>NC_059073.1:94540312-94843343 GCF_020497125.1 Mauremys mutica | reverse complement strand
CTTCGGCAGACCTCCCACAGCCTAGGGAGGTCTGCCGCAGCTGCGGGACCAGCGGACCCTCCGCAGGCAAGCCGCCGAAGGCAGCCTGCCTGCCGCCTTCACGGCGACCGGCAGAGCACCCCCAGTGGCTTGCCGCCCCAAGCACTCGCTTGGCGTGCTGGGGCTTGGAGCCGCCCCTGCTCCCCATATCCCTGTCCCCTGTGCTATGAAGAAGGCAGGCCCTTTCTCTTCCCTATCCTAGCTGGGGCTGGACAGGAGCAGCTGCTCTGTTCTAGTGCCACAGCGTCCTCTGGTGTGCAAAAGTTGGAACTGTGGCAACTTTTCAGCAGAATCTATTTTGTGCAAAAAAAATTATGTGTGGCACATGAAATATGCACACGCAGAGTGGCACAAAATTCTCCCAGGAATAAAAATTACAGACAGCAGTGGTGCAAATAAATGGTAAAGGAGTAAAATAAACTTTATCTGGTAAGGAGAGACAGGCAATATGGATTAGAAGGGTCTCACCCAACTGAGACGAGATTATGTGAACAGACAGAGAAGAAGATCTGTGTTACGATAGGTCTACACTTCAATTGCAAGTGTGATTGCAGCACATGTAGACATACTCTAGCTAGCACAGATACCAATAGCAATGAAGCTGTGGCAGCATGCACTAGCACCAGAGTGCCAGGCAGCCTTATCCAACCTGCACTAAAGCTCATGTTGCCACAGCTTCACTGCTATTGGACCCATGATACCTACATTAACACTAGCTCAGTATGCCTACACATGCTGTAATCTCACACCCCGACTGCAGTATAGACATACCCTTAGATGAGAAGAGGGAGCAGGAAGGACATAAAGCAGCAATGTCCATGAGAGTAAGCTGCAGCAAATCTTACAAAGACAAGGAGGTCAGCTCTGAATTGCTTTCTAACATGGGAAATCAATAACGTTGTTTCAGATGTATTTCTTTGTGTTCCTGAGAAGGTGGACACTTAGGGCATGAAGAGCAGGAACTTGGTGACAGCATAAAGGATGGAATTGAAATTAACATTATGTGAGGGGAGAAAGACATGTTGGATGATTCCAGCAGAAGCGGTGTTGAAGACAATGTGGTGAAGATGGTGATCAACTGATATTCAGATATACATGAGCTGGAGTAGTCCAGGGTTAAGATGAATGCCAAAGAGGCCAGAGACAATGAGGCAGATCTTCAGCCTCCTGTTTTTTAGATGGTACTTTAATGACAACATGCTTATCAACTATTACTGAGAACCTTGCACCATGACTAGGGCTGACTGTGTGGAGTGCATCATCTCAGGAATAAAACAACAAGGTAACCCAGGGCATGTCTACACTGCAGTACAAGTGCAGGCTCAGATTCAGGCCTGAGGCCAAATCCCCCTTCCATCTACAACAGAAATCTCTCAGGCTCGGACCCAGGGTCATAGGACACTGCAGGGCTGGAGTGTTCGAACCTGAGGAGACTTTTGATGCTGTCGAAGAAAAACTCAGTTCTCGCTTTTTGTTTGGGTGCAGCAAAATCAAATACTTTATTATTTCTCCAGTAATTACAATGGAGGGAGAAAGTGCCATAGGACACAGGGTCGCCCCAGTCCTGGACAGGTCTCTCAACTGGTAAACAATTACATCAAGCCTTTATACCTTTGTTACAGACAATTTCTAGCAATCATAGAGACAGTAAAAAGCAACAAATACATTTTGTTTATACATAGCAGAAAGGCTTATCTTATTTGTCTCACTCCTAAGAAAAGCAAGCCTGCATTTTGGTTAGTGATTGCAAGGTCGTAATAACTTTGTACACAGTTCTTGTCCTGTCGCCTCGCACTATCTTTGCTCCTACAAGTCTCATGTCATTAGGGTTACAGTATGGCCTGATTCTTGCTAACTGACTGACATGCATTAAAATCCCCTTCAAATCCTTATTGAAGCTTTCCCTGCTTCCACACTCCCCCCTTTTGTACTTCTAGTACAACAAATATTTTCAAATCTCCATTTGCATTAATTCGTGGAGTTCAGATTCTACAGCAGATATGTTTCAACCTTAGGGGTTTTGATTGGATGTAATGACAAAGCATGATTAGCATGAACATGAAAGGTAGTGCTATTCTTACGTTTTTTACAACAACAACAACAACAACAACAATAATATAATCCTAAGCTAACTAACAACACTACAAACAATAACATTCCCATAGGAATAATATAATGGGGCTGTTGTACAATTTTGGTTACAAAGCACAAAACATCATACTTAGTACATAAAGTAAACACTCTGTAAGCTGTATGAAAGGCATTCTTTTCAGCTTGATATATATATTCTAAAGCATATGAATTTGCCCTTGCAATTCAGAGATTCTTTGAACCTTTGGTAACAATGAAAGCAAATTTTGAAACCGATCTGGCACTACTCTGGTCCAATTAAAATATACCTGAAATCTAAGAGCTACTTGCAACATTCTATCTGCAGGCCAGGAAATGATATGATTGCCTGCAGCAGTGGTAAGATTAATATGTATATCTTGTAAAGTGGTGGCATTAACGTACACACAGCTATCATTAGCTTGAAAAAGTGGGTGTCCCGTCAGGGTAGTTCCTTGACCTCCACCCTCCCAACAAATATTGTCATAAACAGTGACAACTTCCCCTGGCTTCAGTTTATAGATACACTGAGCTGTGGTGGTTCTAACGGCCAAAATGTCCATTGACTCTCTATTCTTAACCAAAATGTCAGGTGTTATTCTAGGGGTACTGTCTAGAAAGCAGTTGGATATACCAGGTGGTCTAATTTCCCAGATGTCTCGGTAAACAATTACAGTCCCACAGGCATCCTCCCCATGGACCCAGCAGGATTCGGTATGTGGGAGCCCACACCCACCCTAACCGGTCCATATGCTTGGAAGGAGCACTGTGAATGTCCACACTTCCATTCAGAAAGTGTCCAAGTATGTCTCCATGACCACAGATCAGATGGTACTCCTGATGCGTCTGTAAGGGCAGTGGGCCAAGTCTGGTCTAGATCCCACTGCAATGCCTTCCCAGCCTCAGTGATATTCAATACCATCGCTGTCAGTAACTTCTGGGTCATAGAACTAAGGGTGGAAATGACATGTAACTCACCAACTCCAGCCTGTACTTAAGATAGCTGAGCTTCAAAAATAAGGCTAGTGGCCTTTTCTAGTTGGCCCAATTTCTTATCATGTTCTTGGCCTTTAAGAATAGTCCAAATGGCTACTACACTATTGGCCCCAGCCCACAGGGATCTGGTCAATTCCCTTTTTGTCCAGAGGAAATAACCCAGGCCTTTTTGTTGTGCTAATCTAATGGCAGCCCCTTGTGAGCAATCTGGGTATGTAGAAGTGATTTGAAAACCTGATAAGGGCAATGTCATTTAAAATCCAATTAGGGAGGGCAATACATACTGAAGGATTTATCCAAAACACAGGGCGCAGCCTGTAGAATAAACCCCAAAATCCAATTAATACCACATCCCCAAGCATGGGTCCCATAAATTTCTTCCTGCCAGTGTACAATTCTTTGTTTCTTCACCAGGGTCAGTTCTCAATGTCCTTTTTAGTCAGGAATTCCTGGACTTTGGCAATGTCAGTGGAGTGAGTGTTTCTTCTTCTTTCCCAAAACAATTGTGGTTTAGCATCCTACAGGGGAGAGGTTGCCAGCACATATCACCCTGTAATGGCTTTGCTTCTTCTTGAAAAGTCTAAAGGCACAGTTGGTCTGTCAGTGGACAAGGGAGAGGTTGCCAGTATGTTACCTTGTCCTTTTTCCCTGCTGTCCAGAAGCACAGTAGAGCTAGAAGAAGAATAGGCTAATCATCAGTAGGAAAATTCTTCTGATGTGGAGGGGTCTTTTTGCAGTGAGAATCCTGGGTCCAGGCAGTCAGTCCTTGGCACTTCACAGCGGTGTTGGTAGACAGCAGGACTTGGAAAGGGCCTTTCCAGCGTGGAGCCAAGGCAGTCTTTCGTTGATGGATCTTTATGTAGACCCAGTCTCCTGGTTCCAACGAGTGGCAGGGTTGCACAGGATCCTTCGGTAGTGCTTCCTTCACCTGTGTATAAAAAGACTTAACACATTTCATTAGTGCCTGACAATACTTAAGCATTATGTTATCCATCAAATGAATGTCCATCTGAGCTGGGGTTAGTGGGGGTGCAGCTGGTAGTCACATTGGGCGTCCTGTCAAAATTGCATGAGGGCTGAGTCCAGTCTTTCGATTGGGAATGGCTCTCATACTCATCAGTGCCAAAGGAAAGGCATCTGGCCACTTTAAGTTTGTTTCAGCACAAATCTTGGCCAGTTTATTTTTTAAAATCCCGTTCTGGCGTTCCACTGTCCCAGCAGACTGTGGGTGGTGAGGGCAGTGAGCTGCACATAACTCCTTTACAATCTGTCCAGTAAAATGAGTTCCACGATCACTGTTGATACTCACAGGGATGCCAAAACGTGGCACAAAATCTTTAAGCAAAATTTCACAACAGTCCTGACATCTGCTTTCCTGCAGGGAAAAGCTTCAACCCAATTGGTAAATACATCAACTAAAACTAATACATATCCATAACCACAACATTTAGACATTGAAATAAAATCAATCTGAATATTTACAAAAGGTCCCCAAGGAGGAGGGTGGGCTGCCCGCTGCACACCAACCTCGTTTAACTGCAGCAACCATCCCTCCTTTCCTAGACTGAGCATGTTAGCTATTCTCTTTTTTCTCCCTTCTTGGCTTTTTTTTTTTCGTTAACATACAAAGGAAACTTTTACTCTTTACTTATACACCTTCTTTTATACCATGAACACATAAACATTACTGTTATACAGTACATTAGTCTTATTATTCAATGTATGCCACATATACCCTTTCACTAAAATAACCTTATTACAGAACTTTGGAATAACAAGCCAGGACAAGCACACCCACTTTGAGAAGTTCACTTAATATAACCTCTAGTCCAATAGCTATCCACCATCCCCAGCCCTCTGGCTAAAAGTCTGAGGTAGCCAGAAGGATCCCTTGTTCAATATGGGGAGTGGGTTAACTTTTCATGTCCTTGCTTCCAAAGACTGTCAGTATGCAAATTTTAACAACAATTCTCAATTAAAAGATTCGGCCAATGTAGTTTCCTTCTCGTACTTAAGAAAATGTATTAGACTTTAGTATATCACATTTGTCTGATGTAACGAAACACTTTGTATTCTAAGTTGAACAAAACAAGTATCTGCATTTCAATCCAACACTTCCGCTTGAGTTCAAATCAGACCATCTCATGAAAATATTAAACACAACAATTCTGGCCACGAGACAAACACCACAAGACAGAACATAGAACACACAACATAATTTTGTGACTGTGCCAGTAAATCATGGTACGTTGAATGCTGTGCAGCTGGCATTAGTTTTCTTTGATTATCTGAAAGACAAAAACAGAGGTCCACCCCTTCTGGGCAGTTAAATACTTAAAATATACAAATACCCTTGTTGATTCTAGGCAAAACAGAGGAATTACCCCATATTTTCTCGTATGTGTTTCTTAGACAGCCCTGGTTCAGCGGCCTCTACCTTATCAGTTAGTTAACTTGCATTAACACAGATGCTTTCTGGCTTGCTTTTTTTACTTTTAACTCCTGCTTTTAAACACTGAAAGAAAACATCACCACTTATAGTGCCTGTAGAGCCTAATAAAATTTTCATTACATAGCACTGTATACATTCTTCAACTGATTTAACAAAATTGTTCATAGCCAAACGATTGCAATCTAATAATTTCTTTGCCTGAATTTATTTACAAACATTTCAAAGACACCAAAAAACTGTTCTCTTTAGCATTTTTACAAAGTTCAACTGCTGTCCCCTCCAGCAACTACAGAGTCAATTTTTTCACTTTCCCTTAAAAATCACTTGCTTTTCCCTTCCAACAGCCACTTTACCAATTCAAATCACCATTCCAAATATCCTTCTGAGTATTTGAAATTCTCATGCTTATATTCACTTACTCCTTCTTTCCACTACACCCTCAAAAGTTTCCAACCTGTTTTCCAATCTCTCTGTCTGTTGCCTGCCCGCCTGGGCCCGATCCTGCTTTTCTCGCTGAATCGTCCCTATCCTAGGCACAACTTGTTCCACTACCAGTTTAGCTAGGTGGGTGGGCTTCACAACTAGCCCCCACCCTTCTGGTCTTTTCCCTAAAACATTTTTACTTACAAGACTACCCGAGTCCTCCCTAGTAAGGCTTGCCACCTGGGCAAAAATACATGGCCATTGGGTAAAGGCCATTTACTTAACACATAATCCAAACCACTTTAGGGGGTCTACCCAGAGACCCACCCATTTGTATGCTGACACTTAAACAGAAAAGAAAATTACACAGAAAGCAGAGAAAATTACAGTCTAAGCCAGATTTTTCTACTTCTATTACATTGTCCGTTACAGGGGGCGGGACAGAAAGATCTCAATACAACCTCAGAGCTTCATCGCACACATGGCTTCCACTCTGAGGAATTATGAACGAGAAGTTCAGTTCCGCTCACACACCCAACACCCAAATGAACAGAGCAGAAAAACAACAGTAACCGGTTAAACAGAACAGAACCAAAACTAAATAGTGTTTCCTTATTCTATTAGGGCTCACCTATAATCATGCAATCCTTATCATATAACACCAACAATACCAAACAAAGCAAACATAAAATAACAAGGGTAAAACAGATAGATGGTGTAAATTCTGCAGGGCTCCCCCATACATAATTGCTCACCAAACTGTGACAAATTCCTGTTACTAATTTATCCCTCATGTCAGGTGATCAGACTGACAGAGCATATAATCAAATTTTAAAGCTTCATTAAAAATAATAAAACAACAATGGAGAGTGTTGGGAATGCTCCCACCTCACACAGGAAAAATATGAATGCCCCAAGCCTTAAGCCACTTTAATACTCACACATGTCCCACTGGAAAGTTAAGCTTTGCAAATATAATTCCAATTCTGTAATTTGTACTGCCTTTGGTTTGCCCCTGTCTCTATTTTCCACAAGCAGCTGGGGCTGAAAGCAGTTTTTCTTTGCACTTAGCATAGTCCGCACTGATTCTTGACCTTGAACACAAAACAAGTTCTCCTTTATCTCTGGGCTAAGCTGAATTTCAAATTAACCCGTTCCTAGACAAATTGCTCACACTGTGTCAGAGGCTTTTCTTTCGTGATTAAAAGCTCCTCTGAGATATATGATCTTATCTAGATTGAAGGTACCTTCTAATGGGCATTGTTTAGATGGATTTTCACGCGTGTGAAGATTCCAATTCTCTAAATACCTGCAGGTTTTAGGACCATAATGTACGTACATGTAATATGCTGGGGTACCCTTAGGGGGTAAGGTGGAAAGTTTAGACTGTCCCTCCCCCATGTTCCAATCACACAAACTGAGGGGGTGTCCTGTCCGCGCTAGCGGATCAGAATCTAAGGATCTCTCCCTACAGGGTACTCACACAGGAGAGATTCACAAGGAAGACTACGACTCTCTTACACCTCCCTTCAGCAAAGAGCGTCGGCTAGTCTCTGGGAGACGGCGCCACTTACTCTAATTGCATCCAGTGAGACGAACAGATTGTCAGTAGCCCACACAGAAGGGAAAGGGGAGGGAAGATGGGTTCACACACCCCTAGACCCAGGCAGCTTCCTCGCCGGACTATGCCAGGCTGAGTCAGCCCACCGTGGGTCGGATCTCCTAAAGATCCACTAGTTACCGGGCTTGCGTTAGAGCAGTCCTGATCATTAGCTTCCGCTTCACAGGGTACTCTGGGCGTCTTCCGATAACGATCACTCACACTGGTGTACACACACACACACCAAGGCCTCTTTTCTTCCTTTTTTGTTAACCCTTTTTTAACCTTTTTATCTCTTTTTAAATTTTTTTTTTTTAACCACGATGCATCTTTACCTGGTCCGGACCAATACCATGAGGCGGTCTGACAACCCCTCTTGAGGTGGTAAAAACCCCTCAGCACCAGTGCATTCTAATGCATTTACCTATGCATTACCTTATGCATTTACCTATGCATTTACCTTGGCCAACTCAGCAGTTCCCAGTACTGCTATAAACTAACCTTATTGGGGCCTCTCCCCAATACCACTTTGCATCTGATCCTGCTGCACAGTCAATAAGTTCAGATGGCGTGAGCCCAACAGAGACAGACGTCCTCACGGAAAGTCCTCCTCCGATACCCCAATAGAGATTTCAAAAGGTCTCATACCTCTCATGTGGCGCCATGGGGTTCGAAGGGGAATGATCCGTAGTAGCCGTCTGTGGGTCCGTGGGCGTTGCCATCCCGGACGAGCCCCCAAATTGTCGAAGAAAAACTCAGTTCTCGCTTTTTGTTTGGGTGCAGCAAAATCAAATACTTTATTATTTCTCCAGTAATTACAATGGAGGGAGAGAGTGCCATAGGACACAGGGTCGCCCCAGTCCTGGACAGGTCTCTCAACTGGTAAACAATTACATCAAGCCTTTATACCTTTGTTACAGACAATTTCTAGCAATCATGGAGACAGTAAAAAAAGCAACAAATACATTTTGTTTATACATAGCAGAAAGGCTTATCTTATTTGTCTCACTCTTAAGAAAAGCAAGCCTGCATTTTGGTTAGTGATTGCAAGGTCGTAATAACTTTGTACACAGTTCTTGTCCTGTCGCCTCGCACTATCTTTGCTCCTACAAGTCTCACGTCATTAGGGTTACAGTATGGCCTGATTCTTGCTAACTGACTGACACGCATTAAAATCCCCTTCAAATCCTTATTGAAGCTTTCCCTGCTTCCACAATGCCTTTCCCTTGAGGAATGGCCTGCCACAGAACTGTCAGCAGACATGAAAGGAACAGAAGCCACCCTGGAGCCTGGTAGGGTTCTGGCGGCAGTTTAATGTTTATTAATATAGGATTTCCACTCAACGCAAAAGTCATTACAAGCCCAAGGTAGAACAGGTATCTGCTAATAGTGGATTGTATGCCAATGCCTTGGCACCCTCCCAGCCTCACCCCACCAAGTGGAATTTAAAATGGTAACTGGGAAATGCAAACAGCAAAAATACCTTGAAAATGAATTTTTATTGGAAAGGCACAGATTTTTGCTAGAACATTCCTATTTCTTAAAAATGATAACCTTATATTGCCAGGCCTGTAAATATGTCACTCAGTAACCACCCAATTGTGTAATGAGCTGTCTGGAAACAGTGGACTATAAGCGGTGGTGAGGGAAGGAGGTGGAAATGTTTTCACTTACAAATCTAATCCATTTCAGGTAAAGGCAGTCCATATAGTCCATAGGTGACAAAATTGTTTGTCCCAAATACAGCTGGGGTTTGAAATTGTGTCCAGAAATATGCTGGGAGCGGAAGGGGAAGGGCAGTGCATTTATGTGTGTTTGCATGCAGTCATAACATGCTAAGCCATGTGGAAGCTAACACAGCATCCTGTTGATTCCCTCATAAATTCTGACCCAATCCTGGGTGCTTATAGCTCCAAACTTTTCCTATAAGAGGAATGCCAAATATGTAGTCACATTTCAGAGAAGGGCATATTTTCCAGGGCCACTTCCATAGCTGACCCAGCCCACTCCATTCATAAATGTGCTGATCAGTCAGCATAGGTTTGAATACTTTGCTGCATACACTGCTGGTTTCCTGCTAGAAGCTTGGAATAACATCTCCCTTTGAAAGTTGGGCACCAGAAGAATTGTTATGTCCTCCAAAATGTGGAAGGCCTGAAATGATAGAGAAACCTTTTGTAGCACATCTGCCGACTGCCCCATGGCCCCAAATTGTTCTACTATTTTTAGAAAAAGAAAAAAGCAGCTTTGATTTTTTTTTTAACCTACAAAAACTGCGTGGGCCAAGGGATGTACTGGCCGCTGCTTCCAGCAGCTCCCATTGGCCCAGAGCAGTGATCCACGGCCAGTGGGAGCAGCAATCAGCTGGACCTGCGGACAGGGCAGGTAAACACACAAGCCCGGCCCGCCAGGGGCTTTCCCTACAGAAGCAGTGACTCCTGTTTGAGAAACCCTGGACTAGGGTCTTTGTGCTGCAGAATGGACCCCAGAACCCCAGGTTTGAGCTCAGGTTAGAATATGCTTAACTTTAGGATTGACTATCAGTGTAGATTCTCAAGCATTGGCTTCTCTTACCCAGGGTCTGCTGAACTGAGTCCTACTAACCCTAGTCTTTACAGTGCAGTGTAGACTTACCCATACAGAAAGAGCCACATTCACTTTCCTGGTGCACTCCATTAATTTCATACATCAGTTTTCTTTGGGAAAATACCATGGTGCTTTGCTGTTTCAGTACAAAGAACACCAAGAGTTTGTGTTATGCTTCCCATATTAGAAGAAAAGGTTGCAGCAATTTTTCCTAGTGAATGTGTTTGCCAATCCTAAAATGTTTGTACTTTATTTTGCAAAAGTGTATCTAACCATTTTCCCTTCACAAAACTACTACAGTGCTACAATTCTGTCACACTAATTCAGTACCATATTTGTAACAATCTATGCGGCCCCATGTGATAATTTCAGATGTATCTGATTTCAGTCCCCATTATAGAATGATTATGTAAGCACTCCAGCCACATCTGCTGGTAGGGAGGAAAGCTATTGTCAACATTTAGCGATGTGGGCTGTGTTGCTGTGGCAACAGCAGCTGAGCCAGCACTCTGGTCACTACAACTCTAATTAATTACTCTAGAGTAGACCTCATGAAGAAGAGTTGTGCCTAATCCATGAATGGGGATGAGTTTAGGTGAACGAAGAGGCTAATTAGACTCATAGGCAGGTGATACAAAAGGCACAGGAAGGCAATGAGAAGTGGGAAGCAGGAGAGAGAATATGAATGAATGAGACTCTCAGGAGCTGAGAGCTCCCTAGAATCATAGGCATAAGGCTATATAGTGTGTAAGGTTGGTAGAAATGAATATTGTAAACAAGGAGTGTCTTACCAGCAGAAGGTGTCTTTGCTGTTTGTGGCTTGAAGAGAAGCAGAAGCAAGTCCACCCTGCCACTTGGCATATGTACCTGGATAACATATTTTAATGTCTGTGCAAGTTATCACTACACTCACTGGGGCCTGATTCTTCATTGCCTTACAACCTATGCAGTGTTTTACACATGTGCAAAGTGGGTGTCAAGCAGTACCAAGTCAGAATTCTCCACTCACATAAACTGATGTCAGCATTTTAACCCATTTTCCAAAGGTATAAAAGGGTACACAATGTGCTAAGCAGTGGAGAATCAACCCCTTTTTAGCAAATGTGTACTATTACCTAGCTATAGAACAGATTATTATTCAAAACCCAGTATGTACTATACAGGTATGACAGCATCCTGCTGTGACAAGCATCATGATACTTTTTACCTTTAAAAAGATCCTGTTTTACATTCCAGAATTCTAAATATGTGTTATTTTTTTTCCTTGTCAGGTGTGCAATCAAAACACCACTTTTAATATTCTACCTCTGTTGTCCCTTCAATCCATGGTTATGTGTGTGAGGTAAACTCATTGTCTCTCTCCTTGGGAGTGCACATTGAAGCATTGTGATGTACAGGGGGTAGGTGTGCATCCGTGCTGGGTAAGTGACACATGCAATCATTATGGGACACAAATTACTTAGAGAACACGTTTGCTAGAAAAACTTTGACATTCCTCATACTGAACATAAACACGTAAGTCCATCTCATTCTATTGATTATTTTAATCCACATGAGCACCTACCAGTATAAATAAGTAACAAGTCCATTTATTCATGTCTGAACACTCGTGACATTATACTAGAATTTTTGGAAGTTTTCTTGAACCATTGCTGTCTTCACAAATTCAGCAGCTGAGCTCCCAGAGATCCACAGCACCCCATCTATCCATCTCCTACCTGGTCATCCCCTGCTACAATGACCCACCCCCATTCCTTCCATGATAACTTTCCATCTCTGCGCCTGAGGTAACCAAAGTACTAAGTTCATGCCTGTTGATTTCTGAGAGCACAGTTTGCTTCTTTCCAGCAATATAGCTAACATAAGTGTTCATCTTCTTTTCCATCCAGAAGATAAGCAAGAGTCTTCGCCAGCACCACATCTCAAAGGCTTCGATTTTCCTTTTGTCAGCCACATTAGTTTACCAGTATTCACCTCCATACGTTACAATGGGAAAATTAAGCTTTTCACCATCAAATCTTCATACATTTCGAGCTGCCATGGCTTCCCAACAATTTCATAAGGGAGTCTACGGCTGAGTGAGCCATCCCTAGTCATCTTCCGATTTCTTTGGCAGAGACTTCTTGGTTGCATATATATGGTACCAGATAATGACTTTAGTTTAATGTACTCTACAAGTTGACTGTTAATTATGATGTCTGCTTGCATCCCGTTTTTCAGTGATTGTTTCAATGTACATGCATTTCATTTTTGCCACATTCTTTATTCCATGCTAACTATTTTTAGAAATGCTAATGTTCATTGTATTGCATCGATGGCTGTGGCTGGTCAGCATGTCTGAGGTCAGTTAAAAGGTATCCACAAATGGAAATCCTACTTTATCAAAACTTTCCAGGGCTTGTCTCATTTAGTGTGTATGTTGAAAAGACCTGGGGACAGAATGGCCTGTCACTCTCTGCTGTTTGTACCATGCCCTGTCACTCTCATGCCCTGTCACTCTCTGCTGTTTGTACCATGGTCATAAATAGTATGCGCTAATTACCATAGAGTTGAATCTTTGGTAAATGTATTAGTCAACTGCTTCCAACTGTGCACAATTAGTAACTCATGTCAGATAATGCAAAACATGCTAATATCTTTAGCAATGAGGGAAGGCTTTTATATATGCTAAGCAGGCTATGATTTTGATTTCAGCGCTTTTCATTTTGCATCTGACTAAGTAAAGGATAACATTTTTAAAAGCACCTAAGTCCCAATTTCAAAAGGGTGTTAGGCACTTAGGAACCTAAATCTCAGACACTTTTGAGAATGGGACTTCAAAAAGTGCTTAAAGTGACTTGGGTGCTTTTGAACATTTTACTGAGAGTAGATATTTGGAAAACAGTTTTACAAATGAGAATTGGACAAAAAACCATTAATTTTAGTACATTCATGTTTTCAGGAACTCAGTTGTGAGACATAAAGTTTCATCATAACAACAAACAATGCAATCATGAGGTGGCATAAACAAGAAAGTTTTATGCAGCAAAACAAACTTCCAAACCTGCTACTGTCAAGAAAGCACATTGGTGTGTTACCCAAGAGACTTACATCTGCACTCAGTACACCTGTAATCTGAAGATTAGTCAGTGTTTATTTAAACAGCCTCTCAGAATCTAGCAAAAGATGACATGAATACATCTATTCTGTGGTCTGCTGCACTTCATTTCTTGCACAGATATGTGCTAAGCAGAACTATTTACTTCTATGTGTACATGCATGAGAAGAAATCTGTAAGGCAGGGATCGGCAACCTTTGGCATGCAGCTCGCCACGGTAAGCACCCTGGCAGTCCAGGCCGGTTTGTTTACCTGCCGCGTCCGCAGGTTCGGCCAATCGCATCTCCCACTGGCCACAGTTCACCATCCCAGGCCAATGGGGGTGGCGAGAAGCAGCGGCCAGCACATCCTTTGCCCCGCGCGGCTTCCCGCCACCCCCATTGGCCTGGAGCGGCAAACCGCAGCCAGTGGGAGCCGCGATCGGCCAAACCTGTGGACGTGGCAGGTAAACAAACCAGCCCAGACCACCAGAGTGCTTACCCTGGCAAGCCGCGTGCCAAAGGTTGCTGATCCCTGCTGTAAGGATTCATGCATGGGAGTGGGAGGGCAACTAAGTTAGGCAATGGCATGTAGCCTAAATTTTGCATCCTGTCTGATGAAAACAGAGTATGTTTTGTGGCTCTAGATCCATTCATTCTTAACCAAACTGATTTTACAGTGCTGATGTCCTTCTATACACTAAGCAGTCTGTCTTAATTTTCTGTGCCTCTGATGCCCTCCTGATGGGTGGATATCAATTTAGTTTTAGCAACTGATTATATAAGGTCGTTAGCCTACCCACTGGCCATATTTTGTACATTTTTGTGCTTTTCTTTTTGGGTTCCATAAAACCACTGTAATCTGTTGTCCTTCACCTCCATCCTCCCATCAAGCAATTACTGAATATACACATATTGAACTCACCTAAAATTATTTGTGCTATCCAAGTAAGTATAACACATCTAGGTTCCTTTTTTCTGCTCCGTATATTTGAAGCCATTATCACATTAGTGATTACAGACTGAGACATCTTCACTAGAAACTGTGATGTAGTTATCACTTTCACAAAACAAAGGAAGCAATATGACATACTACATTCTTTTCCTTCGTTGTTTTTACTGGTACAGTCACAACCTGTGAACTGCTAAAGCAACAAGTAGCAGCAACATCATTGTTGAAACACCATAAATCTTACATTCGTGAAGATAATCTAAAAGTTAATCTTTGATAGTAAGAATTTAGTTTTTCCCCACTTTTTTATCATTGGGGTAGTGCCAATATGCGCTATGGATTGTACAAACAGACAAACACACAGTCACTGTGCCAAACTATTTTTTTCAAGTTTATACACTCAGCATGATCAACAGGGATCCTAGCTTTCCGTGATAGAAAAAAATCCCCTGATAAACAAACATAAAAATCTGCATTTTTCCATGATTTAAAATGAAACACTGAACATTAGTTTCCCAGGCCACAATATATATATACATATCAGTTGAATGCAATGTTTTATTGGTATTTTTACCATTTTTAAGATGACAGCCTGAGACCAGCACAAGCCCTGCCCATTCTCCTGGTTATCTGAATTTTTGATTATCTGATCTGGCCCCAATTAGATCAGATAAACAGGGTTCTATTGTATATATTTTTATTTTTTCAAAAAAGGTAAATACTAAAGAGTCTCTGTAAAAATTCAAATTCCACATTTTTCCATGGCAAATGGATTTCTAACATCCCTGATGATCAATAAGGCTGAATATTGTTCATGATTGTTAACACTGTAAATAGTATCAGAAAGATTCTCTTTTTGCAAGGGAAGATGAAACAGAATTTGCTATTACCACTCGTATTAATTTTGTTAGCTTGTTTATATTGTTCCTTCCTTTACCACACTCTGCCAGATAAACTTGCTGTGCATTTACTTTTGCAGATATGAGCAAGAGAGAGAGAGAAAAAGAGAGAGAGACCCAGCACACTGTGGTTAGGGTGAATACCTGATTGTCTTCATTTCCTCTTTACACTGACTCTTCCCTGCTTGCTATATGGACCCTAATGGCCTCCATGAATAGAAGCTGTGAATATTCAGAACTAAAACCACTTCTCCCTTTGTGAAGACAGGTGATAAAATTTGTATCCAACTCTTCATTAAAGAGCAACATATAAAGAGCAATATGAATACAGAACAAGAATAAACAGCCCTATGAAGGAGGGAATAGGCTGCCTGAACCTTCAGCTTTATTAAGGGATTTGTTTTGCCCTTTTAAGATATTTGGCTACTACTCTTCTGACTGTCTTGAATTCTCAGGATATTATGTAATCCTCCAGGAATGCAGGAGACTGTCTTTCACTAACTGGCTATCTCCTCACAAGGAGAGAATACAGAGGACATACAGGCAGTTCTATTAGTTGTCAGTGTTATATTAACATCAGACTGGGAAGCAGGAAATACAATAGTTTTTCCAGGCCTTGTGTATTTTTAAAAAGACACAATATTCCCACGGCAATTAACTTCTTGGGGGAAAAAACAGTCAGCCTGCTTGCATTACACATGCTATCTAGCTAAAATGACTTGCTATCTGTGTTTTTTAAATCTAGACCACAGAGTCCAGTTTTATTCTAGAGTCACATATTATAGATTAATCAGAAAGCCCTGTAAGGCACAGATACGTCATAAACACAATGGACTTGATTCTGATCTCTGTCATTAGTTTTACACTGAGCTAACACCTGTGACCTATGTTGAGCTACTCATGAATTACATTGGTGTATGTAAGATCAGAATCAGAGCCACTGACAAACAGTTGGACTGAGTCACTATCACTAAGGGCATGTCTACACTAGAAACTGTATATTGACCTGTGTTAGGTCGACTTACAGCCACCGCACTGCTGTGGTTCATGTCCACACTACCCTCCTTCTGACAGAGGTGCACATCCTCACCAGGAACGCTTCCACCAACTTAAGAGAGGCAGTGTGGGGCGCTGAGACAGGGCCAGATTAACTTTTTGTGGGCCTGTTGCCAAACATATTTGTGGGGGCCCCTGGGGAATGATTGTAAACCCTTCACAGATTGTTGATGCTAGATACGATGTTGTGCCATGACCAGCATTCCCATATTTGTTGATGTGGCAGGCCAGGAAAGAATCAAACTGTGCTAAGAGCTCTAAGCAGCCAAGGAAGTTGCCACTATTAAGAATGCCAAAGGTTTCATTAGACCCTCTCAGTGCCAGACCTTGTGTTGTCCGAAATTGTATTGTTGCTACAACTCACTTCAACACTTCTGCCCAGTAATTTCTTTCTTTAATAAAGCCATCTGCTATATGTTTGAGTTTTTGATAAACGCATTACATAAGTAGTGAGAGCTTGTTGGTGCTCAGTAGAACTTCCATGTTCACCAAGTCTACCAACGTGATCCCATGAATCAAATCCTCTCTTAGCTAGTGCAGATGTGTGTACTGTTGGGTGAAAGCATCAACAGTACAGAGGGCAGCATCAGAGGAGGGTAATTGTACTGATGTGTTTTGCAGCATCTGTTCTTTATGTTGTGAAAGATAGAAGAAGAAAGAGCCTGTTCTTCATCAGAAGAAAGAACCTGTTCTTCAGAGCCATGATCAATGTCGGCTGGACCCACCACTGTACTAGTTTCATTAATTACACAATCTGATGATTTACTAGCAGTATTAGTATCATCAATGGGAGCCTCTATACAATTGTTAGTGAAGGAACATAGCAGGGCAGGAGGTAGGGTTGGTCCCTGGAGCAAGGGAGGGGCCGGGGGTAAACTGCAAGCACAGCAGGACTGGGGAGGGGGTAAACAGGATCCTTCCCCGCATCCCCTCTCCCCTCGCCCAGGCCCACATAGAGCGGGTACCTACCTTCTCCCTGGTTCTAGCCCATTCTCTTCACCTCTCTCTGCACTGAACTTCCCCTCTTTGATACCAGTCAGCTCTGTGTTCTTGGGGACCCAGGGCACAGTATCCAGCCTGCCTGCCTCATGAAGGACACTCCCACACCCCCGCAGCCTCTGCTTGAAAAGGCGGTGGAAGACACACCTAAACCTCTCCTGACAAAGGTGACAGGATTAAGGCAACTCCCCTAGCCTCATCTGCATCAAAGATGGGACAGAGAGGCATCTCTATTAGCATACTGAATGAAGAACAGAGATTACCGTTCTGAACTCTGGGATCTCTGCATCATGGGGGATCTCTGCTCCAGATGTTAATGAACCTACGCCTGCACACACCCAGCTCAGTAGTTATCAGACCAATTCTAGTAATGAATCTTTTATTGGTATCCAAAATAGTGAAACTCCCTAACTGCATTGTGAACTCCCTCCAAGGAACACCACCCAAAGCCAGAAATGATCAGCTCCCATGTCTAGCCTGAACAAAACAACTTTGGTATTCTCTCTTGTTTACACATAAACAAATATAGTGTTCTCCCTTGAACCATTGTTGTTTCTCTACAAAAACCCTTACCTATGCTCAAGTAAGTGTTCTGATGCCCGGATCTAAACTCTGCATCAGTTCCACTGGGATTTCATCTTCTCCTGACTGATCGTGCTGGGGGCTTTCCCTGTCTCCAGCACTCGGGATCCTGAGCTACCACCATCACCTGGGAACCCTGACCAGTTCAAGCTTCATGGAGTGGTGAGACCCCCATCTATGTCTCTCTCTCTCTCTCTCTCTCTCTCTCTCTGTTTTCTTTTCTACCTCACGTATAACTTTTTAACCCTGACTTGTTTGATCAGGTGTAGTTTTCTATATCTGACTTTTATAATTTTTAATAATGTAATTGTTATGTTTGTCTGGGCTCCCCTTGTGTGGTTATCACTATTATTCAATAAATAACTTTTAAAGTTAAGCTGGTTGCTTCCCTCCCTCTCTCTCTGAACTTTACTCCTTTGTGTTTTTGACTTCCCCATTTACTCTGCAGCAACGCTCCTCTTACCTAAGCTAAAGATTCCTGTAGCGCCCAAAAATACTGTGGGGTTTGCTCATCAAGTGGGTTACTACCAGAACAATTGTAACATGAAAGTGGGGATAGGAACCTGTGACATACGAGGGTGGCAGCTTGGAAGTGCTGCTTGACCCAGGGGCATATAAGAGTGGCAACTTGAAAGTGCTGCTTGACCCAGTGCGCTGAGTCCAGGGGCATATCAGGGTGGCAGCCTGGAAGTGCTGTTCAACCCAGCCTGCTCAGGCTTACTCTATTCTGGTGCGATACCTATGGCATATAAGGGTGGCAGCTTGGAAATCCTGCTTGACCCAGCCCACTGAGTCCAAGGACATATAAGGGGTCAGCTTGAGAGTGCTGATTGACTTAGTCCGCTCAGACTTGCTCTGTTAATGTGTAGGTCCTGCAGGACAGCTCCATTGGGAGGGGACTTGCAGAAGGGAGAAGTAGAGCTCCATATGAAAACACAAGTGACACAAGCAGTACATTGAAAGAATTACATAACACTCCCCCTCCCCCTGAAGAGTAACCCTAATAAATGAGCATACCCCCAAAGTAACAGGCACATCTGGTAACAACACCAGCAGCAGGAGGACAGGTTCTCTTCCTGCCCTCTGGGGTGAGTGTTGAGAGTGGGAGAAGCGGAGGCTAATGTGGTTACTCCTATAACCAGACATTTAGTTTCCAGTCAGCACTGCTAGCCAGACACTCAGGTCCTGTTTTCTAATGGAGTTTCCGGTCTAAAACTGGATACCTGGCAACAGGGGTGCCAGAAAAGCCTGAGGGGGGAGAGGGGCAAGAAATCATTTTTAAAAGTGGGAGGGCTAAGCCTTAAGCCTTAAGCGGGGGCGGGGAAAGCAAGTGGTGGGTGGGCTAGGGAGTGGAGAGGAGCCAGTGGGCAGGGCCATGTCTGCTGTACTGCCCAGGTGAGTTGGAGACTGTGGGGATCAGCTGACACAGTATCCCCAGCCCAGGTGATGTGACAGCATAGGGATCCCTGTTCGCAGCACATTGCAGCTGGGGCGACCCCTGAAATTGGTGTCCCCACACCACACCTGACTCACCAACAACGTGCAAGTGGGTCACTGGGTTTGGGGAAGCTCGGGTGCACTGCAGCTCGCCTCCTCTCCCTCCCCCCTCTCCCCCATCAGCTGCAGAGGCAGGCAGGGACTCCGTCCGCTCCACTCCACTCCGGGCGGCTGGTTGACAGTCCGTGACTTCAGGATTCCCGACCCCGGGGGAGCCCGAAGCAGCATACTGTCAGTCGCGGGCAACCTGGAGGAGCGGCAGGTCAGTGGCTGAGGGCTCCTCTCTTCTGCAGCCCATCACTGGCAGGCTGCTTGCCAGTGATAGAGAGTGGGGGGGTGAGGATGAGAGGAGCCTTTGGCCGGCCAGCTGAGAGGAGGAGCAAGTGGGGGGGGAGGAGAAGCCCAGGGTCTGGGTCATCAGGGAAGGGCTGGAGAGCAAAGCCAGCACTGTGGCCACTGGGCTGCAGCAGAAGTAGCGCGCCAGGCCCAAGAGGGCCCCTGCTGTTCATGGGCCCGGTGCCTTTAGTGCCATTATAGACCCGGTACTGGGCTGAGAGTCTGGGCTCTCAGCTCCACACACAGCTCCCTGCCAGGAGCCTGGCTGCCCTCAGGTTCTTGACTCCCTGCTGCTGGGAGCTCAGCTGCCCCCTGGGCTCTCGGCTCTCCACAGCAGCCAAACTCCCAGCTGAGAACTCCACACCCAGCTCCTGGGAGCTTCCAAGCAGCTGCCAGGCTCTCTGCAGGGAGCAAGGTGCCTCTGGACAGCTGCCGGGTTGCACGCACCCGGTTCTCCACTCCAAGCCAGGCTGCACCCTGTGGCTGCACCGAGGCTCCCAGCCGTGGTGAGGAACTGAAAGCCCAGGCGGCAGCCATACTCCATGCAGTGGGAAGCCAGGAGCTTCCAGTTAGCAGCCCAGTTGGCAGCAGGGAACGGGCAGCCCAGTCAGTAGCTGGACTGGGAGCCAGGAGCAGTGACCCAAGGGGCAGCCAGGCTCTGAGTGGGGACCAGAGCAGGCACAGCCTGGCTGGGGGCAGGGAGCCTGGGGGCCGTCAGGTTCTAGCTGTAGCCCCCCACTCGCACTGGTGACAGACCAGCTTTCTTGTCTATTTCACAGCTCCAGCCAACAGCCTATGTAAGTACCACAGTGTCTACATGGACACTGCGTTGTCCTAACTACACCTATGCCTCTCGTGGAGGTGGAGTTATTATGTCGGTGTAATAGGACACAGTAGTACATCGGCGGGAACAAGCCTGTAGTGTGTACTCTGACATAATTGGGTCGACAAGCTGCCTGTAGTTTACACTAAGCCTAAGCTGTGTCTTGAGTTGCTTGAATTTTGTTCTGATATACTTGAAAGTAGTATTGATTTTCTTCACTTTTAATATGCTTTCTGAAAGAAGTTTGTGGATATTCCAAAACTGTGGCCGAGAATGTGACCATGATGCTGTGACAATGCAGCAATGGCTCATTATTACAAAACAATGAATGCCACAGTGCACTGCAGTCACATTAGTGACAAAGTGCTGGGAGGTAGCAGGACAGCCATCACTCTGCTCACTTAGCCACCAATCATCTTCCCTGGAGACGTTTGATTGGGGACAGGGCCACCTAGGGGGCGGGCAAGTGGGGCAAATTGCCCCAGGCGCCGCAAGCCGCTCCGGGTTTTCGGCGACACTTTGGTGGCGGGCCCTTCATTCGCTCCGGGTCTTCGGCGGTGGGTCCTTCAGTGCAGCCGAAGACTCGAAGCAAGTGAAGGACCCGCCACTGAAGTGCTGCCGAAGCCTTGGAGCGCCGCCCGGTGAGTACAAGTGCCGCAAGCAGCAGGGAAAAAAAAAGCCGCGACCGGCGGCACTTAGGCTGCTCTACCACCACCGCATCATTCTTCGGCGGCAACTTGGCGGCAGGTCCTTCCCTCCGAGAGGGACCCGCTGCTGAATTGCCGCCGAAGACCCAGCCCTGCCCCAGGCCCCCTGAATCCTCTGGGTGGCCCTGATTGGGGATGTGCCAGCTAATTGACTGATCAGATGGGGAGGCTGGATGAGCCAATTAGTTCATCAGCTGAGGGATATAAGAAGGACACCGGAAGGAAATACTGTGGAGAAGGATGATCTGGCCTAGTATGGTCAGAGATCTTAAAGAAGAGAGAGAGATCTCTGTTTCTGTTTGGCCTTGTGAGAAAGGGCTAAATTGTAAGTATAAATAATTTACTGCATGACATGGTATTGGTGATAGGAATATAAAATAAATCACATGAAGTTGCCACTAATGAACAGAGTCAGAGGTTTCTGGGGCATTAGGACAGCGACAGAGCATGCCCCATCACAGTGACTGATAATGGACTTTTTAAAATTTAATTATGTTGACTCATGAAAAAAGGAGAATGTGGGCATATGGCCCTCAAGGAAAATGTTTGCTTAGAGACAGTTCTGTCTTTCTATATTTTCATGCAATATATATCACTGCGGTATCTGAGTATCTCCCAAAGTGATGACAAGAAATCACACAGCTATATTTCTTTCTCTCCTCTTCATTTGTGACTGGACTTAGTTGCTTGTTCTTGGTGGTGGTGATGTGTGACAGCTGGGTTGAAAAAGTGCCTTTAGCATTTTGTTCTGAAGGCATTGAGGTTCATGATCAACCCAATATTTTCCAGGGTCAGATTTCAAATTCATGCACCAGCCAGCTCTTTTTCTTGCACACATGAATTTCACTCATAAGGCCGATAGCTTCATTGTACCAGTGTCTCATGACAGTAACTGATCATGAGATCTCATGATCACATAGGGTGAGGTGGCTCCTCCAACAATTAAGCCTAGTGCCAAGGATAATTTTGGAGATGATAACAAAAACCTTAAATTTCACCCAATATGCAGAGGGAAGCACGCATGATAAAAGGGTTGTTGTGATGTGCTCTCAACTGCCTATGTTGCTGAATGGTCAGGCTGTTTGTGTTTCAAACAAGCTGTAGGGTTTTTTTCCGAGGTTGACTTTTTCCTACTGATGTACTGAGCCATAAATTAATTAAGCCTGGTGTTTATGTGTGTATGTATCACTGTGGTTAGGTCAGAATCCAGCTGGTGGGGACAGAGCCTTCATGCCGGGGTAGACTAAAAATGACATTTTTCATAGCTTTTTGGCTGTCCAGCATTGAGAAATTCAGCGGGACAGCCGGGCTGCTTACTATCTTAAGAACGTGAGGGCAGGCTCACACTTTTAATGGATGTTAGAGCATTTCCCCACCAGCATCATCATAGCCTTTTCCACATACAGCTTCAGCCAGCTGTTCTTCATCCATTTGCTCATCGCATGAAGCTCTTAGGTATGTCTATACTTTGAGCTGGAGGTGTAATTCACAGATCAAGGAGATATACCTGTGCTAGCTCTGTTTTGAGAATAGGGCATAGCTATGGCCATGCAAGCAACAGGAGGGGCTAGCCACTCTGAGTATGTGGCTAGCATCTTGGACAGGATCAGACTCAGGGCACTAACCCCTCCTGCTACTCGTGATGCCGCAGCTACGCTCTGTTCTTAGCACACTAGTTTGATCAGAGCTAGTACATCTCAAAGTGTAGAAGTACCCTTAGACAGCTGGAATGTTGCTCATTGTATTCGATGTGAAGGTAACATAAAGTGTCACTGGGATCCCATGCACCTAAGGCTCCAACGATCAGGGTGTGTTTGGACCTGGTAACCCTTAGCTCTCAAGGTTTCGGCCAGAGGGGTGGATTTCTCTACCTTTTGAGCAGTAGTTCTTTTGCAGAAAAACAAGCACTAAAACTATATGTGCAGCTCAAAACTGTTGCAGCATTACTCCTTGCAGTTCCTGTTTCTGCTTTCCTGCCTCCTAGCATATGTCTACACTTGAAGCCAGGGGTGTGAGTTTCAGCTCAAAGGAGACATATCTCCGCTAGCTTGGACAGAGTTAGCATGCTAAAAATAGAGCATAGCCACAGCAGCACAAGCAGCAGGAGGCTTAGCTGCCCTAAGTACATGCCTACCATCTTGGATGGGTCCTGGTGGTTAGACCCTCCCATCACTTGCACTGCTGCAGCCATGCTATCTTCAGTGCACTAGCTAGATCAGAGCTAGCATGGGTATGTCTCCTCAAGCTGAGAATCACACCCCCTAGCTCCAAGTGTAGACATATCTGTAGCCCTGATACTCAACAGATTAAAGTGTAAATACAAAAAGAGTTATCCTCTCATTGAACACTACATAGTAATTTTAGGGTACATTTTTATGGCACTGACTTCTAGGCCCACGTTTTGAGATCCATCTGGATAAATAATGGCATTACTCATAGGCACTTTGAAAGTACATCACCTTGCTGAGTCACATTTTAATATCTATCCATCCCTCTGATGTGCAATCTTGCTTTGAGTAAATGTCATCTGTGAGAAATTGCACATATTGGATGAACATCAATAAAGTCTTAAAATTAAATAACCATATAATAATGATTATGGTAGTTCAACACACAGTTCCTTAAATGTGAATTTTCATAAGTGACAGGGTTTACAAAAAAAAAGTCATCCAAAGCTCAATGGCTCAACAGGGCATGTTTGTAAATATTTTAAAGTACTGATTTAATACAGTAGTTTCATTTCTAAATTACATGGTGCCTTTTGCAAAATAATTCCGCAAAACAGAATCTTCCTGTAAAATATCAATTTTAATTGATACGTGTTAATTGATAACTGTTTGTTATTGGTCTATGTATTCTGTATTTTCTTTTAACAGTACTTCATGGTGCCTAATTACTCAGATTTGCAAAAAGTATTAACTGTAAAACTGTAGTTCTCAACAAGGCTCATTTTTTAAAGCTTGTAATTTCATGTGTCTTGTCACTGTCATTGTATATGAGTTTTGGAAGCAGAGAAAGAGGCCAGAGAGCAGATTTCCCAAGTACTTTTTCTAATTAAAATGAAGTTTACATTGCTGATGCAGCCAGTAAAGTGATATTCCTTGGAAAAATCACATCTGACAAAATGTCTGGTACCAGGAGCTACTAAATCAGATTACATTTAAAATGGAATAATTTGTTCTTTGCTACTATGAATCACATGAGTGTCTGAGAAGGCTAAATTAATTTGAAGGGATCTTGGAACTGCTAATTAGGCAGCTTTCTGATATGCCAGCAAGTGACTTGCTCTTTAAGCAGAGCTAGACTCATTCAGAGTTTTCCTGATTGGTAGACTGAAGACACTAGGGGCAAAGGAGAAGATTTTAACATAAAATTCCTGTGGTATGAACAATTTAAAGATCAAAAGAGTTTTTTTATGTTCATACAATTTGGATTTGGATTGAATGCTCTTTATTTAATTCAATCAGAAGTTCCTTTATTTGACAAAACTTTCCTTTGTTTCAGTATGACACTAAACTGCTGCGACACTAAAAATATTCTGGATCAGATTGTGACCCAGTTGCTCATCTTGGGCCTACTCATGTGATTAGCTGCACACCAATGCATAAAATGGGGTAAAATAGGCCCACTTCACCCACTCTACCGGAGCATAAGGGAGCACTTAAATTGGTCGAACTTTCTCAGCAGGGAACTGTGGGGCAAAAAACGGTAATTTTAATGGTTGGACACCAAGTAATTTTATTTTAAAAGCTACTAAATAATATTTAGTTTAGAGAAACATGAAATGACAGGCCAGCTCTTACTAATTGTTTCTCTTACTGCCAACTAAGTGGTATGGCTTCCGCTATTTTAGTCAGAGGGGTTCCACTATCTATCTTTGGGGAGACCATGATCAAGGCCAAGTAAAACAATTACAATTGCTAGCCATGGCTATTTCAGTATTAAAGAAATGAAAAGAAAACATTAAACCAACACAAATGATAAACTGGTTACTTCGGTCACAATCTCTTCTGTACGTCTCTATCTGGAGAGCTTTTAACAAAGATTACACCATTGAAAGTGAACCTGTCACTTTTCTCTTGCAAAGTTGACACCAAGGTCTTATTTCCCAAAATTATTGTGACGCTAACTGCCTTAGAAATCTAAGATATACTAAGGTTTATAGCTGAGCAAAAGAACTTTGTTTAAGAAAAGTTGGATCCTGTTGGTTGTTAATAATCAGATAGTTTATAACTGGGCAAAGTAGGCAATCTTAACTAAATCATATGAAATTGAAGAAAATATTTCAATTACTTAGAAGAATCCGTTTAAGGAGCTGTCTTGCGACAAGCCAATTATGAATATTAAGAATCTTAAATCCAATTAAATCTCACTGTTTCTCTCTGTACTAATGTTTAGCCCTTGTCTCCTCTCCAGGAATACACGATCTAACCACTTGTTAATTAACAGGAGAAACTGTTAGTATTTTAAGTCATTCTCTCACTAAGCCATGTGGAAGTTTTGGAGAGGTTTTCCTGGGGTTGGTTTCTTTTTGAGTCTTCTCTGTTTTTCTTAGCTGTCTGCAGCATCTTCCTTGTAAAGAGGAATAGAATGAGTTGCGGTATGCTTCACTTCAGAGGGTTTGGGGTTTTTGTTTTTTTTTATTATTATTATTATTATTTCCATGATATTATATGAAAACACACCTGTTCCATTCTTGTTTAGATTCAAAGTGGCTTGCTGTCACTCTTTCATTGTCTCCATGCTTTCAGGATTTACTTAGGTGACATCTTCAGCTCCTGAATATGCAGTCTGCCTTTACTTGCCTTTGTTTTTTCCTGTGGTGAGAAAGCCTGAGAACTTTCAAAGTTAGGTTAATTCTCTTCTTATTTAGTCCATTCTTTCACTTTTCTTAGTTTGACAGAAAATGAAGTTCTATCTTCAAAAATGTGCAAACACTTCCTCATCTATTTCTCCAAAGTCTTTTTAAATTAAATAACTCTTATAAAGTCTTTAAGCTTAAATAATTAAAAAGTTGTTAATTCTGATAACAGTTTTTTTAGAGATGATTCTTGTCTTCCAGAGTTGGGTCAGGGTTTGCTTGTGCATGCCAGTAATATTCCTCATTAATATAAATACTCTATACTTAAATGGCTTCTGACATTACTTAGTTTAGCATCAAATGACCTTGTTATATTTGTACATAAAACATCATACTTTTCATATAACAACGATATGAGTTAGTGTACGAAGGCTTGCATTTTGATACAAAATATTTGCAAATATACATCTGAGAAGAAGCTTATGCATCTTAAGCATTTGAGAAACAGCAATGGTTTTCACCTTTAAATGCTTGCAGTGGCTGAGGGTCACGTCATGTTACTGCAGCAGCTGAACAGGGGCCATGTGTCTCTGGGCGGCCCTGCTAGGGCTGAGTGGTCTGTTGCCATGGCTGCCACAGGAGTGCACTGCTCCCTGCATCCTGCTGCACCCCTCCTCCTCTGCCTGCTTCACTTGGGGTGAGGGGAAGGGCTTCAACTATGGGTATGCCCAGTAGGTGCCCAATTCAGGAGCTACTTTGAGGGTGCCAGGTGGAGTGCCCAGTCCCTTCCCACTGCCCTTGGGGTGGACAGCTGGACATAGGTAGTAGGGATGCCCTCCCATGTGGGCATAGGAGGGACCCAGTCCAGCCCTGTCCTGCTGGAGGCACTGAGAGTAGTGGCCTCAGAGGTGAGTAAGGGTTCATTTGGGGAGCTTTGCTGGGGAACTGTGAGCCTGGGATTGTTGCCTCCTGGGGAAGAATGTGTTCAGTCTTCACAGAAATGGAGACTGGGTGAGGACCGATGGCCTGCAACCAACATGCATAATAGTTGTGGGATAAGGGACACAGCTGGGCAGGAGCCAGGACTGTGGCTGAGACAGTTTGCTTTGCAAATGGTGGTGAGTCATCAGTATATTGACTCCCAGCTGTGTTCGGTGAGATACTCCTTGTTTGATGCAACAGTAGCCATGGTCAAGGACTGTGGCCCTGGGGTGACTTTAGCTGAATGTGACATCAAGTCTGTATTCCAGTTGCTTCCAGCGCATCTCAGACTTTAACTTGATTGGTTTTCAGTTTGAAGCTATTACTATTTTGATAAAGGCACACCTGTCTTTGGCAGAGATTTATTGGCTGCTTTAAATCTCAGGGTAGTTAATGGACGAATTGATCTTCCTCAGCAAAGCACTCTTGTGGTATACACACCAGTTTCAGCTGGGACCCAACACCAGGTTGAGAGAAACTCGGCTGTGCTTATGGGTTTCTGCATAAAGTTAAAATGAAGAATAATGTGATGCCTGTACAACAGAAATTACAGTGCTTACCATTTTCAGTCAGGGAAGCTGTTTCAGAGAAACTTAGAAAATTTGTTCAAAAGGACATTATTGAAGAGATTAACTCCTTGGAATGGGTTTCACCTATAGTAGTGACGCAGAAGAAGGGTGGAGGCATTCACCTTTATGTGGACTTAAGGGAGCCAAATAAAGCTATTGTGATTGACAGCCATCCTCTTCCTCACATAGAAGAAGTATTTGCAGAACTCTGTGGTGCAAGGATGTTTTCTACTCTTGATTTGCAGAGCACATACCACCAGGTTATGTTGCATGAAGATAGCAGAGACCTCACAGCATTTATTATACAGGAGGGACTATTTCATTTTAAATAGGCCCCAAGTGCCTTCCAAAAATGATGTCATTGATTCTGAAGAATCAGCATGGAGTTCAGTGCTATTTGGATGATATTATCATGTTTGGAAATACTACTGAGGAGCATGACAATAAACTGCAGTATGTACTAAACTGCATCAGCAAAGCAGGCCTCAAGCTCAATAGGTCCAAATGCAAATTTAGACAAACTGAATTCTCCTTTTTAGGGCATACAATTTCACAGGCTGGACTAAAACCTGATCCAGATCATATCCTGGCAATTTCAAATGCTCCTCCTCCAACAGATTTGCAAACCTTATGTTTCTTCTTGGGTCTTACCTCCTGGTATGCAAAATTCATTCCCAGTTATGCTTCTGTCATTGAACCGTTACGAGAATTACTATGGAGAAGTTCAACCTTAGTGTGGACAATGGATGCACAAGCTAGTTTCAAAACGGTGAAAGACTTGATTGTACATAGTCTAGCACTTGCACTATTCAGTCCCGCATTGCCCACAATTGTAACTACTGATGCTTCTGATTATGGACTTGGGGCTGTCCTTACACAACTTCATGAGGATAACACAGAGTGGACTGTTGCATTTGCTTCAAGGACACTAAGTAATGCTCAGAGAAAATATTCTACAGTCGAAAAAGAAGCACTTGCTTGTGTCTGGGCTACTGAAAAATGGAGAACTTACCTGTGGGGCTGCATGTTCAAGTTGCGCACAGACCACAGCCCGACGTTGCTCACCATGAAAGGACTGGGAAGAGCAGGATATGGTATTACTAGATGGTCTGCAAGACTACTCTCTTTCAATTATGAACTGGAATATAAGCCTGGAAACAAAAATGTGGTAGCTGATTGCCTTTCTCACCTGCCTTTGCCTTCACCATATGGTCCACCGGAGGATGAGGATGTAGTAGTTGCACTTATTACAAGCACTCTTACTGCAGTTACAAGAGAACAATTTCAAGCTGCTTGTTCAGCGTGTCCAATTCAACAAAAACTACAGGAATTTCTGACAAAGAGATGGCCCAGTAACCCTAAAAACCTTGAGGCAGTTTTGCTGCCTTATTTTAGAGTTCAGGATGAACTTTCTTTGCTCAATAGCTGTGTGCTATGAGGTACACACCGGCTACTTGTGCCAGAAGAATTACAGTCAAAACTCATACTCCTGGCACACGATACTCATCAAGGAATTGTCAGAACCCAACAATGACTATGGGATCTGTATTGGTGGCCAGGGATGGACTCTCAAACTGAAGCACTCATAAAATCCTGTGTCACTTGCCAAATGCATGATAAGACAGCAGTGACATGTACCCCTCCATTACAGCCTGTTCCTCTTCCTGAATCTGCATGGGCAAAAGTGGCAATTGACATTGTAGGACCCTTTGATACTGCTCCAGTTGACTGTCATTATGCCATCACTTTAATAGACTATTTCAGTAAATGGCCTGAAGTAGCATTTACATTGCAAATCTCTTCTGCTACAGTAATTAAGTTCCTCTCTTCAGTTTTTAGCAGGGAAGGTAACCCCAAAGAACTGGTTTCAGATAATGGTAGTCAATTTACTTCCCTGGAGTTTGAAACTTTTCTAGCAGAGAGGAACATTTTACACAGAAGGTCATCCCTATATTACCCTCAAGCCAATGGGGAAATTGAACAATTTAACAGAAGTTTGAAAAAGAGTTTGCAAACGGCTAAATCACGGAAGAGTGATTGTGGATACCCTTCACTACTGATTTCTTGCAAGCATACCAGACTACACGACATGCCACAACACAAAGATCACCTGCAGTTACTGCATGGGAAACAGATGAATACTAAACTGAACATTGCTGGATTGTTAAAGGCACTACCTGAGGCCCCAACCAAGGATGATGTGAGAAAAACAGTTGAACAGAACCAAGCAAAGTATAAGGGTTTCACAGACAAGTGGCAGAGTGCTAAGGAACCAAAGTTTGAGAGTGGTTCCTTCGTTAGAATACGAAAACCTGAAATTTTACGCAAAGGGTACCATAAATTCACAGCTCCTCTTAAAATCATAGAGAAGAAGGGACCTTACACCTATCGACTTTCTGATGGGTGGGTATGGAAGGCTTCTTATCTTGCACCTGCCTATGCACCAAGAGGAGACTATGCCAACACCCAGTCTGCATTGGATGACTTCACCGTAGTATCAACACAACAAGACATTGTACTGGAACCGGGGCTTGAGAGACGGCCTGTCAGACCCAGACGACCACCTGTCTGGACTGAAGACTATGTTATGTAGTATCTACAGTGTTTTCAGTGTAATATTTCTGCCAATAGTATCGTGTCTTGTTTCCTATTTGTTCCTGTGGTTAGAACAACAATGTTTATTTTAATTGGGAGAGTTTCTTAAGAGAGGAGGGAATGTGGTGTTTAGATGTTGCTTGTAATTATTAGAAGTGGGAGCACTGGCTGTTGGGAGTCTGAAAGGACAGGAAACGAGGAGGGGGGAGGAGTTGAGGAGTTTGAGTGAGAGTTACAGAGGGTGCAGCAGCACCTTGGTAAAGAGGTTTCCACTTTAAAAATAAAGTCCTGTTGAAGTTTGTTAGTACCTTGCCTGGTTGATACAACACCTCATTAGCAATGACCCCTCACTTGGTAAGCCAACTCCCATCTTTTCACGTGCTGTAATATATATATTGCTTACTGTTTGTCACTCCATGCATCTGATTAAGTGGGGTTTTAGCCCACAAAAGCTTATGCCCAAATACATTTATTAGTCTCTAAGGTGCCACAAGAGCTCTTCATTATTTTTGCTGATACAGACTAACACAACTACCACCCTGAAACCTGAAGAGACATTGAGACTTCCATGTATTTTTGCTGGCAAACCTTGATATTTCCTTTAGTATCAGAGTAATGTTGTACGCCTGCCCCCAGAGAGACACTGGCCTAGTGAACTGAGAAATATGCAGTAATCTGCTATATTTCCTACTATGATATTTTGGTCATTGTAGAACAGTTATGAAATAGAGAAACAGTCTACAGAGTGTTGGAGGGTCATTTTTTAAGGAATGCACTTTTAATAACAATGTTTCCCTATCTTTGTAAAGTGCTTTGTAAAGTGCTCTATGGATGAACGGGGCAATACTAGGGTGACCAGATGTCCCGATTTTATAGAGACAGTCCCGATTTTTGAACATTTTTCTCATATTGGCTCCTATTACCCACTCTCCACCCCATGTCCTGATTTTTCACATTTGCTGTCTGGTCACCCTAGCCAATAAAGAGTGCTAAGAGTTACTGATTACTGCTAAAACTGACAAGACATTAGGTTGTTTCCTTATAATTCTGAGTACTAAGAAGTCAGTTAACATCACTCACTAACTAAATAGATTACATTTGTTTCCTTTACTATAAAGTACTTGTAAAAATGTCCTATTGTTTCTTCTTTTATTCTGAGTATCGTCTTACCTGTAGCAAAGTGTCTCGATAGTGTTAACTTGGTTACCTAGAATATTGTGGGATGAAGCCCTGCTCCACCCCCTCTTACTTCCTGTTTTGTAAGTGGGCATCTCTCCCCTCCTCTTCGTCCCCCCCTCCACATACACACATACACTGTAGTGCTGCAGTTGAATAAAGCAGCAAGTTCCCACCCTGCAGAACTGTGAGTAGAGAGTTTGTTTTTGCTGAACTGAATGGTCCCTGTACAAAATTGCCTAACTATATTCACAATGGGATAAAGAGACAAATGTACTTTTAGATCCATATTAAACCCCAAAGAAGCACTGCTGAATAGGGAAGAGGCACGGGTTCTGGTAGTAGGAATCAGAGGTCAAGAATAATTAGGTGTAGTGGGGCAGACTGCCCCACTCCCTGTGAGAATGGGCTGTGGCAGGTCAGGGCGCCTGCACAGACAGGGAGCCAATCAGAAAAGGGCTTATGGGGAGCCAATCAAGGCCCAGTTTAGAGACAGCCAATCAGGGCCAGGCTCAGATGTATATAAAGGCTGCCCAGAGCAGGAGCAGTCAGTCTGTCCCAGGCCTTCGAGAGGGGAAGGTCAGTCTCCAAGGGTGGAGACAAGCACCGTGGACAGTGCAGTGCTGGCCAGGGCTCAGGCAGGCTAGAGAGCTTGAGCCCATAGCTGCCAGGCTGCAGGCCCTGAAGGGAAGGGCCTAGTGGGTGCAAGGGGTCGTAGGGGAAGCAGCCCAGGGAAGCAGACAGACGAGGGGAGAGAAGGAGGACAGCGAGGCTGCCGCCAGAGGGTCCCTGGGCCGGGACCCAGAGTAGAGGGCGGGCCTGGATCCCCCCCTTCACTCCTTGCAGTACACCCAGCCATTGGCCATAGGGAGCGGCCATTAGACTACGCCAGATCCCCAACAAGAGGGATTGGACTCAAAGCGTGTGGTTGGATATAGTGGCTGGGGTGTGAGACTGCTGATCACCGACCCCCAGAAGGGGGTGCGGATGGACTAAGAGGCACTGCCGGAGGGCAGTGGCCTTGAAGAGGACGCCGCTGAGCAGGCAGCAACGCAGGTCCAGAGACAGCAACAGAGGGCAGAATGACGGACGGGACACCACCAGAAGGGGGCGCTCCACTGGGCAGAGCTAATTCCCGGCGTCACCAGCAGGAGGGGCCAGGTGGTGAGTCCCACCCCGTTACACTAGGCAAAAGGCTATGGCATGAAATGGGGAAGAGGCCCAAACAAGGACCATAATGAAGACAAGGCAGAATTGTTCTGTTCTTGAGTCTGAGGAGGAGGCATGTGTATCTGGTGCAGAAAGAGAAAAGGATGAAAGAATATTTGTTCTTTGGTCCAGGCTACAATTTTCATTTGGGTTAGTTGATGTCAAAACACAATTAGAAATTGTGAGACAGACCGGCCTCAGAGGATAAGTCCTAAACTTGCAAACCACCCCAGTGCACAGAGAAAATCTCACTCAAGTACAGAAATTTCAATAGGTCAAGGTGTTCCTTCCATGCCATTTGATGCTTTCATAGAACCATAGAGCCCTAGGGTCAGAAAGGACTACAAGGATCATCTAGTCTAACCCCCTGCCAAGATGCAGGATTTGTTGTGTCTAAAATTATGCTTTAATTATGTTCACTGGATTATTTTGATGCCGGCCTTTTACATTTTTCATTATACTGTCTGTGTACTTGTAGAATGATTAAAGATGAGCAACACAGATCAAATTAAAAATATTTTAGGTAAATTTTCTAGGAGCTTAATTATTCAGAAATTGTCTCTGTTCTCTGTGGCCCTGAGCCTGCGAAAGCTTATGCATTTTAGTAACTCTGCTCATCTGATGAGTTTTATTGGAGACAATGGAACTGACTATGTGAGTAAAGTTACTCGTGTAGTTTCAGGAGCTGGCACTATAAATGTAGATAAACCAGGGCTGAGTTTAGCTAGTGTTAAGTGAAGGCAACTTCTTTTTTTTTAAGTCAAGTCAATGGGAGTTGTCTCTTGCTGCTTTTGGGCTGAATTCAGCCTACTATGTTCAAGGAATTGATATGTTCTGATTAGCTCAAAAATATAATTAACAGTTGAAAGGGAATTGTAAAGGAATTTATAATTTAGACTATTAGCGAGAGCAATTTGACCTTAGCAGTTGGCTCAGTGTGGTTTGCTTGAGAATTCAATTTGAAGATAAAACACTTCTGGCAAATATAATCCCAGAGTAAAATATTTCAAAAAATTACTCTGATTTTGATTCAGATACCATTACATTGTTTAGGATATATTTTAATAGTACAAAGTTTTGACAGGCTTGTATCCCACACAAAAAAGGCTCAGTTAAGTAATTATAACCCTTATACAAAACACATATCAAGATCATTACAGTTAAAAAGAATAACTAAGCATTAAAACGTATTGAAATTACCAGTTAATTTAATTTTAAATTAAATATTAGATTACCCTTACAGTTCATGCATGTGATTAAAGATATAGTGACATGAAATTTCACCTTACACATTTCAACCACAAATGTAACACCTAAGACTCTAGAATTACTGCATCTACACAGGGAAGTGAGAGTGTTTGATGGTACCCAGAGAGCCTGCAGAATTTAGCAGCTCCACTCTGCTACTGGTAGGCAGAAGCAGCTCCTTACCAGACTGAACTCCTTAAAAGCAAAATGAATTGCATTTTAGCCATTTTAAGTGCATCAAGTTTTGCTGACGCTTGAAATGCTAAACTGGTTGAGTTCTAAGCTGATTTATTTGTACAAATATAAAATATTAAGCAGTTCAGTAGGGTCAGGACCATCATTAACTATCAGTGCCCTATAGAAATGAGTCGCCTGATTGATTTCAAAAGCTACAGCTCTATCAGGTAAACACAGGTGCACCCCTATAGGGAAGCACCAACCAGCCTTCATGGGTCCTCAAAAATCAGTCTGAGCTATTCAGGAGGAAACTACCTTGAATTAAGATTCCTGGGAGAAATCCCAACTCTCTCTTCCTCGATTACTGACATAAAGTGACTCTCACTCCCTGCATGAATGTAAACTCAGTGCTGTTCATAGCAATGCTTGTGAAAGTTTGCAGTGTATGAATGATCTTATTTTTATACAAGATTTAAGCCTAATTTTGAAGCCAGAAATTGTTTTATCTCAGTGACTGGGCACACAGAATACCCCATATTAAGTAAATAGAATTTTACATGAGCAGAGATGTGAGAAAATTCTCTTTGAGAAAAAGAAAAATATATATAAATTGCAGCCAGCTTACATTTTTTTCTGACTTTTTAATTGGTGTCTTGCAGTATCTTTGAAAGAATTTCTACCCTCAATGACACTTCACTGAGAATGAGAAATTTTCCCCTGTTTACTTTAATAAGGGGGACAGCTTTTATAACAGCATCTGTTATATTATTTATATTATCATCTTCTCCATACTGACCTCTAGTTTAAGGATGGTGGTAGAAATAATGGACAGGTATTTTGATTTCATGTATTTTTGTAGCACTGTCTTAGAAAAAAAGAAAAACGGAGAAAATTAAAAAAACGAACTTCCTGAACAAAGGCACAGCTCCTGCCTACACATAGCCAAAATAAAATAGAATTGTGAGCCCTCTACATACACCCTGTCAAATAGGTTTGCTTTTGTGGCAGTTCCCTCATCCACAATGAGGAGTGTTCGCTTCCAGCCCTGAAAACAAGGCACTCAGAAGCTAATTGATAAATGGGGTCACTGAAACACAGAGAACTGAGCCCCAAATCCTACAGCAGGTCAGCCACAGAACCAGGAAACTACTTAGGACTGAAATCCAGTTGAAGTGCTATTAAAATCAATGGAAGTTTAGCCAGTGACTTCAGTGGGGCCAGGATTTCTCCCCACGTGTTTGGACTTGCTGTATCCACTGGACTATGTTTGTTTAAATGACTGAGTTATAGGAACGAGTAAGCAGACAATTTTGTTTCTGTAATCTATAATCCTCCTTTCTCCACACCCTTTCCTCATTCCTAGTGCATATTATAACTTCACTTGTCTACTAAGTCCATCATTTACGCCCCAGTTCTGCAAGTAAATTGCCGAACACAAGCTCCTGTGGGTATGTCTGCACTGCAACTGGGATATGGGACTCCCAGCACAGGCAGACAGACTCATGCTGGCTCACCTCAAACTAGCAAGCTAACACAATCAGTGGGGATGTTGCAGCACGGCCAGCGGCTTGGATTAGCTACCCAAGTCCGCCTCTCTGACTACCTGGGTCCAAGCACAAGCAGCTAGCCCATACCACCACTTGGGCCACAATGTTCACATTTTTATATTTTTAGCACATGCTCAAGCTGGGCTAGCACGAGCCTGTCAGCCCACTTTGGGAATCGTACTTCTCAGCTATACCCTATGCTTTCAATGGGACTTCACGTGCATTCGGGTCCCTTTGCTAACGCATCCACTTGCAAAACTGGGACCATGGACTGTGAACTTTTTAGGGAAGGGACTTATTTTCTCTGAAACATCTAGCATATTTGTGGGTGAGATAAAAGAAATATTTTCTCACTCTGTTAAAAAGTAGGTAAACATCAAATTCTGAAGAACATTTAGCCTCCATACAAAAATGCCACATAGATATGCAGTTATAACGAGAGCTTTTTATATGCTACTTATACAGTAAATAGAAAGTGTGCATAGCAAACAAGCTTCTCTTCCAAACACAAATCTTGGGACATAATGCCTCCCAAAACATGTAGGTGATATTGATTTGAAAGCAGATCTGTCATGAAACTGACATGGACTGGTCAAGGGAATTGTTTGAATTTTTCTGTGATAAAATGGATTCAACCCCTTTCCCCTTGGTTATTTCCTGTGAGGAGAAAGATGTTGACTTGTAACTCAGCAGTTAATGCTTATTTGATCAAAGGTTCATGTTACCATGACAGCACAGTGGAACCAGTCTTTCCTGTGAAAGACGAATGAACTGTTCGGGACTGGAGGATGCCTTTTAAAAATTCTAATTTTAGCTCAAGTAATTCATCATTATCCTCGCCACTTGTTAAGGTTTTGTTGGCATTCTACTAAATGCATTAAAGAGTATGGTTTCCTGCCATCTAGTGTAAAGTAGTATTGGTGCTTAGAAAAAGAAAGGAAACTCTGATACATGTGAACTGATGACTGTGTGACATTTCATGACTGTCAAATTAATAACTTTCATTTATTAATTTCTCATTGAATAGCACTTTTGTGTGAATCACTTCCAATTTGTAGTTTGAACTGGATAACCTATACATTTCTGGTGGCAAAAGTTGTCTATTCTCGTCCATGGTGGGTGACTTTTGATGTGAGAAGAAAAGTCTGTTAAAATATTCTGAGTGATAGCTAATTATGTCCATTCTCCTCTCACATTTTACACACAGGTGAACGTGTGGATTCGGAATGGTATAGAAATATGATTTACCATGTGAAATTATTAAGCTAGCACATTATTTATTAATTACACCTCATAACATAAAGGGTCCCTCAGCAACATAGCTATTATTTCCACTTAATTAACAAAAGAAAAACACATTACTGAAGAAACTATTCAGTACAATTCTTAAGAGAAAAAGCTTCTAGAATAAATTTCTCCTCTCTTCCTTTCCTCTCCCCTTCCCCCACTCCACCCAAACCTTAATCTAGAAGGAATGCACTTCTTATTTTAGAGGGGAACTGTTATCATCTTGCTGGACAGGTACAGATCCTCTTGCTCTCATATCTCCAATGTGACTATTCTGTAGTGATAAGGTGTTATTTTGATGCATCAGAAACCATGAAGAGATTAGCTTTCATGGTTCTGATTCATTTCATTGGAGATGTGAAACAATACTAGTCTTTTATTCTTAGCTACAGTATATTTAAACTCTTTGCTGCAGGGATTGTGCCATAATCCATAGCCCAAAAAGGAACATTGGCATGCTGGAAAAGTATGCCTCCCATAGTTAAGCAAACACATTCATTTTTCACCAGGTTGTGTTCATATCCCATATGCTGCTATTTTCATAGCCTGATAGCATGTTGGAAACCAAGAAACAGTACTGGTCCTATGGACTGCTTTGATTAATTATAACCTTTTTTCTAAAGTGGCTATGCCCTCATTTTTTTTCTCAAAGCAACAGAATGAAAAACAACCTAATCAATTGAAGTTCATAGCAATATTTTACTGCAACATACTTTCTGGAGATTGAAGTGTGGTAAATTTAGAAGTATTTTACACTGCCTTTATAGTGCAGACAGTCAGTCAAAGTTAGGAAACTACTAATCCAGACACTGCGAGCACTAATAATGAAAGATGGGCTTGAACCAAAAGCCCAAACTCCTTAGCTGAACTTGTGAGTAGAGTTCTGAATTTGAACCAAGATCAAGATTTGAATTTCCTGGCTGGTTTCTTTCGATATAACAGTCTGATCAAAACCCTGGATCCAAAAACCCCAGAAGGAATTCTAGATCTTCAACCTGCTGCTTGGACTCATCTCTGTTACTAACATTTGTAGTTTTGCAAATTAAATGGATAGGAATAAATTAAACTTCTGACTTTAGGGCATGAGAAGATAAATCAGCAGACCAAGAAGAAATTCTTTCCCACTACCACCATGTGTAACATTGCATAATTGTCGTGTATTATAGGGAAGGGATGTTGCCTTTATCTAAAGCTGAACATTGCTGAATGTATGCTGAATTATATGGACCAATGATTTAATCTGCAACAGAAATTTACAGGATCCGAGGAAAGCAATTTTGATTAGTATCTATGAGATGCATGTACCAATGAAGCCAGTTCTAACTCCTTTAAGAACAGGTGATCCCAAAGCTCAAACACTGATGCCATTCAAACTTCCTGGGTTTGAATGCAATGAAGAATAAATCACTTTCCCTGACTCAGGCAAGGTTTTGTATATGTGACAGGCATATTAAAAACAGATCTTATTTGTGCTGTGACCACTACAGAATTCTTCTTCTTCTGCATTTCAGTTTTGAGAAGAATAATGAACTGTCGGGAGACCAAATAATTATAAAAGGTATACAGAGACAAAAAGAAGGGACTGAACAAAGGAAAATGGGGAAAGGGGGATGGGTGGCAGGATGAACATCTAACTAAAGGGGAAAGATTAAAAAACTGAGGGGAAAAGTTTTCAAAAAGTTTAAAATTAAGAAACAAAAATAGAAAATATTACCACAATGCCAAGATCAGAAACAGAGATCAGTGGTGATGAAACACTAAAAGGAAAAGACATTAGGAAGAAAAGTTAAAACAGAAATGAAAAGAAATATAGGGAAAGTGTGCCAGAACTGACTTAAAACCAAGGCCAGAGAAATGCTGGCTAGAAGGAGAATTTGTGCTTGCTTTCCTGAAATTTTTCCCTTCTTCAAATGGATACATCCACAGATCCTCAGTGTATAGATTGTTCCCTGGGTCCTCACCTGTCTGCAGCTGAAGGGGGCAGAATCAAAATTAATTGGATGGCTGATGAGGGAGTAGGCCCCATCTTCTGGAGTCCCCATCAGTTTTGAGATGTTTCCAAAGCTTACCCTTCTGGACTGTGAAACAGAAAATGAATCTCATCCTGCATCAGCACCTTGCAAAAATAATACTCAGCAAGAGAATATTATGAACAACAAGAAAAAGTTAACTACCGCAGAGAATTTTAACCATAAAAACCATTCTTTTTAGTGGATGGCCCAATTTGTGGACCTGTCCCTTTGAAAAGGGGGAAATTTTCAGGTAAGCAACCACAAATTCTCCCAGTCTGTCTCAAGGTTAGGTCCACAGATCATCAGTGAGAGACTTTTTTCAACAGTCACAAAATTCCTAGGGAGGGAACGAAATTATGTCACTGAGAGATAGGTTTCCCTTACTCTGAGGAGTCACTGCAGTGTGCAGGACCTGCCTATGAAAGGCTGCATTCGCTGAAGATCATCTGTCTTGTAAAACTTGGTAAATGTTTGCAGGGACGACCAAGTTGCAGTTTTGTAGATTTCCTCATAAGGGGCCTGCCCCTTCTCAGACCATGATGCTGCCACCACTCACACTAAAGTTTGGGGTCCTTTTGCTCTCTACACCTCAACAATGCAACAGCATACCCATTGTGACACTGATGATTTAGATCAGGGATCAACAACCTTTGGCACGTAGCTCGCCAGAGTAAGCGCCCTGGCGGGCTGGGCAGGTTTGTTTACTTGCTGCGTCCGCAGGTTCGGCCAATCGCAGCTCCCACTGGCCACGGTTTGCCACTCCAGGCCAATGGGGGCGGCAGGAAGCAGCGCGGGCCGAGGGATGTGCTGGCCACCACTTCCCGCCGCCCCGATTGGCCTGGAGCGGCAAACCACAGCCAGTGGGAGCCGCGATTGGCAGAACCTGTGGACGCAGCAGGTAAACAAACCGGCCCAGCCTGCTAGGGTGCTTACCCTAGCGAGCCGCGTGATAAAGGTTGCCAATCCCTGATTTAGATGCTTTAGCACCTCCTTTTTTCTTGGCTGAAATAAGACCAGGAAAGCTGCTGTTTTTCTTATGCTTTCAGTTCTTTACAGGTAACATTTTAATGCTCACCTTACATCGAGCAAATGCCATAGCTTCTCCTTTGGGTGAGAAGGATTTGAACAAAAAGAAGGCAATGTGATCAGTTGTGCTCAATGAAAACATTGAATTCACTTTTGGAGTAAAGTGGGATCTGTTCTCAAAACCACCTTAGCTTTGTGAAGGACACGAGGATGGATCACCTGACAAATCTCCCAACAAATTGCTCAGCTCTCTCTTCTTCCTGAAGAGAGAGCGCTCAAACAAGTCATTTTGATAGTCAGGTAAAATGACTTCATTGGTTCAGAGAGTGCCTGCGTTAAGGTACTGAGCACAATGTTCAAATCCCAAGACTGAGCTCCATGCTGTTTAGGAGGATGCAAGAGCCGAACTTCTCTAACAAAGCAATGTATGTGGGAAATACACAGATTTTCTGGATACACTCAACATTGCAGACAGTGCAGAAATGTCAAAACTATTGTCTAAAATCTCCAGAACATGAGAGACTTTGGCTACATGACATTGAATATGTCTCTTTCTACACAAAGCTTTGAAGTTAGACCAGCTCCTTAAGTAAGCCCTGTCTGACTTTTTTCCCCCTAGATGTTAACTGAGTGTCAATGAGAGCCGCAGCATAACCCTGGCATTCTAGAAAGTTTCTTTCAAATTCCAAGATACTAGATTTTAACTGGCTTGGATCCTGGTGAAAAACTGAACCCTGGGATAACAAATCTGGCCTCAGATTCAGGAGCAATGGTGATTCCACTGACATGTTCATGTAGTTGGTAAACCAAGGCTCCTTGGGCCAGTGAGGGACACTAATATCACTTCTGCTTCCTCCTTTCTAATTTCATGTATTATCCTGGTGATGATGGGCCCTGAGGGAAAAGCACAAAGTAAGCCCTTTGGCCACTTGACCAATAGGGCATCTACACCTCGGGCTCCTGGCTCCCTTTTTCCTGCTAAATATGAGTGAACTTTCTGGTTTGCCTTAGATGCAAACACATCCGGAATGAGAATTCCAAAATTTTTGATGATCAATTGGAAGAATTAATTATGAAGACTCCGTTCCACCTGACTGATTTTTTTTCCTTCTGCCTAGTCAGTCAGCCTCTGCTTTGCTGGTGCTATAGATGGGCCTCTGCCTAATGCATCAATGATGATGCATTTTGTAGATCCCTTGACCCCATATTCTCCTAATGGTTTACATACACCATGACTGACATGTCTGTCATTACAACATATGACTGTTTGGCAACACTAGGGCCAGTTGTTGAAGAGCATACTTTATTGCCCTCAGCTCTAGAAAATGCATGCTTTTTCTTTCAGAGAAAGACTATTCCCTGAGCCACCAACATCTCGGAGAATGCTGCCCGTCCTTCTAGACTGGTGTCAGTTATGATACACCTCTCTTGCTCTGCCCTGGCCATCCCTCCCTGAGATCTCTCTGGACTCGTCCATCAATCCAGGGATTTCAACACAAGTGACAGAATGTTCCTTCCCTGACATTTTCTCATTTTTCCATCTGTGAACAACAGGAAACTGGAGAATCCTCATATACATGCTTGCCCACGGCACTGTTCTTATGCAGGATGTGATCATCCCTAGAACACCAATAGGGTGCCTACTGACGTCCTGGAACACCTTCTCAGGAGAGTAACTGCTAGTCTGATCTTGTCCCATCTTTCATCTGACAGATTTTGTGGACCTCTGTGTCTATCAACATTTCTCCATTTTGGGCAGGGACTGTCTGTCTGTTTCATGTGAGTATTGTCCTAAGTTAATGCTGCTGACAAGAAAAAAAAATTGAAGCTTTTGAAATGTGATGCTGGGCAAGACTTCTGCATATCTCCTGGATGGGAAAAATAAATGTCTATATTAGGAATATTATTGGAGAGAAGCAGACCCTGATGTTGGAAATCAAAACACAGACTTCTGTACTTTAGTTATATTAGGCATAGAGATGGAAATAACCCTGAGAAAGTTATTATGGAAGGAATGGTGGAGGGTCATCTTAGTAGGAGATGACCAGCGAAAAGGATGGATGATGTGCAGCAGATCACTGGAAGGTCAGCTGCTGAGTGCTCAAAGCTAGCAATGGATTGCTTCTGAAAATTCTGCTATGATGTCACCAATTTTCAGCCTAAATTAATAGATTTGTGATGTTTTGGGGATCACTCAGACTGGCCTCAGAAACAACCCTAACATTATAATCAAAGAGGCTGATAAAGGAAGTGCTGTTGTCATCATGAATAGGTCTGAATACCAAAAGGAGGCTGCCAGACAAATTCTACAGGCCACTTTCCTCAGATCCCACTGAGGAATATATTAAGAAACTGCACCATCTACTCAGGACACTCCCTACACTAACACAGGAACAAATCAACATACCCTTAGAGCCCCGACCAGGGTTATTCTATCTACTACCCAAGATCCACAAACCTGGAAATCCTGGACACCCTATCATCTCTGGAATCGGCCCTCTCACTGAAGGACTGTCCGGATATGTAGACTCTCTATTCAGACCCTACTCCACCAGCACTCCCAGCTATCTCTGTGACACCACTGATTTCCTGAGAAAACTACAATGCATTGGTGATCTTCCAGAAAACACCATCCTAGCCACCATGGATGTGGAGGCTCTCTACACAAACATCCCACACACAGATGGAATACAAGCTGTCAGGAATGGTATCCCTGATGATGCCACAGCACAACTGGTTGCTGAGCTCTGTGACTTAATCCTCATGCACAATTATTTCAAATTTGGTGAAAATATATACCTCCAGAGCAGTGGCACCGCTATGGGCATCTGCATGGCCCCACAATATGCCAACATTTTTATGGCTGACCTGGAACAACGCTTCCTCAGCTCTCGTCCACTCATGCCCCTTCTCTACCTACATTGATGACATCCTCATCATCTGGACCCATGGGAAGGAGACTCTGGAAGAATTCCACCATGATTTCAACAGCTTCCACCCTACCATCAACCTCAGCCTGGACCAATCTACATGGGAGGTCCACTTCCTAGACACCACTGTACAAATAAGTGATGGTCATATTAACACCACCCTATACCGAAAACTCACCAACCACTATGCCTACCTTCATGCCTCCAGCTTCCATCCTGGACACACCACACGATCCATCGTCTATAGCCAAGCGCTGAGGTATAACCGCATCTGCTCCAACCCCTCAGACAGAGACCAACACCTACAAGATCTTCACCAAGCATTGTCAAAACTACAATACCCTCATGAGGAAATAAGGAAACAAATCAACAGAGCCAGATGTGTACCCAGAAGCCTCCTGCTGCAAGACAAGCCCAAGAAATAAACCAACAGAAGTCCACTGGCCATCACCTACAATCCTCAGCTAAAACCTCTCCAGTGCATCATCAGTGATCTACAACCCATTCTGGACAATGATCCCTTGCTTTCACAGGCCTTGTGAGGCAGGCCAGTCCTCGCCCACAGACAACTCGCCAACCTTAAGCATATTCTCACCAGCAACCACACACCGCACCATAGTAACTCTAACTTAGGAACCAATCCATGCAACAAACCTCAATGCCAACTCTGCCCATATATTTACACCAGCGACACCCTCACAGGACCTAACCAGATCAGCCACAACATCACCGGTTCATTCACCTGCACGTCCACCAATGTAATATATGCCATCATGTGCCAGCAATGCCCCTCTGCTATGTACATCGGCCAAACTGGACAATCCCTACATAAAAGGATAAATGGACACAAGTCAGATATTAGGAATGGCAATATACCAAAACCTGTAGGAGAACACTTCAACCTCCCTGGACACACAATAGCAGATTTAAAGGTAGCCATCCTGCAGCAAAAAACTTCAGTACCAGACTCCAAAGAGAAACTGCTGAACTTCAGTTCATTTGCAAATTTGACACCATCAGCTCAGGATTAAACAAAGGCTCTGAATGGCTAGCCAACTATAAAAGCAGTTTCTCCTCCCTTGGTTTTCACACTTCAACTACTAGAAGAGAGCCTCATCCTCCTTGATTGAACTAACCTTGTTATCACTAGACTGATTCTTGCTTGCATATATATACCTGCCTCTGGAAATTTCCACCACATGCATCTGATGAAGTGGGTATTCACCCACGAAAGCTTATGCTCCAATATGTCTGTTAGTCTGTAAGGTGCCACAGGACTCTTTGTCGCTTTTTCCAGACTGGTAAGGGCTTCTGTCACTACCTTCCCTGCATCATCAGGGTGCCTTGGTGCTGTGCAGCTATGGTCCAGATCCCTGAGACCAGTAGCCAGCCCACAAGGATAAGGCCTCACCATGGTTCTCACCAGCCTAGTTACTCCTTGCAGGGTAACACCAACATCCCTTCCAGTTCTGAGTTTCCTCAAATCCATACCCCTCAAGTTCTTAATTACTAGACAGTTAGACCCTTTCCTCGTGTTCATCACCCGCCAAAGGTGTGAAACCGCCAAGGTGTGAAACCAGCCCCTCAGTTATCAGTTCACTTTGGCACACACACTCCACACAGTTTGCACAACAGAGGCCTGCTTGGGATATAAAAACAAACAGTTTATTTAATAGAAAAAACCACAAATCCAAAGATGAAATAGTAATGGAAAGTATACATATACAAGTTACCCAGAAAATAAACATTAAGATGCAACCTCAGGCTTTACACTTCCATATTAGATACAATCTATTTTCCAGTAGAAATTACCTATTACCTTTGAACAGTTCCTAGCATACCGCCTACCGATAGAGAGGATCCAGCCTTTCATGGGCAGCTTCCTCTCAGGAGCTGTCCCTTGGTTTCTAGATGGATTTCACTTCAAACCCCATCAATTTCAAAAGGGTTTGCAGTTTTTCCCCCTTTAATCACTACAGATGTTCAAAGTGAGTAAATCCACACTAGTCTCAATGTCTTGCCATTAACTCTAATGGCCCATCATAGTTTTTCCTGGGTTGTACACTGGATCATTACTTGAATCTGTTTTTGTGTAAATATCTGGCTTGGGAGGTGCCTCTCCCTGCCTGATCACCCACCACCCTGCTGTGAGATGGAGCCAAAGTTTATGAGCACAATTCTCTATATGTATAAATTTGTAACGATAGCCTGTATACATATCTTATAATGATGATGAAGTTTAGAACATTACAAGCATTCATAAAAGACTTTACTAATATATTTTTACAGTAAAGTAACATTGTATACAATCAGTTGATTTAGCTGCTTATTTGGGGGTGGGGGTGTTAAACCTTCTGTTATCCCTTTGGGGTGTCAAAACCCTGATTATCAGAGGATTTACTTACTTACTTATAGTCCAAAGTACAGTGGAGCCCTGATCGAAGTCTCCTGGCACTATTGTAATGCTGATTATTAGTAGTATGGCCAGGCTTTTCAAAGTTGTTGAGACACTCCAGCTGCCATTGCCATCAATGTAATTTGTGAGTGCTGAGCACTGCTGAAACTTCGGCCAAATGTCAGAATATCTGAAAATTTCAGGGCCCTGTCTTCAGTCCTTACACAAAGTGAGAGCTTTGAGCTTGCCAAGAACTCTGTTGTTGGCAGATTCCGCATTTGCCTAATCAAGCTACCTGTTATTAAATGTTATTGTTCTTTGCTGAATGAGCCTCACATTTTAATTATTTCCTAATCAACCTGTGTACTTTACTGAATGGCATTATTTTCTTGTGAACCCATTCCTTATGTAGAAAAACAATTATCTGTGTCCTTGATAGATATTACATAACGTTTTCATTTCTACAAGAAAAAAATGAGTTGATTCACTTTTACTCATGTGTATTGTTTCTTGTAAGAATATATTTTAGAAATAAATCCATCAGAAATATTCATTACCTGCAGGTATCCTTGGATCAACTTAATAACCTATACCTCCACAGGCATCTTGAACTGTGGCACTAAGATGTCATTTCTGAAAGTATAGTGTTAAATAGAGTTCTCTTTGGGATCTGTTGGCCATTTCTGTGGTTCAACCAATACTGCAGGTTTTATTGATCTCATTGTACCTCTGAGATTTGACAAGCATGTAAATCAGTTCTGGGTAAAAAGTTGGGAAACGGAGTCACAAGGCCACCCAATCTAGGCTTAATCAGTTTTCGCCATCAAACAATTTCAGACAGAATTGTCACATATAGTGTCTGGACATACATTTATGCCAGACAGATAACAGAGAAGACAGAATTGGTAAATGGGCCCAAATTACCACATTCTGTGACACCAGGAAGTTCTTCCACCTTCTGTGATACTCATCGCCTTCTTTGATCCCTCAGCCTGGTCCTTCAGTTTTTAATTAATGTTTCTCCAGTTTGGGCTCATGTTCATTTCAGGATTTTTTTAATATATTGCTACATTACAAAATATTTAATCTTTATCCAATTGGCCTTTAGCATATCAACCCTTTCAATTTTTAGTAACCCATATATTACACATTTGCAAGCTTCGATTACCCAATTTATGTATTTTTACTGCTGGGTTTGCAGTTTCTGGGTCATGTTTTTGTTAACCAGCCCTGTGTCTTCCCAGAAAAAGAGGGGGTTTAGTTATCATGACATGTTTGTGTATCTTTTACTTACATCTTCGAACTCAAGATGTTACCTTTGTTTTGTCAGAAATAACATTTTCAGCAAATTAGCAATTTTGTGTAAAAGAAAAAAATCAGCAAAAGCACACTTATGTCTTAGGACTTGACCTAAGCGTTAGCTCATCTGTATTCTTGTGCTATACATAATTACAAATAATTTAAAATATAGCTATCAAAGCTTTTTAATCTTACCATAACATTGTCATATAAAATGAAGAATTGTTAAGTCCGTAAATGTTGTTCTGTGCTACCCTTAATCTATTAGAAAGGGGAGGGTGAGTTATGGAAAACTTGATTAATCTTTAATGTCAACATTTCTTCTTTTTTTTCCCATTTAAAGTCCAGTTTTGTTTGTAGAGCATTACAAAGAAACCTCATTAGAAATTTTCCTGTGAATACATTTTGAGGGGTGTCTCAACTTTAGGGGCTTGATATTTAGTTGCTTTTAATGGCACCATAACAACCCCTAACAAATTTATTATGTACAATGTATTGTAATATTACATCCAAAATACTACATTAATGGAATGTGTAGGTTCCAAAGTCAATAACTCAGTTAGGAAATGTCAGAATTACACTTACCTATACAACTTTCTTTCAGCCCTCTTGCTGATATTTATGGATTATGATTAGAGCTGTTCAGAATTTTCTCATCCAAATGTTAGTGCAGCTGTTCAAAACATGTATTTTGATGAAAATTTCCATGAAGAAAAGTTATTTTTAATTTTAAAATGTTTTGGAAAGTTTTGTTTTGGATTTCAGTGTATTTTGTTTCCAAACTTTAAAATTTCATTTCAAATGTTATTTTATGGATTTTTTTTCACTCTTACAGTTTTGTTATTTTTACATTATTTCAAGACATATCAGGAGTAGTAGTGCATAATATAGTCAGTAGTGCATATTAGAGGAGTACATAATATTACTACTATTACAAACCATGTAAAATCATAATCTTTCTTGCTTTTTATCCCAAAGCATCTTTACAGACACGAGGATCAGTATAGCATCACTATTCATTTCTGTCTATGGCTTGTTGCTCCATTAAGCCCAGCCTGGTCACACCTCTGCTATAATGTCCCACCATCTAATCAGGGACTGGCCTCTAGGTCTGACTGACATTGATTGCATTAGGATCAGAACAAAATAATGCAATAATCTCTTTGTCTTCTACAGTGTTCTCATCATTATAATCTTTTCAATTGCAACTAATGCTGTACCCTGATTTCACATCAGACTCTAACTTCTTCATTTGTCTTACAATAGTCCACTTTACATTTGCTGTCTTCTGAAGAACTGTCATCTCTACTCCCTCCAGCCTTCTGATGTTTGTGTCATTTAATGCAGCTGCTTCCAGACAGAGTAATGCTGTTAATACACTGGTTTGATATATTTTCACTTTGGTACCAAGTGTAATGGTTTTTATCGGTCCATAATCCATCAACATCTGTGCTGCACTTGTAGCTAAAGCACATCTCTTTTTAACCTCATCCTTAATGGAACCAGCAGCACAGATCAAGGTTCTTAGTTCCACATATGATTTTACTTGTTCTACAATTTCACCACTGCTGAATTTCAACACTGTCCCTTTTCCAAGATACCACCACTTCAACATCTTGGCATTTATTTTAAGTCCAGATCAACTACACCCCAATTTTCCAAGGTAGCGATGAATACCATAATCAATTCAAATGTGTCTGCCAGTTGTACAATGTCATCTGCATAAACTAAAGAGCTTAACTCTAGATCACCCAATGTCATGCCCTCCAACTTATCTACCATTCTTAATGTCCAATTTAGTGATGGCGGTTCCATGCCTTCTTGTCTTACAGCAAACTTTGACTTGAACCAGCTGCTTAATTTTTCACCAATTCTACTGCACTTTCAAGATCTAATATGGCTCCATATGCACCCATCTTTTTCTTGGACTTTAATCTCAATCTTTCTCATAAATAGTTCATGATCACTGCCACATTCAGCACTTCTCTAGACTCTAACATCCAACAGTGATCTTGTATGCCTTTTACTGGTGATAATGAGGTTATTCTGATTTTTAGTTTGACCATATGGTGAGTTCCAGGTAACCTTTGTGCATATCTGTATGAGGAGATAAAGTACTGCAATCATCAGACTGTGCATCTTACAGCAAGTTTTTAATTTTTCCCCATTATTGTTTGCTGTCCCAATGACCCTGATTATTTTTTGTTTTTGTTTTTGGCAAACAAAAAATATTCACATGAAAAATTCAAAACAAAATTTTGAAATTCCAAAGTCTGAAACTTTACATTTCCCACAAACTGGAAATTTGGAAAATATCTGTCTGTTCCAAATGAAAATAAAAAGAAATTTTGAAATGTCAACATTTCTCACAAACTGGAAATTCAGCGTTTCAACCAGCTCTAAGTATCATGTCCTTCCCCCCCAACCCCCTCCCCAAGACTCCAGCCTCATTCACTGAATGGGTAGTTATTCAATATTTCTTTTATCCTCCTCCTCCTTCAATGTGGGGTCCCAGAGGTTATTTAACACACTATCCTAACCTGGAACTGAATACAAAATCCTTAATTTCATCATGGGTATTGTAACCATGCTTCAGTGGATCAGGGGGCACTGCTGAGGAACAGGGCAGACAGACCCCAAGACTGCTGGTTATTCTCCCATGAGATATACCAAACCAGCAACAAAAGTAAACTTCTGTTTCACCACACTGGCTAACAAGAAGTCAGAAAAGCAGTTTCCTTAGGCATTCCAGTCCTTATATCACCTCCAAAACCACTAGACTTAAAAATGAGTGGTTCTTTAAAACCAGTTTCATCAAACAAAGGGTTCTTCTGATCCCAAAGGACTAGCCACATACTCAGGTCAATATATAACTCAGATCTTACCCAAAAAATCACGCTGTTAACAATCCTTTAGTATCTAAAATCTAAAGGTTTATCTATAAAAAAAGAAAGAAAGATGAGAGTTAAAGTTGGTTAAAGGAATCAAATACATACAATAATTGCAAAGTTATTGGTTCAGGCTTGTAGCAGTGCCTGAATAAACTGTTGGCTTGAGGCGAGGCAAATTTTTGGAAGATCCTCAATCCCTTGGTTAGAATGCTCCCATTAATATAAGTCCATAGTCCAGAGCCGGGGTGGGCAAACTTTTTGGCCCAAGGGCCACATCTGGGTATGGAAATTGTATGGCGGGCCATGAATGCTCACAAAATTGGGGTTGAGGTGCAGGAGGGGGCAAGAGCTCTGTCTGCATGTGCGGGCTCTGGGGTGAGGCTGGGGATGATGGCTTTGGGGTGCAGGAGGATGCTCTGGGCTGGGACTGAGGGATTCAGAGGGCAGAAGGGATCAGGGCTCAGGCAGAAGTTTGGAGTTTGCGGGGTGACTCAGAGGTGCAGGCTCCAGGCAGTGCTTACTTCAAGCGGCTACTGGAAGCAGCAGCATGTCCGTCCTCTGGCTCCTATGCAGAGGCGTGGAGAGGTGGCTGTGCTGCATGCTGCCCTGTCCACAGGCACCAGCCTTGCAGCTCCCAATGGCCGCGGTTCCCAGACAATGGGAGCTGTGGGTGTGGCGCTTGGTCTGGGGGCTGCGTGTGGAGTGGAGCCCCTTGGCTGCCCCTACAGGTTAGGGGTTTGTTATAGAAGTGGATGGGTAAGATTCTGTGGCCTGCTTTGTGCAGGAGGTCAGACTAGATGATCATAATGGTCCCTTCTGACCTTAAAGTCTATGAGTCTACATGGAGGAGCCGGAGGGGGGACATGCCGCTGCTTCCAGGAGCCACATGGAGCAGCCCCCGACCCTGCTTCCTGGCTGGAGTGCCAGAGCAGGGCAAGCCCCAGACCTCACTCCCCAGCAGGATCTCAAGAGATGGATTAAAATGGCTGGTGAGCCAGGTGCAGCCCTGGGGCCATAGTTTGCCCACCCCCTAGTCCAGAGGCTTGAGCAGGAAAGAGGCAAAATGGAGATGTTTCCAGGGCCTTTTATAGCTTCTGCCATGTGGAGGGAAATCCATTGTTTCAAACAAAGCCCTCAGCATAGCTAGTGGAAAATTAAAGGTAAAAGATGGAGTTTGGAGTCACATGGCAAGTCACATGTCCTTGCATGATTCCGCTTACTCACAGAAGAAGCCATTATACCCCAGACAGAATATTCACAGGACAGTCCATTCGGTGTAGATGCGCGTCTTCCGTTGTGAGTTAAATGTCCTTTTGATGAGCCACTTAACTTGAATAGTTCCTTCACAATGTGCTGGCTAAACATCCTGTTGGTGTTTCCCAGAAGCAAACACATTAGAAATACATGTATAGAGCCAATACTCATAATGTCAGATACAAAAATGATACATGCATGCAAATAGCATAATTGTATTCAGTGAATCCATGGATATCTTATATGCCACATTTTGTACAAGATTTGCAATTCTATAACACTGGTAGCTACCATGATCTACATGGTCATTGTTTAATCAGATAACATCACAGGTATTTCTAGGATGCTTTTATCATATTATAGTAACGCCTCACTTAACATTGTCCCAATTAATTTTGTTTCATTGTTATGTTGCTGAGCTATTAGGGAACAGGTTCGTTTAAAGTTGTGCAATGCTCCCGTATAACGTCATTTGGCAGCTTCCTGCTTTGTCCATTTCTTGCAGGATTCTCTGGAAGAGCAGCCCGTCCTTGTGGGGATTAGAACCAGCCCCCCACCCCCATCAGCTCCCCTAAATTCCCTGTAATGTATGTGTCTCGGCAGCTATCCAGCAGCAGTTCAGCTGTCCCTCCCCCCACTGCTGTGCTGCTCCTGCCCTGCCCTCTGCCTTGGAGCTGCTCCCCAGAGCTTCCTGCTTGGTGGGGGAATGCGGGAGAAAAGTACTGATATCAGGAGGTCCCCCTGCTCCCCCCCTCTGTATCCCCTCTCCACAAAGAGGAGGAGAGGGACAGAAATGAGAGAGCTAGCTGGAAGCTGTTGCTTCCTGTCTGAACTGGCTGATCTGCTTAAAAGGCCAACGTACTTGAAGTGGGGTCAGCATACTTACCGGGGCAATGCACGTCTCTCTCACTCATGCACACACCCCTCAAAACTTTGGAAAGTCAGCATGTCATAACTATAAAGGGAAGGGTAACAACCCTCCTGTATACAATACTATAAAATCCCTCCTGGCCAGAGACGCCAGAATCCTTTTACCTGTAAAGGGTTAAGAAGCTCAGGTAACCTGGCTGACACCTGACCCAAAGGACCATTAAGGGGACAAGATACTTTCAAATCTTGATGAGGGGGGAGGCTTTTGTTTGTGTGCTCGTTGTTTTTGGGGGGTTGTTCACTCTGGGGACTAAGAGGGACCAGACATCAATCCATGCTCTCCAAATCTTTCTGAACCAGTCTCTCATATTTAAAACTTGTAAGTAACAGCCAGGCAAGGCATGTTAGTTTTATCTTTGTTTTCTCAACTTGTAAATGTTCCTTTTCTAAGAGGGTTTACCTCTGTTTGCTGTAACTTTGAACCCAAGGCTAGAGGGAGTTCCTCTGGGATCTTTAAATCTGATTACCCTGTAAAGTTATTTTCCATCCTGATTTTACAGAAATAATTTTTACCTTTTCTTTAATTAAAATTCTTCTTTTAAGAACCTGATTAATTTTTTCATTGTTTTAAGATCCAAGGGTTTTGGATCTGTGTTCGCCAGAACTAATTGGTAAGGGTATACTCTCAAGCCTTTCCTTTTCACCCAAAAAAGGGGTGTAAGGACTTGGGGGGGGGGAGGAATTAGTCTCAAATCTGCCCAGAAAAGGGGGAGTTAGAGACTTGGAAATATTTGGGGAAAGGCAGAGTTCCAAGTGGCTCTTCCCTAAAATTTGAAACACACTTGGTGGTGGCAGCTTACTAATAACCTAAGCTAGTAAATAAGCTTAGGGGGCTTTCATGCGGGTCCCCACATCTGTACCCTAGAGTTCAGAGTCGGGAAGAAACCTTGACACAGCACCTGTGCAGTCGTTAATGTGCTGTCAGGAGGAGCGAGAGGTGCGCTCCAGCTGGATAGCGTGGGCTCATCATCATGTTCAGTTTTTGCAGGGAAGTGTTTGCAGCTACTACCCTGCATCTATTGTGTTTCCTCCCTCCTCCCTCAGTCCATGCTGCCTTGCAGAGTGTGAGGCTACATTAACAACATTATTAACTCTTGAGGGGTCAGCTGAGTGCTAGTTCATCATTTAGCAGCAAGGCATTTCCTGGGAAATATTCCACCCTCTTACTCCACCACCTCAACCAAACTTCACAATCATTCATTGTTGTGTACAGTATTAAACTGTTTAAAATTGTTTAAAACGTATATGTATAGAATGTCTTTTGTCTGGCAAAAAAAATTTCCCCCCCCCCCGCCCATTTACATTAATTCTTATGGGGAAATTGGATTCACTTAACATCATTTCACATAAAGTCGAATTTTTCAGGAACATAACTACAACGTTAAGTGAGGAGTTACTGTATGTGAATACTTCAGTGGGTCTTTACACAGACACAAGGGTCTGCCTCTGTGGCGCTCATAACAGGATAGAAGCCCAAATGAGTGAAATCAGTTGCATTATTCTCACTATTTAGATCACTAAATACACTTTATTCATTTAACTGAGACTTCCATTTTAATATTCTTTAGGCTATAGTGTCAAAGTATGCTAACAGATATATGGAGCATAACTTATAAAAGTAATGAAGTTTTAGTAATAAGAGACTTCACTATGACAAATGTTTTCTGAGAAGTAGATTGAGACCACCATATTTCATCTTCAAATTATGGGGATTACAGCTTCACTAAATAATGTTACTTATTTTGCATTTGTCCTTTTCGAATCTTATATAACTTAACTTTGCCACTTTGTTTCATTTTATATGATCTCATTGCCTTTTTGCTTTCCTTCTGAAGATCTCACATTAGATATCTCCTAATAATGTGTAGGATGTGAACATTATTAATATGTCCATTTACAGTGGAGGAAACATTTGCCCAAAATGTCACAATGGTTTGATAGTTACAGAACTAGTGGATGAAAGGAATGCAATAGTTGCAATATATTGTAATTTCACTAACGTTTTCACAGCGTCACATGAAATTCTTCTCACAACATTAGTTCAAATGCACATAGATGTCAGAATTGTCCTCTGGACTGAAAACAGTTTGAAGGACAGAAAAAGATTAATGGTAAACAGCAGTGTAGAAGTTGCAGGGAGGTGATATCTTGCTGCAAGGTTCAGTGACAAGTCCAAGCTTAATTAACATTTACACTAATGATCTGAAGGTGTGATTAAACAGCATTAGTGAGAGCCACAGGAAATGCTACAGGCTAAATCCTTTATGTTCAGTAAGTGTATCTGGGCAAGGATAGCTAGAAAGGACCCAGCTATTTCTCTCTGATCCCAGGGCTATATCAGTCCTGTTCCTGATGTAGATTAGAGCAATTATGGGTCAGGTCTGACCTGTACTGGCTGGCTGTGGCCACGAAGGGGTCATCCTGCAGCTGAGAATCATCGGGGCACAACAATGTTGCAGGCAACATTTTCCACCTACTAATATACCAGAGTCAGGAGAAAGTTAGCATACGAGCCAGTTATTCGAGCTCTGTAGCACTTGAATTCTGTTCCACTAGCATCTGAAGACTCTCCCTACACCAGGGAACTGTGCTCTTTTGGGGACATATATCCCATTTATGGCCTCTTTGTGCCACCAGAACAGCATCTATATCAGGGAGAGAATCTGAATCAAACGGTGTAGAGGAATTAATTAAGGTGGTATGGGTATGAGTAATGGAGTGATATTAAGATAAGAACAAAAAAAAAGACTTGAATAAAGGAAATATCTCTTAATTTTAGGCTATGGAGTAGCTTCCTAAGACACATCGGGGAAGTTTCATCGGTGGAGGCATTTAAACAACTAAGCTGGGAAGAGTCACTAAAAATCAGCTGAAGGGAGCAATCCTGAAGAGGTCTAGAGTAGAACTAGTTGACTTTCTTCCCCCATCCCCATCTCAAATGTCTGTTATACTGTGGTAAAATACAGCTGACTTTATTAAGTATGTGAAATTTCAAGTGCTGAACTAGGTATCATGATCTGTTCATTACAGTATCATCAGCCACTACAGAAACTGCTAAAGGTCTAACTGTTCAAAATTATGTTCATCACTACATACAACGTTAAGTGTTGCCACCATTGCATATGAAAACCAGATATTTGGGCATTAAAAATGGAAACAGAGTAGAACCTCAGTTTCACAAACACCAATCCTACAAATAAGCAGTTATACAAACCACTTTTCCCAACATGAAAAAAAAATGTAATAAAAGTGATGTCACTGAAGAACAAATCAACATCCTTTCATGTTCCAGTGCTTTCAGTGCATTGGAAATTACTTTGCAGTGATTTGAAGGACAATATGACAGAGATGCAGTGCACCATAATGCAATTTATGACTTGTACAAATTGTAATCTTAAGACGTTCAATTTTATGAACTTGTTGATTTTATTAATACCTCAATCCCAGATTGGTTTGTAAAATAGTTGTCTACTGTATTCAGTTTGCCTTCATAATCTTGGTATTTAGATGTACATTTAATTCATGTCTAATCTTCACATTTTTGTACACACTTGAACATCAAGTCCCAAAAGTCTGTATTTTTTCATTATGTACAAGGGTGATATATATATTGCTGGTTATTAATGTTATGTATAAAAGTCTAATACAAATATTTTTACAGACAACAGTGACTGAAGAAGTCATAATTAATATGTATAAGGTAAAATGTTGAGTTAAATCTATGCTAGTCTAATTACACTCTTTCCCACCTGTCGTGTACACTGTATGTTCTGAATATTTGTGAGGAATTAATTCAGCGGTTTTTTCTCTAATGGTCTGGGATCCCATGAAAGTTTTGAAAGTTCAAGTTAGCAACTTGTTCTGTCAGGTGATAATGATCTCTTTAAGGACACTACCCAGTTTCCTGGTGTGAATAAAGACTTTACACGTATATAAAACACATTACTCTTTTTTCTAAGATGTGTATGCTTGGCAGAATTTGATTTTTATTTTTTGATCATTTTGACAGATATCTGTTTTCTTTAAAAGGTTCTTAAAATAATTATTGATCACAGTTGTAGGAAATTATGAGGGGGTTGGAGCCTGAGGGAAGTCAGATAATAATTATTTAATAACAGTAGACTTTGCAGAGTCAAACTTAAACCTTTATAACTGTTAAAACACAAATTCTCTACATAATGACATTAAATATACAAATTAAATATCATGAAATCAAACTCTAAGCCCTCAAACAATATTTTTCTTTGCCTAGCTGTAAATTTAGATTATTATCGATGGAAATATTTTTTTGTCTGTGTATGGTGAAATTGACATTCATCAACATTTACTGATTAAAAAAAATCTAATCCTTCCAAGCATAAATATGTGCAACATCAATCCTAAATAGTCAGGGGTCAAACTAGGAGGAAAGGCAGTGGTATTCCATGGGCAGAATTTAGTAAAATAAATTCTGGTGTTTTGAATGGACAAACTGAGGCACTAAACTCCCAATTAAGTCAGTGGAACTACTCTGAAAAAAACATGATTTAACCTTTTGTCTGAATTTGAACATGTATTTGACATGTCACCTAAGTGTTCACTGAACACTTTTGGTGCTTCTGGGTATAGATAGCCATCAGGTATTTCAACTCTAGTCAATAGTACAGTAAAACATTAAGGGTATGGCTACACTTGCAGCTGTACAGCACTGGGAGTTAAACCTATCTTCGTACAGCTGAGTAGGGAAAGCGCTGCAGTCTGGCCACACTGACAGCTACCAGCGCACTGTCGTAGCCACATTTGCAGCATCTGCAGCGGCATTGGGAGCGGTGCATTATGGGCAGCTATCCCAGTGTTCAAGTGGCTGCAACGTGCTTTTCGAAAGAGGAAGGTGGGGTGGAGTGTGACAGGGAGCATGGAGGAGAGAGAGAGTGGGGTTTTGGAGCCGACACTGTGTCAGCTTCCTGCCTTGTAAGTTCTGACCCCTTCCCCTACCCCTCCTTCTCTCACTCACTGAAAGCAAATAGCCCTCTTTGTTTTTTTCCTCACAGACCAGATAAGCAGCTGCTCCGAAATGGACCCCCCTCCCTCCCTCCCTCCCGCACGCTGTGTTGCTTCTCTCCTCAAGCCCCTTCCTTCCCCCTCTCTTCAAGCAAACACTACCTGTGGGCGTTCCAAAGGGAGTTCATTCACAGCAAACAGGAGCTGTGTTTGTTTTTTTGATAAGCAGCTCCGGGAGCCCCGAGTTCACAACAAAACAAACAGAGGCATCACAACAAAACAAAGAGAGTTATCTTTACTTAAAAGCATTATGGAAAGCTTCCAGAGGTCAGTTACAGCGTAGTAAGATTATTCCCTGTTTACACTGGAACCCCAGCGCTGCAGGAGCAGCACTATTCTCTTTATTCCTCTCGTCGAGGTGGAGTACATGCAGCGCTGTAGCCAGGGAGATACAGCGCTGTATGTGCCTTGCCAGTGTGGACGGGGAGTGAGGTACAGCGCTGTAAAGCCACCACCAGTGCTGTAACTCTCCAGTGTAGCCAAGGCCTAAGACTGTCAGGTTCACAGTCAATAGGTCAAATCCATTCTTGTCATAGATCTATTGTCTTCAGGCACATAAACAAGACCCGAGGGTTGCTGGCAGTGAAACATCTATTCTGTGGGGCATTCCAGTAGCATGAGTCACCTACAACCCATGCTTCACCAAAGAACTACCACCAGTCAGCACAACCCCTAAAGTGGACAGCATTGGCCAGCGTGGGAATCCTGGCACCCAGAGAATGCACTAATTCAACATATTCCCAGCTGCTTTCACCAGCACGGCTCCTGTAGTGTCCTGACTATGAATTAAAGTTCTCCTTCCTTAGCAGAAACCCACAGGGATGGGGAAACACCACCTGCCTTCCCCTGGGGTTGAATTCTGGCACAGGAGCAAATCACAGCCCAGACCTGACCTTTTTGGTAACTCATAATAGGAATATTTAATACGAACAATGACAATTTAACAACTCAAGCTCTCAACAGTTGGAATCAATATTAAGATCAAGTTCCCTTTATTTTATGTTGGGAATGAAATACTGTTACCAAAAAGCAAAACAAGGAGTCAGTGCAGGGCGAGTCATTATAATTAATTTTAAAGAGCTATGTTAACAGATATCAGAGGGGTAGCCGTGTTAGTCTGGATCTGTAAAAGCAGCAAAGAGTCCTGTGACACCTTATAGACTAACAGACGTATTGGATGCATGTCGATGAAGTGGGTATTCACCCACGAAAGCTCATGCTCCAATACGTCTGTTAGTCTATAAGGTGCCACAGGACTCTTTGCTATGTTAACAGAGGTCTTCTTCCTTCCACAACAAAAACAAGACACTCAGAATTAAGGATTCCTACAGCAACTCTACCACTTTCTTTTGTAATTGGAGATGATAAATATCTAGTAGGGGATTAGGACTACATTTGCAGTGTTTTGTATGCTGTTTTGTGACATTCTGCATACCTTTGTACCTACAACAACTATTTGATCCTCCATGAACTATCCATGCTGTTCTCTATCAGAGTAATTCACTCAACTGCTCTTCATGGCACAAAACACCATGAAGGATGGTCACGTTTTTGACCTTTTTCTAAGGTTCCAAATCTTATTAAATTTAATTTTTGCAATGCCCTTTTTAGTTTTATCACCAGGATTCACTTGAGGTTCCACCCTTCACTCCACCTCACCCCACCTTTTTCTTCACCTCTGTGGCCATTCGTTTGAAACTTTCAGAATAATAATAATGCTAAATAAGACAGGTAGTACCAAGAGTTTCCCAAGGAAAAGGCATTCTGCAACACAGAAACCTTTTGAAGTAATTTATAATAGTACTGTAAATACCATGTATATTCAGCCATTTACTGTTCTTTTTCCTTAAGTTATGTGACTGAGTGAATGCTCATGAAGTGAAGTACGAATAGCATTGGCTTGGTGAGACATGAATGGATATATAATGCAGAAACAAGTTAATAATGGGCAAAATCATTACATTTAGCCTGATTTTTTTTTACTATAGAAAAATTCCTATTGAAGTCACTAATATTTCCCTATGGAGTAAGTAAAAACAGAGGGCCAAATCTTTAGGTCCTTATTCAGTGCTTACTGAAGTCAGCAAATAAGGGCTCCAGGGTTGGGTTTGACCCTGAGTACAGTCTTCATGATTTAACCTAATTACTATTAATAATTAATTATCTTATTATACTAGTGGGCAAAATCCTAAATTGCTTAGAACTCTTAATTCCAATTGGACTTAATTCCAATTGGACTTGATTCATCCCTACTTGTACAGGATGCTTACACCACAGCTGTTCCAGGGGGAACTCACAAGTGGAAAGCTTCTCTCCCTTCCAGCCAGGGCTCCACTGGAGTTCTTTTGGTGGATGCTTCCTGGGTATGTGCTATATCTGTGCATCTCCCAGCTGCCCTCAACTCACCTCCTTCACCAGCAGGTACAGCATGCCTCCTCTGGTGGCTCCTTAAACAGGTACAGAACAGTTGTGTCTCATCTGTAACTCTGCCAGACTTGCTCTTCAGCCAACTGGAGTCAGGAAACCTGAGTAGTGAGAATCCTGTGGAGAGTCCTGATCAGATTCTGCTCCACCCACCGGTCCTCAGAGTCATAGAGTTTATGGCCACATGGAACCATCAGATTTTTTAGTCTGAACTCGTGTATATCACAAGCCACCAATACCACCCAGCACCTGCACACTAAACCCAACAACCAAAATTAGACCAAAGTATTACAGCCCACAGGACACTAGACTATTATATGTTACAGAGAATAGGAGGGACCCACATGCACCAGTGCTCAAGGCCCCTACAATGGCAGGGAATGTATTAAGTGGGATATACCCAGATAATTGTGGCAAGTGACCCATACCCATACGCTGTAGAGCCAGGCAAAATAACCTCGAGGTCATGACGCCTATTGGTTGTCATCTCTTGTCTCTTTTCACCACCTCCTTGAGCCTGAGATTGGTCCCTGTGTGAGAGGTGAGCATGTTCCCACTGGAGTGCCAGGTAAATGTAAATGGCTGCTAAGTGACTGCCTATTTGTCTGTTGCAGCTACCAGTGGTACTGTGGCTGATCTAATGAGTCAATGCAGAGAAGCTGGGGCGTGGTGATCTTCTAATGCAAGCATTATCCAGTACACTTTCTGGTGCAAAACTCTGGCTCTGCAGCCATCACTCTGGCTCATGTTCACCCCTTAGAAAATCCTTGTTGGATGTAACTTCCAAATGACACCATATCTAGCATGCACAGCTAACGGGGAACCACTTTGTGCCCTTCTCTGAAAATGCCCTGTGGTGGGAAACACTGCTTGGTCTGCTATTGCAAAGGCAAGATCCTGTGGCATAAAATGTTAGCAGATGTAGCTCTTCATACCCCAAAATCACTGAAGCTGAAGAAAAGAGATTTGACTTTTTCAAGAAAATTTACATTATTCATCGAGTTTAGCTGCCCATTTGACAGTTCATTTTGGTTTAGTTCTGCTTTGCAACAGAGGCTCCACTAACTGTAATTTTCTATTAATATTTATCCCCATTGGTTCCCTAATTAAAACATGTACCTTGACTTTCTTCTGCTGAGTAAACTGCATTACTGATAGTGTCCCTTGTTGCATAGCTACACATAAAAAGATGCCCAAAAGCAAATGTTTTATACAAGAACCAACTCAGCATATTCAGTGTTAAATTAGAATTTAGGATAGGATTATCAATTTGTAAAGACTGTATGCCATGAAAAGGAACATAAGTAACAGATAAGCATTTTAGAATTGAGAGATAAGGACTAATTACATACGAATAGCCATACTAGGTCAGACCAAAGGTCCATCCAGCCCACTATCCTGTCTACCGACAGTAGCCAATGCCAGGTGCCCCAGAGGGAGTGAACCTAACAGGTAATGATCAAGTGATCTCTCTCCTGCCATCCATCTCCACCCTCTGACAAACAGAGGCTAGGGACACCATTCCTTACCCATCCTGGCTAATAGCCATTAATGGACTTAACCTCCATGAATTTATCTAGTTCTCTTTTAAACCCTGTTATAGTCCTACCCTTCACAACCTCCTCAGGCAAGAAGTTCCACAGGTTGACTGGGTGCTGTGTGAAGAAGAACTTCCTTTTTTTTGTTTTGAACCTGGCTGCCCATTAATTTCATTTGGTGGCCCCTAGTTCTTATATTATAGGAACAAGTAAATAACTTTTCCTTATTCACTTTCTCCACACCACTCATGATTTTATATACCTCTATCATATCCCCCCTTAGGGTATGTCTACACTACAAGACTATTTCGAATCAACTTAAGTCGAATTTGTGGAATCGACCTTATGAAGTCGAATTTGTGTATCCACACTAAATACACTAATTCGACTGTGTGAGTCCACAGTAACGGGGCAAGCGTCGACTTTGGAAGCGGTGCACTGTGGGAAGCTATCCCACAGTTCCCACAGTCCCCGCTGCCCATTGGAATTCTGGGATTTCCCCCCAATGCATGCTGGGGGAAAAAATGTGTCGAGGGTGATTTTGGGTAACTGTCATCACTGAACCATCAATCACGCCCTCCCTCCCTCCCCGAAAGCGCCTGCGGGCAATCTGTTCGTGCACTTTTCTGCTCAGTGACAGCGCGGGCACCACAGCACTGCGAGCATGGAGCCCGCTGCAGTTATGGCCGTTGTCAACTCCTCGCACCTTATCGTCCACCTCTTCCACAGTCAGCTGCTGAGAAATAGGGCTACTTTTCAATGGTGCTGCGAGCACTGGTGGATCATGGGGGGACGTTTTACCAACATCGTCGGGTGGCCAGGCAAAGTTCATGACGCGCGTGTTTTCAGGAACTCTGTTCTGTTTAGACGCCTGCAGGAAGGTAGTTTCTTCCCGGACCACAAAATAACTCTTGGGGATGTGCAGATGCCTACAGTGATCCTCGGGGACCCAGCCTACCCTCTAATGCCCTGGCTCGTGAAGCCCTATGCAGGCGCCTTGCACAGCGACAAGGAACTCTTCAAGTACCAGCGAGCAGCGTGACCTGTGACTGTTCAGTTTCTTTACAGAGAAGCTGAACCTGCCCCTGTTTCTTTACCAAGTTACTGTTGACTAGCATCTGCAGTTACATACCCCGTCCACCCCACTTCCCCCACTTCCAACACACGTTTAAAAATAAAATACATGTTCCACTGTAACTTTACAAAGGTTTCTTTATTGATGACTTTGCATTAAAGGGTTGAAACTGGGACGCAGACTGTGCTGGGTAGGGTGTGTGGTGATGTAAAGACCACCTCTAAACTCGAGGAATGACAGGCTCCTGCTCCCAGAGCGGTCTGCAGTGCCGGACTGGTTGTTTCAACGGAGCCTGCCATCCCTCCTTTTTGGGACTCTGTGTGCGGGGGCTATGTGGCCTTGTGGCGGGGGAGGACGGATACAGATTCCTCTGCTGCGTGGCTCTGTGGTCCAGGACAGGGACCGTTGCATGAGATCTGTAACCCCCCTCCCCGCTACAAAGTCACGTACCCCCCGACCCACACAGAACCTGCAAACCACCTCCCATACTGACCAGGGTGCCTACTGACTGCACTGTGTGTGTGACCTGCTGCTGATCCTGCCCCCGTCTCTGTACCCTGCTAAAGGTGACTGTCCTATGCAATACCCTACCCCGTTCCCCACCCACCCACCCATCCCTTCAAACACAGCATTGTGTAAAAAAGCATGACGGAAACAGTAATTAACAGCAAAGTATTTTTAATAATTAACCAGACAGTCAGGGGATGAAACTGGGATTGGGGCTAGGGTGAGTCAGGAAGGGAAGGAATTCTCAAAAATTAGGGTATGAGAGCTTTTGGGTACTTGAGCACTCTGCTGGGGTGCAGTGACAGTTTTCACGGCCCCTGGCGCCACTCCTTCTGGTTACTTTGGGTGACGGGAGGTATGGGACTTTGTGGCGGGGGAGGGCGGTTGCAGATACACTGCGGGGGGGCTTTGTCCTCCTGGCTGCGGTCCTGCAGAACATCCACAAGGCGCCGGAGCGTGTCCGTTTGCTCCCTCATTAGTCCAAGCAGCGTTTGAGTCGCCTGCTTGTCTTCCTCACGCCACCTCTCCTCCCGTTCGTTGTGTGAGCGCTGGTACAGAGAGAGGGTCTCCCTCCACTGGCTCTGCTGGTCCGCCTCGGCTCGGGAGCACCCCATAATTTCAGCGATCATCTCGTCCCGTGTCTTTCTCTTTCGCCGCCTAATCTTTGCCAGCCTCTGTGAGGGGGATGCTGTGGCAGGTCTGGAGACAGTCGAAGCTGTGTGATGGGAAAAAGGTAGTGAATTCCTTGCAAAGATACATTTTTCCGAACAATGAACACAGTCTAGTCTGTGTCTGTGAACAACACCATGCACAGCACCTATCTCGTCCGCACTCCTGCAGCAGGCAATCCGGAAAGCATAAACTCTGCCCCTGTTCCACCCCATCGCAGTGTCCCCCAACCCTTGCACTTCTGGGTTGAGATCCCAGTGCTTGATGGTGCAAATTTCATTGTCGCGGGTGGTTCTGGGTAAATGTAGTCAGTCATTCCTTCCTCCGGGAAAGCAACACCAGACAATCATTTCGAGCCCGTTTTCCCTGGATTGCCCTGGCATACGCCATAGCGTGGCAACCATGGAGCCTGTTTTGCCTTTTGTCACTGTCACCATATGTGTACTAGATGCCGCGGACAGAGGCGATTCAGCAGCGCAACACAGCAGCATTCATTTGATTTGCATGACAGCAGAGATGGTTATCAGCCATACTGCACCATCAACCATGCCAATGTAAATTGGCAAGGTGATGACGGGTAGCTGTCCTATTGCACTACACCTTCTGCTGCTGTCATAGGTGCCCCTGGCTGAGATCAGCTGGGGGCGCAAAAGACAAAACTGGGAATGTCTCCCCGAGTCAATTCCTCCTTTATGGTATCTAAAAATAGAAACAGTCCCGCCTAGAATATGGGGCAACTGTACTAGGGTTGCAGTGTATCAGAGAACTACAGAGCACAACCGCTCTGTGTCAGATCCCGCAGGAATGACGAGCTGCGTGCCATTCACAGGGGGTGCCCCTGAAACAACCCTACCTGTTGCTTCCCTCCTCCTCCAGCCTTCCTGGGCTACCGTTGTAGTGTCCCCCATTTGTGTGCTGAAGTAATAAGGAATGCAGGAATAAGAAACAGTGACTTGTTAGGGAAATGAAATGAGGGTAAGGCAGCCTCCAGCTGCTATGATAGTCCAGGCAGTACAGAATCTTTTCTTTACACATGAAGGGCGGGGGCTAATGGAGCTCAGCCCCCTGTTGCTATGATGAAGATGGTTAGCAGGCCGTCTACTTATGGGCTGATGACGAGGACAGGTAGCAGTCCTATTGCACTACACCATCTACCGCAAGGCTGATGATGAGGACGGGTACCAGTCATTTTGCACCATCAGTCACCCATGAGGCAGGGGAGGGGGGGCGAGGATGCTACCGTAGCGTGCCACAGCATCGCGTCTACCAGCAGCATTCAGTACACATAGGGTGACATTTACAAGAGTCAAGAGACGATTTCTTTCCCTTTTCCTTCTGGGGGTGGGGGGTGGCTGTACATTGACGAGCTATGCCCTGAACCACCGCGGACACTGTGTTTGACCCTAGAAGCATTTGGAGCTCAGCCAAGAATGCAAATGATTTTCGGACACAGCGGGAACTGTGGGATAGCTTGCATCCTCATTCTCCCCCCCTCCCTCCATGAGCGTCCATTTGATTCTTTGGCTTTCCGTTACGCTTGTCACGCAGCAGCATGCCGACTCTCTGCTACGCCGTCTGTCCGGAGATTTTTTTAAAATACTTTGGATCAGGCGTAACATTACGGTAATTTTCCTAATTAGAAGCAGGAGTCGCTGAGCGAGATCGCCTTGAGGAGGGTCACTGAAGGAGATAGAGAGGGCATGCTGCGTGAAAGCCAGCACAAACCAGGGGCCTATGCAGCCGTGCTCGGGGAGGCAATGCTCCCTGAGTACCTCATGAAAGCCTGGCGCGGAAAGGTGTGCTACCACGGAGCACCCAATAAGGCAGCTCTCCCCAGGAACCTCCTGTGGAGGCTTTTCGATTACCTCCAGGAGAGCTTCGTGAGAGAGATCTCCCAGGAGGATTTCTGTTCTATCCCCATATATATAGAGACCTCCTTTACACATAGTTCAGATTCCTGTTCCATTAATAATAAAAGTTTACATGTTTAAAGCACTTACCGACTGCTCCTTCCCCTGATTCAGGGTCCGGGTTAACGGCCGGGGAGGTTTGGTGGGGGATCTCCGTGAGGGTGCTGAAGAGATCCTGGCTGTCGGGGAAACCAGCGTTGTAAGCGCTGTCGCCTGCCTCGTCCTCCACAAACCCTTCCTCATCTTCCCCGTCCGGGAACATCGCCGAGGAACTGGCCGTCGACACTGTCCCATCGTCAGAGTCCACGGTCACTGGTGGGGCAGTGGTGGCAGGCTCCGTAGCGTCCGTTTGCCGCTTTGATTTTTTGGTAGCCTTGTCTGGGGTCCTTGTTTTTCACGCGGCGCTGCGTTGCATCCCGCCTGTATCCTCTGTCTCTCATGGCTTTGGAGACCTTCCCATAGGTCTTTGCATTCCGTTTGTTGGAGCGCAGCTCCGAAAGCACAGACTCCTCGCCCCTCACTCCGATCAGATCCAAGAGTTCCCGGTCACTCTATGCTGGGTCCCTCTTTCTATTCAGAGATTACATGAACTCCTCTGCTGGAGAGCTCTGCATTGCTGCCGGTGCTGCTGAGCTCGCCCCGATGTCCAACCACGAAATGAGATTCTAACTGTCCAGACAGGAAAAGGAATTCAAATTTTCCCGGGACTTTTCCTGTGTGGCTGGTCAGAGCATCCAAGCTCGGACTGCTGTCCAGAGCGTCAACAGAGTGGTGCACTGTGGGATAGCTCCCGGAGCTACTAAGTTCGATTTGCATCCACACCTAGCCTAATTCGACATAGCCATGTCGAATTTAGCGCTACTCCCCTCGTCGGGGAGGAGTACAGAATTCAAACTAAAGAGCCCTCTATGTCGAATTAAATGGCTTCCTGGTGTGGACGGGTGCGCGGTTAATTCGAATTAACGCTGCTAAATTCGAATTAAAGTCCTAGTGTAGACCAGGCCTTAGTCTCCTCTTTTCCAAGCTGAAAAGTCCTAGCCTCTTTAATCTCTCCTCATATGGGACCCATTCCAAACCCCTAATCATTTTATTTGCCCTTCTCTGAACCTTTTCTAATGCCAGTATATCTTTTTTGAGATGAGACCACATCTGTACACAGTATTCAAGATGTGGGCGTACCATGGATTTATATAAGGGCAATAAGATATTCTCCATCTTATTCTCAATCCCTTTTTTAATGATTCCTAACATCCTGTTTGCTTTTTTGACCGCCGTTGCATACTGCGTGGACATCTTCAGAGAACTATGCACGATGACTCAAAAATCTCTTTCCTGATTAGTTTTAGCTAAATTAGCCCCCATCACATTGTATGTATAGTTGGGGTTATTTTTTCCAATGTGCATTACTTTACATTTATTCACATTACATTTCATTTGCCATTTTGTTGCCCAGCCACTTAGTTTTGTGAGATCTTTTTGAAGTTCTTCACAGTCTGCTTTGCTCTTAACTATCTTGAGCAGTTTAGTATCATCTGCAAACTTTGCCACCTCACTGTTTACCCCTTTCTCCAGAGCATTTATTAATAAGATTGGTCCTAGGACTGATCCTTGGGGAACACGACTAGTTACCCCTCTCCATTCTGAAAATTTACCATTTATTCCTACCCTTTGTTCCCTGTCATTTAACCAGTTCTCAATCCATGAAAGGATCTTCCCTCTTATCCCATGACAACTTAATTTACGTAAGAGCCTTTGGTGAGGGACCTTGTCAAAGGCTTTCTGGAAATCTAAGTACACTATGTCCACTGGATCCCCCTTGTCCACATGTTTGTTGATCCCTTCAAAGAACTCTAATAGATTAATAAGACATGATTTCCCTTTACAGAAACTATGTTGACTTTTGCCCAACAATTTATATTCTTCTATGTGACTGACAATTTTATTCTTTTCTATTGTTTCAATTAATTTGCCCAGTACTGACATTAGACTTAACGGTCTGTAATTGCTAGGATCACCTCTAGAGCCCTTTTTAAATATTGGCGTTACATTAGCTATCTTCCAATCATTGGTACAGAAGCTGATTTAAAGGACAGGTTACAAACCATAATTAATAGTTCTGCAATTTCACATTTGAGTTCTTTCAGAACTCTTGGGTGAATGCCATCTGGTCCCGGTGACTTCTTACTGTTAAGTTTATTAATTAATTCCAAAACCTCCCCTAATGATACTTCAATCTGTGACAATTCCTCAGATTTGTCACCTACAAAGGACGGCTCAGGTTTGGGAATCTCCCTAACATCCTCAGCCATGAAGACTGAAGCAAAGAATTCATTTAGTTTCGTTTAGCACTTTATTGTCTTTATGTGCTCCTTTTGTACCTCGATCGTCCAGGGGCCCCACTGGTTGTTTAGCAGGCTTCCTGCTTGTGATGTACTTAAAAAACATTTTGTTATTACCTTTTGAGTTTTTGGCTAGCTGTTCTTCAAACTCCTTTTTGGCTTTTCTTATTACATTTTTACATTTAATTTGGCAGTGTTTATGCTCCTTTCTATTTACCTCACTAGGATTTGACTTCCACTTTTTAAAAGATGCCCTTTTATCTCCCACTGCTTCTTTTATATGGTTGCTAAGCCACGGTGGCTCTTTTTTAATTCTTTTACTGTGTTTTTTAATTTGGGGTATACATTTAAATTGGGCCTCTATTATGGTGTCTTTGAAAAGTGTCCATGCGGCTTGCAGGGATTTCACTCTAGTCACTGTACCTTTTAATTTCTGTTTAACTAACCTCCTCATTTTTGCATAGTTCCTCTTTTGGAAATTAAATGCCACAGTGTTGGGCTGTTAAGGTATTCTTCCCACCACTGGAATGTTAAATGTTATTATATTATGATCACTATTTCCAAGCAGTCCTGTTATAGTTACCTCTTGGACCAGATCCTGCGCTCCACTCAGGACTAAATCGAGAATTTCCTGTCCCCTTGTGAGTTCCTGTACCAGCTGCTCCAAGAAGCAGCCATTTAAAGTATCGAGAAATTTTGTTTCTGCATTTCATCCTGAGGTGACATGTACCCAGTCAATATGGGGATAATTGAAATCCCCCACTATTATTGAGTTCTTTATTTGGATAGCCTCTCTAATCTCCTTTAGCATTTCATCATCACTATCACTGTCCTGGTTAGGTGGTCAATAATAGATCCCTACTGTTATATTCTTATTAAAGTATGGTATTATCCATAGAGATTCTATGGAACATGTGGATTCATTTAAGATTTTTACTTCATTTGATTCTACATTTTCTTTCACATATAGTGCCACTCCCCACCTCCGCACACACACACACACGACCTGTTCTGTCCTTCTGATATATTTTGTACCACGGAATGATTGTGTACCATTGATTGTCTCCACTCCACCAGGCTTCTGTGATGCCTATTATATCAATATCCTCCTTTAACATGAGGCACTCTAATTCACCCATCTTATTATTTAGACTTCTAGCATTTGTGTAGAAGCACTTTAAAAACTTGTCACTGCTTATTTATCTGCCCTTTTTTGTTTAAATCAAGAAGTTTTGATTATAGTTTAGTTTATAGGTTTTAAAGAATGGCAAGTGTACCTCCCCACCTTCCCACTCCCTTTCAAACTCCCTCTCGACACTCCCTGTTAGCGGCCCCTGTTCACAAAGCTCCCTGGTCACTTGCTCACTGCTTTATAAAGCCCTGGCCTTCCTGATAGCCCCGCCCCCTGACGAAGGCTCAGCCAATTAACAGAGGCTTCTAGATTTCAAACCTTGTTTAGAATCTCACAGCTTCCAACTGCCGGCCACAGCACACTGTCTTTCAAACAAACAGACAAACAAACACAAGTTCAGCACATAGCAAGTAACCCCCAAACACAAACACACACTACAGACAGCCACTTAACAAAGATCCCGTATTTGTGCCTCCTTCGCCTGGAAAACTCCCTCTCAAAACTCCCTGTTAGCGGCCTCTGTTCGTAAAAACTAATTGACATTTTTGTCCAATAAGATCATACACTTTGGGTCTGATTCTAGTTTCACACTAGTAACTCTGTGGGCTTCAACTTAATTCAGAGTGTAAATTAAGAGTAACTGGAGAATCAGGACCCAGTTCTCAGGGTTTCCAAACTCAGCTTGGTACAGTACTCTTGGGTTTGGGGGAAGACAAAGATGATTTTATTCTCCCTCTGTACTTCTCCTATTCTGGAGTTGACCAGGGGACAAATTAGCCACCAGCAGTAATTAGAGCAGCCTCAGAATCCAGCTGTTCATGCCCCTGAGGGCACTATTAAAAAGACTCTCACTCTTATCAGATGTGTTGGAACAAGTTAGGATAATTAAGCTGACATTCCTGAAATCACTTGTATGTTTTAATACATATTATCAGAAGAATATATTATGCTGCTTCATTAAGATCTCAATCGAGTAACCGGAAATATGACACCTTGCATGTGCTGAAAAACAGAATGAGATTATTATCAGTCTGAGAATTAATCTTACATACTCCTGGTGTTTTTGCAAGCACATTCTGAATAGGCAGAGTTGGGGGAGGGGGGAAACAGCTATAAATCGCACATCACTAGAGGACAATTCCACTCATCATAGGAAGACAGCACCTCAAAGCTGTGAAAAAATGCAGGGGAAGGAAGAATAGGAAAAAATAAAGAAAGGTGCTTCTCAAAAATAATTGTGAACATCATAAAAAGTGGTATTATTAACAATGCTATTACAGACATAGATTGTTGGAAACGGAACGAAGATGTACTCTAGAAGGAAAATGATTGAAATAGTAACCTGTATGATAATCAAGCATAATTATATCATCTAAAGTTTTAAAGTGCCTTCTCAACCATAACTACAATTACAGACACAAAAAAGCTACATTAAAAGATTATTATTAAGGTTGCAAAGTCAAGCACATGAAAGTGCCAGAATTAAGGTTTCCTGTTCAACCATAATTTGGCCCCTTTGTGCCTATGCACTGTCATTAATTACATATTTTTTTTTGCCAAGCACACCCTGCTCCTTGTCCCAATATACTACTCCCCTCTGTCCTCAAAAGCAGGTCCCCCCGCCTCTTGTCCCCTCTGCATTGAACTGGGCAGCTTCCTCCTCTTCCATGCTGCCTAGGCCCAGCAGGGGATCACTGAGAACACAGAAGGGATAGGCTTCCTGCTTTCAGTTCAAATGCCTGGACTCTGACCTGAACCCAGCTGTAGCAGCTCAGAGCTGCAATTGCAGGGAAAGTTCTGCTTAGCCCTGAGCTTCAGCATGCCCAATTCAAATGGAATCTTCAGGGAATTTAGCTAAAAATCAAAGAAGTCTCTACTGAAGGTGCAAACTGTAATTTTTCCAGAGACTTACAACTTGGCCAAATCATCATAGGAACAGCATCCTGGACTCAAAGGCAACCCCCTGCCAAATTTCATATCCCTTCTCCACAGCATATGAAAGCTAGAGCATTTCAAAGAAAAGGTTTCAAGAATAGTTTAACATTGCTAAAAATAAATGTATTTTTCCCTCATGTTTGTAAATAGCTAAACTGTTTTGGCTTACCTTTTCCGCACAAATTCAGCCTGTGGCAGACATGAAGCAAGGAAAACTTCCACGCAAACAGTAAAGTTTGGCAAAGTTATAAGCAACTGAAAATAGGTCTTAATAGGCCATGCAATCTTAATAATAGAATTTGCTATCAGCCCCACCTAGAATAGTCTAATAAATGTCACAGAATTCTGTTTTGGTGAGCTAATTAAACAGACACATCAGTATGCTGCCCACTCCCTAAACTATGCTGGAAATGCAAGTAGGAGAATATGTCCTAATTTCTCATACAATTTTTGGACTAGATCCCAGTCCTTACTCTGTTCCTTTGTGCCACTCTGGTAGCACAAACGGGCTGGAAGTAGCCAGCTCTATGCCTTTAACCCTCTCTCCCCCATTCCCTCAAGCATGGGACACATATTGCGGGAGGAAGGGGACATGGCCACTGCACCTTGTGTTCTGGTGATTCCCCAGCTGCATAATACCTCCGGGGGGGAGGGCATTGTCAACCAAATTAGAGCTGCCCTGGTGCTGTCTGAATTTGCACGGGGTTGAACCAGCATCCAGTTGCCCACAGAATCAGGAACATCATGGTGGCATAAGACCACCTTTATTCCACCCTCACCCCCTTTCAGGTCCTGCACTGAGTGCAGCTTAGCTAAACTGGAGGACTGTGTTTATCTGGAAGCAAAAATCTAAAAAACACTAACCATGATATAGATATTTGGAATATTTTCATAAACAGTTACTGAAAGTGGGTGTACAAGTGCATTTATATTTATTGCTGAAAGGAGGCTTCCCTACAGCTCTCTAATCAACATCTGAGGGATATACAGTATTATTTTCTTTTTTTCTTCCATCGTCTTCTCATTTTATTTCACTCTAAGACCAGTGAAAGTTTAGTTCTTAAATCAATAGGTAGGCTGCTGTAACTTCAGGATGCTTCAGAGTATGTTTATTATCTAAAAGGACCTACTGTATTATCTTTATCCTCAATTATTTACAGTATTGGCATTCTCCAGACCGTCAGCAACATGGCTGATTTTATTATGAAGTTTAAAATCACACACACTGTAAAACAAAAACAATATTGAAATTCAGTAAATTGCTATCAGGATAAATGTGACTTAGAGGGTTTATCTGAATCTTTTCATGGGAGAGGAAACTGAAATGTTGGCACTGTTTGATTTAGAGAGGAGACAAATAGGGGTCAGCGATAAAACCATTAGTCTGGGAGCATAATGTAGTAAAATCTCATTCAATGGGCAACTTAATGATAGAATGTTAAGGGAGGTGTCATATGACTTGTAAAAAAAATTACAGAATCATAACTTCAATGGTATCATCCTCTGTGGCGTGGCGGGGGGGACAGGGACTCACTACCCTCCCTTCCCCCGAGCTCCATGTTCTCTGAGTGTGGAAATTTTCATAATCCAGTGTTGTCAGAAATGAGCCAATTTAAGTATCATTCAAAAGCCCTTACTCCCGTGAACGCAATGGCACCAAACATGACAAAACTAGAACATTATGTAAATGTGCATGCAACAAAGTGTTTAAAAGTCAACATTTTCAATTATGCTTTAACAGGGCTATGTTATTTACATTAAAAAAGACATTGATGTTTGGTAATCCTAGGGAAGTTAGCCTTGACATATAGGACTGAAAACATTTATTCATCAAAGTCATCATCAGTGTCATCTCCATCTAGGGCACTACTGCTAGATTCATTGTCACACTGATCCTCACCTGCTTCACTCACACATCTCAGTACCAGGCAGGCTGCTGGCCAAACAATTGCTGGGTGGTGAGCATTTGGTTTTTGCACATTTGATTAGCTGAAGGACTGATCTAGGAGCTCAGAGTATTTCACACTCAATTGGTGCGATCAGTCCATCCTCCCAAACCAATCCATGCCCAGTAGTGGAATGGAGTCTTGGATGCATTCAATCATCCCGGAGCCATCCCATTTCTTGACAATTTGCCAGTTTGATAGCCAAGTATACATATACCCCTTGTCAGTGGCAATTTTTTTCCCATTTGTCTGCTTCTTGGAAATCATCCGCATACATAGCTCTGAAAGTATAGTAATGTTGGGCTTCAAATGGTAAGTTTGACATATGAATGCCTCCAGTGCATTTATGACCTCACTGGTGACTGTCTCAGCTGTTCCGAGCACCTTCAGAGCAACAAGTGAGTCTTCGGAGGCTGAATTAAATGCCTTTCAGTAAAATAATTTGGTCTTCCCACCCAAATTTCCAGTAGTGTCACACTCAGAAAGAGCATGGAACCCTGAAAGTACAGTGGCTTTTAATGGTCTGAGTGATAGGACTACATATTTGAGGGATATACAGCAATTCTGTTCCATAGTAGTAGACACCAAGACCCAATCCTGTGGAAGTCTTGGGTATCATCTCACAGAGAGCACTGGAACATCTGTGTCTAGTGCAAAAATCTGGAGTTTAGTAGCACATCTCTCTGTGGCATTGATGACATGCAAGATAATTTTAGTGTCAGACTCTTCATGGGATCTACAAAGAAACTACACTGAACAGTATGAGGCAGCAATCTCATGACATTATGTGACAATAACATTCTTTGAGCAATTCTTTGCATTCAGGAGTGTTTTTCCTGCAAGACATACAGTTAACTCATCCTTTGTATGAGACAAGACGAGTATGGGAAAAATAGTTTCTTCACTGTGACATTGAAGATGATCGTGGAGTTAATGATTTTGTATTGGACAGGGGCAATACCATGGAGTCTCTTCTTTCTTGTAATATTTTAAATTGATTCCTCTGCATACATGTCAAACACAAGGTAGACTTCATCACAGGTCCAGTATTTTTTTCCTGTAGCCCCATAATGAAGTGTTCAGCCAAATCGTGACAGGTGTTAACAATTTGTCCAAAGCTTGTACCTCAGCCATACCATTTATGGTTGCTACGCTGAAAGGCCTTTGCTGGCATAAGGTACGAGTCACATTGTCAGTAGATGCTGGCTTAGGAAGACTATGCAAGGTGTTCATTAGTTAGCTTTTCACCTGGCACATATGCATTGTTCTGTTGCATTCAAACACTGGTCATGGTACCACGGAGAAGTCACACTCTCCGAGAGACTCACCTAGATCATCATCACGCTGAGATCTGGACATTACCAGGAGATGAGCAAACAATGACCTGTCTACAGTAGGTGTATAATAATCCCTGCCACCTTCACTCTGACTTCTTTCTTTGCATTCAAGCACAGCTTTAGTCTGTTCTTTTTTATTAGAGTCCATAGACTGATGAAGCCTTGGATAATTCTTTGGGTCCTTCATGCTGTACGGGGAGACTTTGGCAAACCAGTAAAGTGCTTGAAACCACTATTGGCCATTCAGCAATCTCAGCTTGACCCAGGCAGGAGGGGAGGGGGGGTTGGGTGCCTCAGAAAAGGTGGCTTGACCCCGCGTCCTTCTTGATGAGAATTGTGTTGAAGTTGCTGATACATGCATTTTAAAAGAGCAGGAATGTCTATCGGGGTCTCAAGGCTGCAAACTCTGGAAAAACCCACACTTGGTTAATCAATAATAAGAAGGAACCTCTTGTTGGATCATTGAAACTGCTTACTTAACAAGGTTTCTTTAAGGGACATGTCATTCTATTTCTAATGTATAAATAAGGGGAAAAAGCTTGAGATGGGGGGACTCTTCAGGACTGGTCTCTCCCTCTGGATGCATCTTGTGTTCCCCACCGGCAGACGGGCTGCCCCTGTGCCACTCAAGAGCCACACTCAGCTTCGGTAATTACCGAGGGTTGGGGGTGTTTTACTGACCTGTTGCAAATGTGTGTAAGTGCTTGAGACTAATAAAGGTTAGCTTTAAGTGAAAGCACTCTTGTGTTGTCCTGTTTGTGCCAGCCATCTATCAGCCGTGTCTCCCCTGATTTATATCCTGACACCTCCTCACACAGAGTAAAAGTTACAAAGAGCTTTGGGTTAAAAGAAACCCGGGTAACAATGCAAGTCATCACAGGCACCGACTTTCCAATGTGCCACCTCTTATCCCAAAGCCCCACCCCGCCTCTTCCCACACACACCCTGCACCACCTATCTCATCGCTAAAGACTGCTTTTGTTATTATATTAATGATTTCCAGTCTACTATATGCAAATGGGTTGCCAGTATGAGTAAGCTCATTCTGTAGCTTTAAAATTGCCCCTTATTGGCATTTAACAGCACCTACCGAGTCTAGATGGTACTTTGGTATTTCTGGGGAAGACATAAATTACATCCATATCCCACAGTTCATTTTCAGTAAGTGCTTTAAGAGCCTTTCTGCTAAGCATTTGTTCCTTGCCAGTCCCATTCAAAGCTCATATTTCTCTGTACTTAAGTTTGCATCAGCTAGTGCCACCACTTTCCCATCCATTAGCACTGCTGAGAGGCAATTTATGAACTTCAGCTGAGTCACACAGTTTGCAGTAGTAAATTCAGTATATGTTTCTATTGCTTTTACCTTTTGACCCAACTTGTTACTTACATTCTTGAAGTAGCACTCCATGTGATATGCAATGCTATATGCATGGGCATCTTTAGGGTCAATGCACTCACTTTACTTTCCATGCAACATTCTTGCTAAGAGTAACTATTTCATAAAATTTCTCACCTGTCTCGTTTGTTAAAATTGTACTTCATGGGCACTTTCAGGCTTCCGGCTTACTGCAGAAGAAGCAAGTGTTCTTCTCGAGATGCGTGCGATGGGACCTAGTATATGACGAGTCTCACTGTCAGCTGGCACTTGTCCCTGCATCTCCAACTTTTTCCCAATACTCAATGTACCTTGCCAGCTTGACCCTTTTCTGACAACACTGATAATGTCAAATCAAAAATTCCACCAACCAAAGCTGGGAACTAGGGGAAGGACGGTAAGTCTCCCCTGCCATGCCATAGAAAGTGATACCATTGAAATTAGGTTTCCGTATATTTTTACAAATCAGATAACATTCTCCTTACCTTTCTACCATTAACTTGCTCCCATAATTACACATGATCCAAGACTATATATAAAATAAGGAAAAGTACAGTGAAGTTTGATCAGTGCACCTTTCCAATAATACAAAACAATGTTAAATTGAAAAGGAAATACTTTTTTTGCAATGCATAGTTAATCCATCAAAACCCAGAGCTAGCAAAATTTAAAAGATATTTGTATGCCTAATGAGAACATTAAGATGGACCAGGTCCATAAACTCTAATTCCCACTGAAGTCATTGGAAAAAATCCCAGTGATTTCAGTAACAACTGATCAAGTTGGAAATCCATTTTTCCCCCTTCCTCTCATGCTTCAGGACATAAGGCAAACATTAACTGATGAGGACTAGTAAAAAAAACCCTCTCCTTGGAGCAAGTTCTCTCATAATTGTCCATTATGGGGATTCTTCTACCTTACTCTGAAATATTTGGTACTGGCCATTGTAGAGACAATAAACCGCTGTAGGGTAAAGCGGTTTGAGCCAAGAGGCAATTTCTGTGTTCCTAAGCGAGAGTGTATTTTCATAGACACACAAAGGAGTACATATTTTACATCATAAAAAATTACTTGAGACTTATGCAGTGGAATATGGTCTCTTTTAACTTCATTTTATATCACAATTGTCTAGTTAACACACTGAAATAGAAATCTCACACATCACCAGACCAAAAGCTAATATATGAATATAATATGTAGGCAAATACTCAGTAGACAAGACCAGACTATTCAAGTTCTGAGAGGGGACACTCACCTATTGTGAGGTCCTCCTGTTGGGTTGGTAGGAACCTGCACTCTCTCTCTCTCTTTTTTAGGTGCCCCCTGTCAGCGGTTGCCTTTGTCAGGTGGGTTTTCAGTGGCTCAGCCCTCCAGGCAAGTCACACACAGTTATCTTGGGTAAAAAGGTCCAACAGGGCCTGTCCCTGTGCCCATGATAATGTCCTCAGTCCCTTCCTGGCTAGCTTTAAGTCGGTGTCTGCTCTGGTACAGAACAGTGCACCCAGGGCTTTCTCCCTGAAGACTCTAAGTCCTGCCCTTTACTTGGGCCTCTAAACAAGCCTTCTTTCCTTCTGAGGTCTTAGGCCACTTTTACAGTGGCTGGTAGGGGAACCCAGGCCCACCCACTACTCCAGCTCTCAACAAGGGACCTTACAAATAGCAGCCACATGCTGCTTTCTTTAACACCATTGCTGCTGCTGTTCCCTAAACCACTTCCCACATTGCCCCTTCCTCTTCATCCTTACCTCAGGGCTGAAGTTCTTACTCACACAATGCCAGTGTCACCAGAACCTGTCTTCTGGTTTTCCCTTCAGCTCCAGCAACCAGCAAGGAGCACCTTTCTTGCTCCTCTGGTCCTAGCCAGCAACTGATCTACTCAGGCCCTTCAGTTCCTTTTAACTGAGCCTGCTAGGCTCTGATTGGCTGCTTCCCTGCAGCATTTCTAGGCAGGCCTGGAGGACCCACCCTCACTGCTCTTTTTCTGGGTGGGGTATGGTAGGACCGAGAGGCCTCCAGCAGGGCCTGGTACATCCTGTCACACAAACAAGTAGACAATGTTTACCCTTATATCTAGGCTTGGAAGAATTTGATTTTTATTTTTTATATAATTTTAACTAATATCAATGGTTTTTTTAAGCATTTTATTTTTAATCTCTTTAATTTTCACATTTTCAGGAGATTATGGGAGGGACTGACAATGGGTGATTCCATCCAAGATGACTCCTCTCTGTGCCTGGGTTGCTGTATCTTGGGAAAATCATTAAAACTACTACTCTATTCACAAGAAATACAACCAAATACATGAACAACACAGGAGACAGAAAGCAAAGACTATAGGCAAGAAAAGGATTAAGATTAATTAAAACATCAACAATATAATAAATTCTCCATGCATTTATCACTGGACACAAACTGGCTGCCTCCCTAGCATCATTCCAGGCAGATGGGACATTGAGGATAAGTCCTGCAATGAGTGCTGCAGTGCTGTGGATGTTGGGGTTCCTTTATGGTATCTTCACCCAAGTGGGGCAAGGTCTTCTCCTGGCTCCATGGGCTGGAGTCCTGTGGAGGTTTTGGCTAGCTGTCAGCAGCCAGAATGAGGTTGGTTCTGTGCCTCCTCGATCACTGGTCTCCACAGAACTGGCACTCCTCGATCACATGCTAAATGCCGTAATACCTCAAAGTCCCCATATGTGTATTTCAATATTTGCTTTGTAATACAAAAGTGTTTGCTATGAATCTGGAAATGCCCACATTCAGGAAAAAAGCATTACCAAATGTGAAATAATAGTTCAGCACAAGAGGTGTATCTCCTGCCCAACAAAAGAAGGTCTATAGACACCAGAGGGGACATGCAAAAACACTCATCCAATTACAGTTTTAACTCTAAAGGAAGAGAATAAAAATCCCTATTCAGGAGAATTTGTTATCACAATGCTGCTTGTAGTTTGGCGAGGGCAATACAGTTGAACCCGGTTATGTTGCCGGACTAGGGGTTTGCCAAAAAGCGTCGAGATAACCGATGATCGAGATAAACGAAAACCAATATGGCGGCAATATATTAACATGTGCTTGAAATTTCTTTATGTACATGATGTGCGTTAATAAATGAGAATGTACATGCACGTGTTTTTGGAGGTTTTTTTACACAACAGCGTTGCCGCGATTTGTTTGATGAAGCGATCGGCATGCTATAAAAATGTACATACGTGTTTGCTAACAACAAAAGGCATATGTGCACCAACTAACAGCAGAGATTTACCAGTATACAATACAAACCACCGTCGATTCTCGATACAAACCTTTATTATATTCTCCAACATTGCAAACACAAAGATCGCTCACAAAATCACAAAATCACAAAAAACGTGCGGGGTGTAGTTCGTTTTTACAAAAAGCTAACCAGTGTCAAAATTAAATTCGCGAGTCATTTCACTCTGACACAGCTCTGAAAAGTATCGTACACGCGGTTACTATGGTTTCTTTACAAAGTCTAAAATGCTTTGTTGCTTTTTGCCTTTAACAGTCTGCTTGAAAACAAATGCTTCAATATTATTTATGCTGTCTAAAACAGTTTCATCTCCTACAAAAGAACCATACCGTCGAATTTTCTGTAGCATTTCTACCACCTCACCAGCTGAGGGAATTGGTTCCAAATCTTCGTCCGCATCTTCTTCATCTTCTTTGTCATTGTCGCATGCAGATGTGCTTGCCTGTGCTGACTGCACACTTGATACAATGTCTTCATCGGTGATCACGCCATCAGTAACGACGTCTTTGTCGATTTCTATGTAATCTCGGAATTCCTGGACAGTGATGGCTAACTCCTGTGCCTCCTCTTCCAAGATAGCATCTGTAAGGCTTGATTTTCCCGCCACTTCCGTGAGTTCTTCTGCGGCTGCACGGCACTGTGCCTGAAACTCATCATCGGAAATATCCTGAATGACGCAGTGCATCCAGCAGTTTGAGATTGTTTCCTTCTTCACGTCATTCCAGGCTGATCTCAGGAAGTTCATTGCATCTAGAAGGGAAGGGGTGTACTGTGCCTTCTTTTCATCATAGAGCAGGTATTGGCGCATCAACATTTTCCTGTAGTACTGTCAGGAGTCTACCCTCACTTGAAACTGGGCGGTTTCAAAGTGAGGACCCGCATGTCTTCCCCCCACCCCAAAATCCTAGGGTAGGTCTCCTTCAGGCTGCCACCACTCGGTCGATTACGTGGGCCGAGACACCCCTATATTCCCCCTCCCACTCCCCTTTCCAGAGACGTTCCCTGGGGAAATACAGATCCACTCATCGGAGGGAAACCTCCCCCCCTCTCTCTCTCTCCTAGCCACTGGAAAGAGATACCTGATTCAACTGTTTGAATCAAACCCAGGAGGAACTATCTCCCCCCTCCCTTCTCTGCCCGGAGATAAGCCTGTCTCACCACCGAGAGAGTGTCTTCGCCCCTCCCCCTATCCACAGTAGAAGGGATTTAATCAAGTCTTTATAGAAAGAATTTATTAAAAGGAAAACAAGAAAATACAGAATCTCTATGAGCCCAAGCTGGACACTCATAGGGTATAACCTTGCTAAGTTTTGGAGAGAATCCTCTCCCTTTCTCAGTACACAAAACAGCAGAATAAGAATAATCAATAACAAACACACAGAATTGCAAGCATAGGATTATTAGGTGAGGACACAACGTATCTTTCTAATACTCACTATCTTGACTAGAAGAAATTAGTTCAGAAAGGTGGAAACTTGTAGACTTGATTAAAACATCTGGACCCTTGTAACTCCAGACGGCTAAAGACAAAGACCCCCCCCAAACAGAGGGAAAAGTTCCCTCCTAGGAGTTTCAAATTCTCTTCCCTGATTGGTCCTCAGGTCAGGTGTCCACCAGGTACTATGTTTTAACCCTTTACTAACTATTCATGACAAGTACACCTTAAGCACTTGGATTATCCCCTGGTCCATTGGTTGGAGATTACTCGTTGTGTTAGGTGGGAGGTAAAAGATCTTAATGGCCTTGAGACCAGGAACATCCGGATGAGCTCTACAGTTGTCCAAGATCAGTTCCACCTTCCTTTTCTCTGCTTGGAACTTCCTGTCCCACTTTTTCACCCATGCACTGAATAGATCTCCTGTGATCCAGGCGCTTGGCTGGCCATCGTAATCACATTGGAGAACTTTGGTCTGCTTAAAGCATCTGGGATTCTTGGACTTTCCTATAACGTAGAGCGGGAGTTTTTGGCTTCTATCCATGTTAGCAGCAACTAGCACTGTAAGTCGGTCCTTCGACTTTTTTCCACCGTGACAAGCCTCCCCATGAAACGCCATAGTCTTGTCTGGAAGGCATTTCCAAAACACCCCAGTTTCATCAGCATTAAAAATGTTCCGAGTCTCATAGGTATCCAAAATTGTGCGCATTTGAGTCTTCAGCCATGAATCCACTTGTTCCTGTTGAACCGCAGCGCTCTCTCCACAAATTGCTTTGAAGACAATGTTGTGCCTCTTTTTGAAACGATCCAGCCACCCCTGACTTGCTTTAAAGTCAGGGTGTCCTAGCTTTGCAGCAAGGATGTCCGCCTTCTCCATCAGCAAAGGACCATTGACGGGAAGGTTTGTTGCTCGCGTATTTGTGAACCATTGAAACAGTGCATCGTCGACATCTTTGTGCTCAGCCACTCTAAGTTTTTTTCTTGCTGGATCAAAGACAGACTTCTCGTACATTTGCTTTATCACGTCGGCCTTCTTTTTCCATCCTGAAATGGTGTTTGCTGGAATGCCATGCTGACGACTAAGGTCTGCCGGTTTTGTTCCTTTTTCTAGCTGCAGTATGATTTCATACTTTTTCTCTATTGACTGATTGTCCAGTTTTCTCTTAACACCTCCAGACATTTTTAGAAGGGAAAAAATAAACAGAATAGCTACAGCATGTTATCCTTCAGACAAGATCAACAAGAGTGAGTGAACTGGCATGGGAGTGAACGACCATACGGACCATGATCACGTGCTACGTGAACTCAGAGCATGCGCAGTGAACCAAGTACGATCATTTTTATTTATATACTAATATATAAGACGCACGATTGGTCATGGGGATCGAGATAACGGACGTTAAGTGGCAAATTTGGCCCTCTTTTGTGCTCGAGATATTAGGGTACGACGACATAAAAGAACCGACATAACCGATGAGAAAATGCTAAGACAAAGAGAGAATTTGGCGGTTCCACTTCTAAAATGTCGACTTAATACGATTGGCAAGTTAACCGAGGTCGAGATAAATGGGTTCGACTGTATTTCTAACCACAAGCAAGGGATCCCCAAGCACTTGGTTTTGGTTAGCCCTAACAGAAATATAGAGTTTGCATATCATAGCATTACTATTACCTGTATCTCATTTGTTTGTGTATGTTTATCTGCTTTAACCTTGTAACTATCTCTTATTTCTTTTTCCTAATTAATAAATCTTTAGTTAGTTTATTATAGGATTGGCTACAAGCATTGTCTCTGGTGAAAGATCTAAGGTACAATTGTCCTGGGTAAGTGATTGGTCTTTCAGGACTGGGAGTAACTTGAATATTATTGTGATTTTTGGTTTAAGGCCCATCTGTCACAAAGGCTTGCCTGGGTGACAAAATAGATCAAAGTACCTAAGGAGACTGTCTGTGACTCCATGCTATGGCTGTTATAGTGTTGTGGATGATGTTGGAGAATGTTATGAAGGCCAAGACCATAACAGAGTTCAAAAAAGAACTAGATAAATTCATGGAGGATAGGTCCATCAATGGCTATTAGTCAGGATGGGCAGGAATGGTGTCCCTAGCCTCTGTTTGCCAGAAGCTGGGAATGAGTGACAGGGGATAGATCACTTGCTGATTACCTGTTCTGTTCATTCCCTCTGGGGCACCTGGCACTGGCCACTTTCAGAAGACAGGATACTGGGCTAGATGGACCTTTGGTCTGACCCAGTAGGGCCATTCTTATGTTCTTATATTTGAGGAGTTTGCACTTGATACTTGGTTAGTGAAATCTAAGTATAGAGCACACAACCAGTTTGGGGTTTGTGCCCTGTGTTTTGACAAAAAGAACAGGAGTACTTGTGGTACCTTAGAAACTAACAAATTTATTTGAGCATAAGCTTTTGAGGGCTTATGCTCAAATAAATTTGTTAGTCTCTAAGGTGCCACAAGTACTCCTGTTCTTTTTGCGGATACAAACACAGATGCTACTCTGAAACCTGTGTTTTGACAGTCCGTCCTGAGGTTGACATCCACGGTTGTGAACTACTCTAGACAATCTGATACCCTAGACCCTAACCAGGCTGGGAAATGGTGTCTGGAAGGTCTGGAGTCATTGTTGCTCTAGTCCAGAGAGTAGGACCCCTAGAGGCTCAGTTCAGTATTCTAGGAGCTAGCAAACTCCAAAGGGGGTGACAACTAAACCTTCTTTATATGGTTGGTACTACATTTCCTCCTATGTCCTTTCAGACTTTAAGTGGGACTTCTAAAGTGAAATCAGCCTTTAAAGGTTTGATCTTGTCCATAAGAGATTTGATACCATTCAGCCACCATTGAAGGAAAAGTAATGTATAGTATACGTTATTTCTAAAAAACTGACATTGTCAAATGCTTTGGTTGAAAAGCCAACTGGAAATTCATATAATAGATTTTATTTATTAAAATGCACCTATCCCAGGATTTGTCCTAAGAGCCTATATGGGATTATATATACAATACATATTGTATCAGACTACAAAATCTTCCTCACAGCTCCTTGACACTAATAAAAACTTACCACCCCCTTACCCAGCACACTACAATATTTAAATGTAAATGAATTTCCTTACTGTGACCAGCATTACTTTTATATTTATTTTCCACTAATATTCCAGTTAATGGGTTTGCTAGAAAACAAATTCACTAAAACAGAACATTTGAAGAAACTATTGGATAGTATTCCCAGAAAGCGACTTAAAAATTCATAGACATCGCTATTCACACCAGAAACCTGACACTATGAGTTACTTTGGCCCTCAGCTGGGAGTCAGGAGGCTTGGGTTCTATTCCCTGTTCTGCTATTGACATACTGAATGACTTTGCTCTTCATTTCTCTGTGCCTCTTTTTCCCCTCCCATTTTTTCTATGCATATTTAGCTTCTCAGGTAAGAGACTGTCCCTTGTTGTGTGTTGCACAGTGCCTACATAATGCCTTTCCTATCCATCCTTTCAGCCAGGCTCTCATAATCTCTCATCTTGATTAGTGCAACATCGTTCTCTCTGGCCTTGACAAATGCAGTCATTCCCTGATCATATCCATTGAGAATGCAGCTGCTAAGATCATTTTCCTAGCCCATTGCTTTGGTCACATCATCCCTCACTTTGAATCCCTCCATTGGCGTTCTCCTTTTCTATCACCTCACACGTAAGCTGCTTGTATTCACTTTCAAGGCCCACCACAGTCAATCCCCACCCTACCTAGCATCTCTCATTTGCTCTTGAGCTGTGAAAGCTCACTTATGATCGGCGAGTGAAGCCAGTCTTCACTGCCCACTAGTTAAATTTTCAAATATCTTCAGGCTTGCTCCCCAAAATTATCTGAAAAGTAGCCTCATTATCCATCTTCAAATACCTTAAAATAAGTGCCGACTATCTCCATCTACTCCTCAAGCCATAATAGTGGCTGATTTCTTGTAGGTATCATGGCAGAGGTGAGTCTACAGGAAATGCTTAAAGGAGGAAACAGTATTGGCCTTCCTTACGGATTAGTTCAGGGCAAGAACATCATGCACAAAGGCCAGTGCAGAAGATGATGCAGAGATGTTTGTGTGAGAGGCTCACGACTGGATGGCCGTTATTGGCAGAATGGAAGAGGCATGGTACAACATGATAGATAAGAACGGAGAAGCAGGGAGAGGCCAAGTTATGAAGGGCCTTAAGGTCCACAAGAAGCATGAATTTGGTGTGGTGAAACAGAGGTTCCAACAGAAGGAGTCATAGAGGGAACAGCATGGTCAGAGCAATGAGCAAGGAAGATGACCTTAGCAGCTGCATTTGGTATGCCCTGTAAGGAGGCAACGTGAGGTGAGAGAGTCCATAGAGGAGGAGGTTACAATCATAAAGACAGGAGATCATGAAGACATGAACTTTTGGCTGGCTAGACAGAAAAAAAAGACATAGATTTTAGAAATGCTATAGAGGAATAAGTGGCAAAAATGTGAGCATGATGTGGATGTGCAGGAGAAAGCAGGAAGGATACGGAATTGACCTTCAGAGGGTCAGAGTGACAGGAAATGTGAAGAGTGAAAGTGTTTTGAAGGAAAAGTCAATTTGGTTTCAAACAGTGAATAATTTAGAGAAAATCTTGATCTGCTCAGAAAAAGAAAGTTAAATTCATCCAACAAACAACTGGCAAATTATTCAATCTGATCCAATAGCAACCAATTTCTGTGACCAAAATTCTTCCCTACCCAACGCGTAGTACATTATCATCTATTCACATGACTATCTTCTTCTTTCACCAAAGTTTCTTTCCGGCACCACTGTTGTTTCAGCAGCCTCAAATAAAAACTGTGCCTCTCAGTGAATGAAAAGAGCAGAGAAGCAAGGTGCAATGTAGCACTATATTAAACCAAGTGAAAAAAGGTTTTGCGTTGTTGCTTTTAATTAGGTTTCACATTTTGAATCAATCTTAATTTATCTGAGTTAATAACTGTAATAAGCCACAGCCATTCAAATGTGTCTGTCAGTTAATTTGAGCACACATCTTGTGAACAGTAAGCCACTGTTAATAGTGTGCATTTGTGGTGACAGTTCTGAACGGATGAATAAGAGCTTTTGTAACAATTATTATATATCATCAACAATGCCACCCTTAGTAACTGGAGATGGAACACGCTTCATCTTTGCTTTTCACTTCTGAAACACAAACAGTAATTGCCATATTCTAGAAAAATAAGTAAGGAAGCAAAGTTTCCAACTCAAAAATGTTTTAATTAAAAGTTAGTTCCCAACTCATCATCTGATCACACTATCAAAAGACCTCTCTGGTAGCAAAGAGGTGGCATTGGAGAAGGTAACCATAAAGGGGACTTTTGCAACACCTAAATCTTAGGCACCCTACCATTTTGAGGAATTCACAACCCAAGTTAGGGATTTGGGCTCCTTATACAATGCATGGAAAGAGGTAAACACCTAAAAAAGGGATTCACAAAAGCCAGCACACTGAGCAGGGAGTCATATAAATTAGCCTGGAGGAATGTGAGAAGAGGGATGAGGCCTAAGCCCTACCCTTCAAAGGGAATTAGGTCCCTTATTGCAGGCTGGAGGGAGACATCTATCTCAGCTCAGGATTCACAGCCTTCCCCCTTCTCCTGGAGTTAGGCATCTAAGTCCAGTCAATTCTTTCTTGTTTAAAAAAATGAGAAGGAGGTTAGAGCACTCACCTGGGATGTGAGAGACCCAGGTTCAAATCCTCACTCCGGCTGGTTTGGAGCAGGGATTTGAACCCATGTCTTGCACATGAGTGTTCTAATTACTGTCACGTCCTCCTCCTGGTTGTTTTCTCTGCAAGTTAGGCATGCTCTGAGCATGCCTAGCAAATCAGACCCTGCAGTCAAGATAAGTAGGGAAATGCCTAGTTGGTGAATCCTGGCAAGAATTAGGCACCAAGCAGTTCAGCACTGTCAGGACTAAGGCAGTTTTGTGCATGCCCCCCAGCAGAAGCTAGGGGATGTTACCAGAGAAACATCAGCATGGTATTATGCAGCAGCTGCATGATAGTTTTGTGGTGCCTAAATGTTGGACTTAGCTGCCTAGGTCGCCCTTGTGAATCTTGCCCAAATAAAGAAAAGAATGATGATGGTCAACCACAATCCTTCTTGAAGAATGGGTCTCTAGAGACACTCCGCAATCCTTGTATCACTTGATGATGAAATAAGACAGATAAGGGTCCTACTATATTTAATGGCCTGTATTCCAAAGAGAATATTTCAAACTTACTGAAAGAGGTAACTGCAGTTGTAACATCTTTTTTCACCCAGTTAACTCCTTAAGTGACAATCTCCTTATTGATTTTGATGGACAGGCCTGGGTTCTTCTGGATCCCGGCTCCAGCTCAGTAGGGTGTAACTTCCTTATTTTCCTCCCACATGAATTTATTTGGTGGTGTCACCTCCCTTCTTGCTCCTTCCTCGCAGACTTACCAAGCCAGCTTGGAAGGAAAATTCAAATCACAGGGTAACCCACACTTACTTACCAAATAGTTGGAGACTTCCAAGAAATAACACAAATACAAACAATATATTCAACATAGTCATTATATTAAACAGAAAGTAAATATAACAGGGTAAAACACTATTCTTGGGGTCACTGTTGACCACACTAATATCCATGAATTTCTGCAGTCATGTGACCCAATGGAGCAAGAATAAAATTTAATGTCCCATTGGTATGCACAAGCTTACTCTGGATGGCCTATGATGATATATTTTGTGCAGCAATTGCCAGTTTGACTGACTAGGTTCAATACAGCCCAAAAGACTTACATGTGGGATCAGATGGTAAGTCCCTCCACAAGTTTAATAGGGAGCTGGTAATTAAATCCCCAAACTCTTACCCCCTGGCTTCATGAGACAGTGTATGGAGTAGGGGGTCTCCCAAACAATATCCTGAACTAAAAGATGGTGCACTCTGAATTCTGCAAATGATTCTCAGGTTCAGAAACAAATCTGGACTCCTGCAGAGATGCTGACGATCTCAGCTGGAGGCATCCTCTTCATACAGGAATCAGGCTGCTTCAGTTCCCAAGATTTCCCTTCACCACAAAGAGATGCAGGACTCAAAGTGAAAATTATAATAACTTTACTAAAAACCCTAACTCTGATTTCCTACCTTAGCGCTCAGATACACCCACAGAGGCAGGTAGCCCTGAACTAACAGCAAGAGCAGCACTTACCACGTGGTAAGTGAGTTTACCTAGGAACTGCAGGGCTAACTCTAGCTGGCTGGGAGGGAGCTCTCCCAAAAAAGTTCTATACTCTCGGAGTTACCTTGAAAAGGGAAAGGGCCAAGCTTGGAGATATTGCTTCCAGGTACCCAGAGGCTGGTTCTCAGGGGGAACCCTACATGCAGGCCTGGGACTCAGGAGCTCACCACATACCAAGTCCTCACCTTTCAGCGGCTGGCTCCAGAATAGCTTCTCTACCCTCTGACAGTGCTCCCAGAGGTGGGCATGTCATTTCCTATTGGTCCGGCTATCTCCTTTTCCTGGGCTTTTACTTCTTAGTCATTTGACTCTGCCCCACTCCTTTCTCTCAGACGCTGCTCCTCCTCTGAGCAGGCATGCCGGTAGCCAGCCAGGCATACCTGCTATCCCCCCTGAGCCAACAGGCACCCCTGTTTCTCGAAATGGTGTTTCTCCTCTTTCTCTCTGGGTTTCCCAACAGACTCTGAGCTTGCCCTTGCACCACTTCCTCCTAGGGACAGCACACCTCTACCTGAGTTACAAGCACAGAGTCTCGGGAACCAAGGTAAACCACACAGTTGTATCCCGTTTTTATTATGTTCCCATCTTGACAGTGATGAGAATATTTAAACTGACAGTCACAAGGACAATCAGATTACATTTGGATTCTCCAGACAGAATAATTTGTGCATTTAAAAACAAAGAAGAATAAAATAAGCTCATAATAAACTAGTAAAGCAACAAAGCAAGAGTAAAAATATTGAGAGACAATTGTATGTTTCACGCATTCAGAGCATGCCACAGCCCTCCAGGAGTTCTGGAGAAGATCAAACCAGAAAACTTTTCACAGTTTGCACTCCATTATTTGCCTAAGTCATCTAATCAGGCACTAGAAAGTACACTACATGCTTTACGTTAGTGATTTACATCATGCAAATGTTCAAATTCATGGAAAACTTCAGGAACTACTTGTTGAAGAAAGTTGCAAATAGTTTCTAATAAGTACACTTGAAACTCTATGATCTGTCTGTGAACTATAAAAAAGTGAAATTCCTAGAATAAATGATTTTTATAAATACTTCATCCAGCTCTTACTCATGATGTCAGTGGACTTGTACTGGTGCAACTGGAAGGAACATGAGACCCTAGGGGTATCTTGACTATGTAATATAGAAACCCCATTAAAAATAGCACTTTGTAAAGGAAATGTTGACACATCTTGATCTATTTTTTATATTAGTTTTGCATATCAAACCACAAGACATGGATTTTTAATAGAAACAGGCAAGAGGTATTTTAATAGGCAACCATTACAGGAATTATTAGCATACAAGTATGAAATAAAATTAAAATCAATAGTCTATGTCAGTGTTTCCCCAAACTTGGGACGACGCTTGTGTAGGGAAAGCCCCTGGCAGGCCGGGCCAGTTTGTTTACCTGCTGAGTCCACAGGTCTGGCCGATTGCAGCTCCCACTGGCCATGGTTCACTGCTCCAGGCCAATGGGAGCTGCTGGAAGCAGCACAGGCCAAGGGACGCACTGGCCAATGGGAGCCGAGATCGGCCAGTCCTGCGGATGCGGCAGGTAAACAAACCAGCCCGGCCCACCAGGGGCTTTCCCTAAATAAGCAGCGTCCCAAGTTTGGGAAACACTGGTCTATGTCATCATCCCAATCATGGCAGCAATCCACAAAGAATGCTGGAGACTCCACAAAATTATTCTCATAGAGCTTCCTCTGAATCATTCCTTTGATTGCTCTTGTGGGCCTGTGCACCTGGGCTCTCTTCCAGAGCCATCAGCCAATTGCAGAAATGAGGTTCAACGTCTACACATAAAAATTAATGGTGTCTCCACTAGTACTAATGTTTGAGTAGATTACTTATGGGATTGCTAAAGAGATGATGCACATAAAATGGCAGTCCTTTCAGCCCACAGATTCATATGCCTACAGAGCCATAAGAACATTACCAGTACCAGGTAAAAACAACTGTCTATGGCTGCAACTAATCACCATTGAGCACCACTAACGTAAGCCTAAGGGAAGATTGTAAAAGCAAAAGGAGGGGAAATAAAAGAATACCAAAAAAAAAAAAAAACATTTTGCAGCCACTGCACTGGACTGTGTTGTCTCACTTTTTTTTTCCTGTTTTTTTTGTCTACTCATGCCTTCTGCCCCCATCATGCAACTGACATTTAACCTGCAGATGCATAGACAGACTTACATTTATACCACGGATTATAACTGGCACACAGCTGGTCTCACTCTGCTAGAGTGACCAGATAGCAAGTGTGAAAAATGGGATGAGGGTGGAGATAATACATGCCTATATAAGACAAAGCCCTGAATATCAGGACTGTCCCTATAAAATCGGGACATCTGGACACCCTACACTCTGCATATGTCAGCTAGCCAACATCTAGAGCAGCAGTGGGCAACCTGCAGCCTGTGGGCTGGGAGACACTGTTTACATTGACTGTCTGCAGGCACGGCTGCCCGCAGCTCCCAGTGGCCAAGGTTCACCATTCCCAGCCAATGGGAACTGTGGGAAGTGGCACGGGCTGGCCGCCGCTTCTCGCAGCTCCGACAGGCCGGGAAGGGCTAACCGCTGCCACTGGGAGCTGCAGGCGGCTGTGCCTGCAGACGGTCAATGTAAACACCGTCTCCCAGCCCACCTGCAGATTACCCTGACCGGCCACATCTTGCCCACTACTGATCTAGAGTGTTACGCAGAAAAAGAAAGTAGCCTACTAGGATCAATCTTCTTCCATTATTCTGCAGTCTTCTGCTTTTCTCACTATGTAGCATTATCAGATGGAACACGAAGAAATTATAGTCGTATTTAGAGGGATATAAATGACACAATAATGCTCAGTTTCCTTGTGTACAGCAACAAGAGAATGGAATTTTATTTAACCTCTTTTGTACAGTACAAAGTCTCTCTCTCTCTCTCAAAATACTTTACAAAATTAAAGACTTTACTCACAGTTGGCTATTCTGTGTGGGAGAGATTTCCATAGGTACAAATGGCAGTTAGGTGCCTAAATCCCATTACAAGCCATTTGTGCCTCTGAAAATCTGCTCCTAGATTGTTAAAGAAATATTTACTATATAAGACTATATTCTAAACCCATATTTTTCAAAGTAATTTCTAGAACTGTCTGTCTGTTTCACTATCTCCATTCAATAACCGGACCTTTTTTGTTTTTTCTGTTTTTTGCCTGTCTGCAATTTTGTGGCCTGGCTTCCTGCCATAATCAGTGGGAAACTCCCATGGACTTTACTGGGTGCAGGATTGAATTCAAACCTTGGGCTTACAATGCCATGTAGATATACTTCAGCTTCTTGGTACAGGGAGCTCTCATTGTTTTAAATTGTAAAGCACTGTGCACACACAAGGCACTACAGAGATGATTAAGAGTACTTGACTAACTATATTGTACGGTTATGTAAAATGTAAACCCAGTTTATCCTTCATAACACTTTTATTTTGGCCACTATCTTTATCATTGTGTAAAATTGTTATTTGTACTGCTGCGGCATCTAAAAGACACAATCAAGGTTTGGGGTCCCAGTAAACACGTACACGTCATACACACACTCATTTAAATGTCAGCTTCCACAACTAAGAATTTATGTTCTAGTTTCTGTCAGAAAACTGGTGGATGCAATAAGCAAATGAGGAATTGGAGGGCAAAGGTGGAAACCATAAAGATACTGTCACCTACTGCTCAAAAGGGATATTACCCAATATCCTGAGATGAAAGTGCTGTCGGTTATTTTTTTTTAAACTGAGCAGTTAAGAAAATAGTTTTTGGTTTTTTTCTTCACAATATTGGCTAGTAGACTAGTGACAGTAGTCCCAAACTATTCATGTAGTTCTGAACATTAGTGCAAACTAGGGACCTTTAAGTTCGCACCCACAGCATTCAGACAGGAAAGTTACACCACCACACTTCGATGCACACTGCAATTCACTCCCCTGGAGCCCAAACTGTGAGGCATTACAGACATGCCCTAAGACAGCTGTGGGTTCAGAAAGGTAAACACTGTAATCAGGTGTCATGCTCCAAAATTAATTTCTCTGATACTTTGTTATATCCTGAAAGGGGAGCGCTCCATAGTTAGTTTTTAAATCTTAATTACTGGAGTGAGCGAGTGAATGAGTGAGTGAGTAGGCAACAGTTATGATTCCACATCCATCTTCTCAATAGAAATGGCATTAAGAGATTAGTCATTAGGAATCTGTACAAATTTCTAGATACAGACAAATCTCTCTCACGCACAGGGACAAATCCTCAGCTAAGTGTTTAGCCTTTGTAACTGGGCTGCATACTGAGAAGAGGGACAAGGAGGAAGGGATACTCTTCAGAGCCCCCTCCAATAATGTCCCCATTCTCCCATCTTGGTTTTGCAGTCCTGGGACCTTCAGCCATTGAAGTGAGATTTCCTCCATACTGTAGAAAAACAAGCATGTGCATGATGTGGAATTCAAATGGAGGTGACGAATCAAGAAAATATCTCCAAGAGTAATAGCTACTGAAAATGACTGAGCTAACTGCTACTGACCTTAAGATGCCAGCCTCTTCATTCATAGACCAAGCACATACCAAGTAATTACATCAATATGAACAATGTCCCATAAAATACTATATAAACATTTTGAGAATGAGGACATGAGAGAGAAGTACTGGGCTGACTATACCAAGGTTTTGTTCCACCAAACTGAGCACCTGAGTTTGCAACAACAGGCATAAATTTTAAAGGAGGCTCAAGTGGATTCAAGTGCACTAGCCAAATAATGCACCTGCCAGGAGGGAGATGGCCTGAAAATGCTCCTGGCATGGAATAGTCAATGGCTCCACCTTAGCACAAATGGGAACTGCAGCCCTCAAAATTATACCTGGTGGTGTCTCTAGTGTGTGATCACCCCACACCGGCTGACCTGCTTTGAAGTATTAGATCATCCATACTACAAACAGTCTACACTTCACAAGATTTTACATCAGGGCCGCCCAGAGGGGGGGGGCAAGAGGGGCAATTTGCCCCAGGCCCCGAGCCCCACAGGGGCCCCCACGAGAGTTTTTCGGGGGCCCTGGAGCGGGGTCCCTCACTCGCTCCGGGGGGCCTGGAAAACTCTTGCGGGCTCCGGGCGGAAGGACCCCCCGCTGGCGAATTACCGCCGAAGACAGAGCGGGACCCGCCGCCGAAGTGCAGCCCGGTCTTCGGTGGTAATTCGGTGGCGGGGGGCCCTTCCGTTCCGGGACCCGCCGCCGAAGTGCCCCGAAGACCGGGCTGCACTTCGGCGGCGGGTCCCGCTTCGGCGGTAATTCAGCAGCAGGGGGGCCCGCCGTGGGTATTCGGGACACTTCGGCTGCGGGTCCCGGAACGGAAGGGCCCCCCGCCGCCGAAGACCCCGGGCCCCTGGAATCCTCTGGGCGGCCCTGTTTTACATGCTATTTACTAACAGGGAAATATAAGACCATGGACATGCATGGATCCAGGGTACTTACAGCATAATCCAAAATTCACTGAAGACAATGGGAAACTTTCCAATTATCTTCCTGTGCTTTAATTCAGATCTTTAGGGACACAGATATGGTATTTTATTTTCTGGCATAAATATGGATGGAGGTGCTTAACCTGAAGCACTAAAATTTGAAAGTAAAAAGGATCATCTTTATGCCTTGCTGAAGTGGCAAGTAGCTTTTCAATATTTCCACTAGTTCCACACAGTCACTAGAACGTTGCATCACCTTCATACCACATACTGCTAATTATAGTTTAAAAAGAAAAAATTTGAGAAAAGTATGCCTGACTGTGTTCAGAGTGTTGAATGCTAGCTGAAATCTAATTATTAATCAGTGTCTTCTCTTTGGACCTATTCAATTAGAGAAGCAAACAATGAATCATAACTATCCTACTGAAAATTCATCAGAAAATGAACATAATGAAAGGCATAAGGCAAATCCTATCATAGGCTTTATTAGCTATAAAAATTGCTTATGAATGTCACACATACACACACATACCTACATTTATCATGTGTTGTGTTTGCATCTTTTATTAATATTAAAAATCAACACTCTAACTTCTTCTGGAACTTACTAAAATCCTTTTACTTATCTAGTCCAGTACTATAAAGAGTGCTGCATAGATAAACATTTGATAGTTTCATGTAATATTAAATATAAAGACTTACAGAAAATACTTGTTTTTGCACATATTTGCCGCTTCTTAGTGTATGCGCAACATGCCTCAGGTGACACGTGACCAGGATTCTTCACCAAATTTGGTCTGCTGGTTGGATCATTGGCTTCCCCGGCCCAGGCTGGGTACTGACAAGGAGTGCGACCTGAATGTTGATCCATGCCCTCCATTTGCTACTTAACACAATACATAACTTAGTATCGATGCAAAGGGTCAATAAAGCTGCCTTAACCAGGCAGCTGAGATTTCCTGCAGTGTGTTGAGGGTGTGGCTGATGAGGAAACATAGCCAAAACACCTCAGGATTCCGTTTATCTCCAGCAAGTATAATTGCTCTGGGGGACAAAGAGGCTTTATTAGCCTGCACAGGCTATGGCAGCCCTATGGCCATTCTAAATTCCACTAAGGACTGAACCAGCCGCCGGTCAGTCCCAAGAATTGTTAAGAGTATAATGATGGTGCATAGCCCTTTTGCCCCCATCTGTCCCATCAAGTCCTGCGCCAAACAGATTTTAGCTGCACTCACAGATTGGACTCAGAATTCATTTATTTTTTCTTTTCTAGTGTTTTGTACATTTTACACTACCTGGTAAGGAGAGTGAGGCCTCTGGAGCCTCCCCTAAGGCTGCCATCACTGTCACACTGTTGTGAATTTCTCCACAGTAGGACTTAGGCATGAAAGGCTGTTAGGAACCTATTTATATGGAAATAAACTTGTTGTGTGCCTAAAGCTTCTCACTATGGGTATAATGATCCTAGGATCATGGTGGAAACCGCTCATGGCAATGTGATGCAAAGCTACCACATCAGTGTTGTTCCCATAGATGTTTCTGGACAATGTGTTTAAATGTGTGTGCTTTGGAAACATTTGCTCACTCACACTGGGTAAGGTCACCAGCTCCAATGAAGAATCCTATGGGAGGAGCTCAAAGGAGCAGAAAAACTCCATAAGGTTCCCTCCACAGAGGTTCCTGTGAATCATCCCCTTAAGGGGGAGGCATTTGGGGCCAATTGAATTTGGCAGGTTGGTTGGAGGGTGATACAACATTCTAGCAACTGTGGAAATAGTGGAAACATTACAAAGCAGCTTTCCACTTCAGCAAGACATAAAGATGATCCTCTTTACCCTACCAGTCCTGGTATCCTCAGTGAAGGGACATCTCAGATCTTTGGAGGCAAGTGCTGCCTCTGAGCTCTGACACTGATTTCCCCATCCTGTATAGCACCTTAGCTCTCATGTTGCCATTACATGGAGCCCCATGCAACTTCACAGTAGCATCTTCAGGAGGCACCTAGTTCTGGTCCGTATTAACTGCTGGCCAGATTTCTGAACAAGTGGCACCATCTTATGACATGAACACCTTGTGTGCTGAGTCAAACAATTTAGTTCATATACAATATGGAACAGATAAAAGACTTATGAAAAAAATTACAACCTGTAAGACAAAGGCTGGGATTTTTTTCAGAAACCCTCAGTGCTGATCTAGTTCTGATCCTATTGACTTCAATGGAAGCAGAGGCTACTCCTGGGAGAATTCTGCACCGTGTGCAGAATTCATGTGCTGTGCAGAATTTTTTTCCGCAGAAAATACATTCTGCCAGAAAGGTGCTGCTGTTACTCCTTTCATCCACCAGGGACTGCTGTGGTGCCAGAACAGAGAACAGCTGCTCCCCAGCAGGAGCAGGCCTAGCTGCTGACAGAGAAGAGAAAGAAGCTGCCTTCCTCACAGCACCCTGCCTCTGGGGCCAGGTCAGGAGGCACGAAATATGGGTGGGGGACAGACAGCATGGAGCACTTGGGGCTGCTTGAGGGGGGTCACAGACTGGGGTTCAGAAAGGCTAGTGGGGGAGGGAAGTGGAGGGACACATGAGGATAGAGGTGGCTGAGTGGGGGCACGGGACCACATGAAGGGAGGGGGTGACTGAATGGGGGTGCAGTGCTACATGGGGATGGGGGAGGGAGTGCAGGAACACATGAGGGAGGAGGTGGCTGAGTGGGGGCACAAGCCACATGGAGATGAGGGGATGGGGTGGCTGAGTCAGGATTCAGGGCCACATTGGGGAGGGGGTGAAGGGATATATGGGGATGGGGGGAGGAAGGGTGGCTGAATGGGGGTGCAAGGACACATGAGGACAGGGGCAGATGTGCCTGACTGAATGAGAGAGGCTAGAGGTCAGCCAGGGTCTGCATAGTAGAGGCTCCCTAACAATCCCTCCCAGCCCAAGAAATAAACCTGTTCCATACTTTGCCCACCCAACAACCCTCCAAGTTGACACCTAGGCTCCTTCCCAGCAATTACTTCCCTCTCCCTCAGCTCCTCCATTACCCAGACTCCCTCAAGCCTTTGCACTGCTTCTGAGGGGTACAGGAAATAAATTTCTGTATTGTAGTTTAAATAAATTATTACTCACAGTTCTATATTAATATGTCTAATAAGGAATCTATTTGTCAAAAAAACATTTCCTGTATCGTTTTTGTGGTCTGTATTGTTACAGACATAGTTGCTGACAGGTATTTTGAAATAAATTCCCAAAATAATTGAAACTGATGTGATTATATTGTTTTATTTTGACAACTAAATATACAGAATTTTAAAATACTATGTGCAGAATTTTTAGTTTGTTGGTGCAGAATTCCCCCAGGAGTGAAGAGTTAGGTCGACAATGAGTACTTTTGAAAATTCCACTGTGAAAGTGTTATACTAATTGGCTTAAACAACAACAATCTCGTGGAGAAAGATTCTGCATCTTATCTTCAATTCCCTCAGCTATCTAGTCCTTTCATTTACATCATGTTTCCATAGGTGATGGAACTAGGAGTGCGAGGGATGCTGCTGTACCCCCTGGCTTGAAGTGTTTTCCATCATATAAAGGGTTTACAGTTTTGTTCAATGCTTCTCAGCATTGTTTATGCAAGTTGAAAGACAGAAATACACAGGGGTGCTGGAACAAAGTGAAAGAAGCAGATGATAATCAGGAATACCATATAGCATTTGCTTCAGGAAAGGAGTTAAACAAGCTTGATCTTCAAGATGATCTGCAATGCTAACTATGCTCCATGGTCAACAGGTACTATAGGCAAATTAGCATGATACAGTCTCACTGTGGAGGCCCCAAATCCTGTTATGTGCATAAAAATGTTTTTTATCATTATCCATCAGAAAGAAAGTGCTTGTGAAATGAGCCTGAAGCAAACACAGGGAGGAAAGCGTGTCAGAAAAACTTCACAGGTAAACAGTGCTGAAGCAGTGGGCACTTTAGGAAGGAGCATTCGCTTATTTAGAGTCACCTGTCTGTGCAGGTCTGTAACCTGTGTTGTAACATACGCAGCCAATTGGATAAGTCTGTGGGAATGAGAATACATAGTGGTGAGTTCTAACTGATTAGGAGCTTCTGGAATGAATCCCACAGACATGGTGTAGAGCAGGGGTGGGCAAACTTTTTGGCCTGAGGGCCACATTGAGTTTCGTAAATTGTATGGAGGGCTGGTTAGGGGAGGGGATCGAGGGCCGGTTAGGGGAGGGGGTCGTGGCCCGGCCCCCACCTCCTATCTGCCCCCCGGGATTCCTGCCCCATCCAACCCCCCCGTTCCCTGACGGCCCCTCTGGGACCCCTGCCCCATCCCTGTCCCCTGACTGCCCCCGGAACCCCTGCCTGCCCCCGCCTGCCCCCGCCACCCCATCCAACCCCCCCTCCTTCCTGACTGCCCCCTGGAACTCCTGCCCCCATTCAACCCCCTATTTCCCCCCCAACCACCATCCACATCCCCGCCCCCTGACCACCACCTCCAACTCCCCTGCCCTCTATCCAACCCCCCGCTGGACCCTGCCCCCTTATCGTGCTGCCTGGAGCGCCGGTGGCTGGCGGCGCTACGGCCGTGCCACCCGGCTGGAGCTGCCACCACCGCCACTGCCACCACACAGCACAGAGCACCAGGTCAGGCCGGGCTCTGCAGCTGCGCTGCCTCAGGAGCTCACAAACCCGCACCCAGAGCATTGCGCCGGTGGAGGAGCGAGCTGAGGCTGCGGGGGAAGTGGAACAGCAGGGGAGGGGGCTAGCGTCCTGGGCCAGGAGCCCACCCCTGGTGTAGCGTGTAAGATTCCACAGCTCACTGCTTTAATCCGACAGCTTGCAGAACACAACATGCAGCTTCTCCATTTATATCTAATTCAGACTCTCTAGTCAAATCCAAAACCTGGGATGGACAAATGTTACCTGGCTGCTATTCTCAGTACTCTAAAAGACCAGCATGGATCATGTAATGTATTCTCTATAAACAGTGCACCAAGGAAGTAAGAAAATGAATAAAATAAGAAGGAAAGCTGGATACCTCTAGGGCTATTTTTAATCTTTGCTTTAGCAAACTTGTAAAAATGATCAGATGTTCAAAACCTGTTTTAGTTCTGTTAAGTAGGTTTGCTGGCCATTACACGTGTCCTGTGTAGAAAAATGTCTCATTTAACCAAAAATATCATGTTCCCTGTTATACCTGAGCGTAATTTCAAAGTATGTGCTAAGTAGAACACAGCATTTAGTAAAATCAGCCATGCTCTAATTCAAATTGAATTGTACAATTAAAATAACAAGATACTTTTTGAAGGAAACCACTAAACTAAATCACTTCCATTAACTGGATCAAGTTTTTCAGTAAGTACCTTTAAATGTTGGTGAAGTAACATCCCCAGTGAAATCATCTTTCTTGAAAATATCCTTTAATTTTTACCATACTCATTTATTTAAAAAAAACTCATTTTGCTTGCACTCCCATTTTTATTTAATTCACTAAATACTCAGTCCAACAAAAACTGTGATCCTGATTGTCAGTACCTGTAACTAATTTCACAAGCAGCATAGTCAGCAGTTTAATGAGTGAAAATAAATACTTAGGGCTTTGGTCTTAGCACTCTGATGCTGTGCTGACAAACGTGGCATAAAAGCATACAGAGAGAGAGAGAGAAAAATCAATAAAATAGATTAAATAGATATATTTGGAGCCAGACTCTCTGTGTGTTAGGAGACTGGATGGTAGACACTCATGCCTAGTGGTTGGAGCAGGAGTCAGGTCTCATGGTTGGCATCTGAATGCCAGTGCTCAAGTCAAAGCAGAGTCAGAGACAGGGACTGGAGCCAAAGGTCAGAACTGAAGTTAGAGCCCGAATGCCGGAGTCAAGACAGAGTCAGAACTAGGAACCAGGGTCAGAACTGTAATCAGAGTCCAAGTGCCAAGTCTGATCATGCAAACCTTATTCACATAGGCCCTGAATCGGTGCAACATATAACAACATGCTTTGTATTATTTATAATTTTTTTTTCCAAACAAATATACCAAATACCAGATTTATCATAATACATAAAGTAAATAAAGACAGTATGGATCAAGGGAGGGGAGAGGAAGCAACATAGCTCTCTTCAGGCCCTATGTTAATCATAGACCTCTACAAGGTTGGCCCAAATTGCTTTGAATTTTTCAGGCATTCCGTTTCTGCAGAAGGCCAGTCGTGTGTTAGCTGAGAGGTCATCCATATCACTGAGCCAGGCATCAGTATTTGGTGGGGAGACTTTTCCATTTTTGCAGGATTAATTTTTTAACAACCAAATCTGCATGTTGGAACTATGCCTCCTTGTTACCAGGTAGTTAAGGGAGGGATAGCTCAGTCCTCTGAGCATTGGCCTGCTAAACCCAGGGTTGTGAGTTCAATCCTTGAGGGGGCCGTTTAGGGCACTGGGGTAAAAATCTCCCTGGGGAGTGGTCCTGCTTTGAGCAGGGGGTTGGACTAGATGATCTCCTGAGGTCCCTTCCAACCCTGATAAAAGAAAGAATCAAGAATTAAATTTAAGAGTGAAGGCTCTTGCATGGTAGTCGCAAGAAGAAGGAATATCCCTGTGTCCTTCTTTGCACTCCCTCATGAGGGCCAGTTACAGCCTGGTCTAATGTACCATAATATTGATGTGAGACTGATGGATGTGAATTCCATTTAGTGAGATGAGAAGATGAATAGAGGGTGTGTGGTGTGCTTGAGTGGCTTCCTTTAATAGAAGTGTTCCCATGGGGTAAATTTACTTGTCTTACGCATAAAGGAAAGCTGGATGTTCCTAGAAGTCTCTTGGACCAAATTGGGTCCACAGCTTACCGTATATGTAGCCAGCATAACAAGGATGGGATTTTCCTACTTTATTTTATTTTTTGCTAGGATTATATTCAACATGCTGTAAAAATGTAATGGAAAAGGAATATTAAAGGAAAGGAGATTGGGAGTAAGCCTCTTTGGAAAGAAGAGTAAGCTCTCAGGGTTAACAAGTTTCTCAATAACCAATTTTTCAGAGGTTAAATTAAATAATAACGGCAGGTTTGGTTTTTGGCACTTTTCATAATGTAACGTGTAATTTATTCCCGGTTAAAAACTGTTTGAAACATTAATATAGTATTACTTCCAGCCTTTCACTTTGGAACTAAGGAATGATTGGATAACAATTTATCCTGCTGTTCTTTTACAAAAATCAAAGTTACTGAACAGTAATGTCTTCAGGCATTTTTTAAAAGTGCCGCAAAACATTTCAAACCATCAGTCCATATCTATCTGTTGTATCATATGTTTTGCTTAGATTGTAAGCTCCTGGGGCCAGGGACTGTCTTTTTTTGTTCTGTGTTTGTACACACAACGGAATCCTGGTCTGCAACTGGGGCTGCTAGGTAATATGGAAATACCGTACAAATAATCATTATAATAATTAACAATAATCCGGAGAACTCTTTCAGAGTTGGGTTGGTTCTTCAGGCTTATCAAGAGTAAAATCCTGTAAAGACTTATTTTAGTCAGGAACAGAGCAGAGCAGTCCTCTGGGATGTTACTTCACGATCTGCATTGAATTAAAGGCAGTTCACTGTTGCACCTCTTTGCCCACTTACTGACTGGGGAACAATCTGGCAAGCATTCCCTGCTCTCCACCCCACAGCCAAAATCACAATCTGAGCAGGGGCAAATGCGGGTGTGGGGGGAAGAAAGGAGTTACTCCACTTGCAGCTGGGTTAGGGCTATGGGACCCAGCTTTGTGTAACTCTGAATACATGCAGGGAGAAGATGTGTTGAATAAGAATGTGCCAGTTTTATGCAGGCACTTTTCAAAAACAGATCAGCTCTTAGGCCCGGATACTTTAGGGAAATATTTGTTATTTTTGATTGAGCTGATAGTGAGTCACACTACACAAAGCCTTAAATTTATAATTAAATGGTAGCCTGCAGATTTGAACATTTTATTATGAATTCACCCTTTTTAGCCTGGCCCGTCCACTCATATCACCAGTTATACTGGTGTTTGTGCTGCTGACGCCAATGATGGACTTATGTAAGAACAATGGAGAACAATGCAGCTTCATAAAACATTTAGAGGCCTTGTAAAATACTATTTCACAAGTAACATTTTTAACATCTCTTCAATTCAAACTAGCTGGAAGGAGTTTGCTTTGTTCTCCCCTATTATTATATGATGAGTGTCTTAAGGAATTTCTAGCAGCATATTTTAAAAGTACTCAAAAATGTATTTAGACAAGATGAATAGAATTTCCTATGAGTTCAATTTATCCAGTAATTCATCCCTTGGGTAAAGCTGATTTACACTTCACTCAACGCAAAACTTAGCTACTAATGGAATTTGGTTGCCAGCCTTTTATAAGGGGAACAAAGATGGAATATACCTTGCTCCCGCTTTGATGTCCAAAATATATTTAGCTACAGATGCCGTTTTGCAAAGAATATGCAGTGAGTATTAATGGGATACAGATTGGGAAGATAAATCACAAAGCATCTTTATATAGAGATGATTTAAGCATTGTTCTGGAAGACTCGGAAACTAGATTTCTGTGTTGCTGATGGCACTGTTTGGTACGTATACTTGTCTTAGTGCTAATACAGCAAAGTCTGTAATTATGTGGCTTGAAGAGGAAAACAGTGTCCCCGCATTGAACAGTGCATTATAAAAATAATATTCAGGTGACCTGGGCTAACCCAACAAATAAGATGGTGACTTAATCTAGCTTTCTGCAATAAAGGGGGAATAAATGAAAGCAACAGAAGGTAAAAAGAACCAACACAGCCTGAACCCACAGATCTGTCTCCTAAATATGAGTAACCACCCATGGAGCCAGCTTTGAAAAGAAAAAAAGGAAGGCTGAAAAGAGCTGACATCCTACTTCCAGAGAGCAACCTCTAGGGAGAAGATTACTCTGCAAGCTTGGAGATGTCATTATCCTATAAAGAGACAGTGGGTGAGTGCAACGAGATTGTTTAAAATTGTACTATTGTGGCTGGGGGATGAAGTATGGTAGCAGCCATTTTGGAAAGGTCGACAAACAGAAGCTGGGAATGGGCAACAGGGGATGGATCACTTGAAGATTACCTGTTCTCTTCATTCCATTTGGGGCACCTGGCATTGGCCACTGTCGGAAGACAGGATACTGGGCTAGATGGACCTTGGTTTTTATGTATCAGAGGGGTATCCGTGTTAGTCTGGTTCTGTAGAAGCAGCAAAGAATCCTGTGGCACCTTATAGACTAACAGATGTTTTTGCAGCATGAGCTTTCGTGGGTGAATACCCACTTCTTCGGATGCAAGTAGTTGCATCCGAAGAAGTGGGTATTCACCCACGAAAGCTCATGCTGCAAAAACATCTGTTAGTCTATAAGGTGCCACAGGATTCTTTGCTGCTTGGTTTTTATGTAAGTGTGGCAGCAGCCACCATGAGAGGGGCCCACAACAAGCAAGGGGGAAAGACAAGAAGATCTAGATGTCCGGGAAAGGAAAGAAATATAAAGATCTGTCCCCTTCAAAACAAATACATGGCTACGAAAAAGGAGTTACTCCCCCTCCAGCAAACAAACTATAGAGGCAGGTGGAGAAGCACCAGTCACTAAGGCTGACATGAAGGGCCTGCTGTTAGAAACCAATAAGATGTATAAGGAGATGAGGGAAAAGTTCCAGACTTAAAGATATAAAATGAATGAGATTAATGGGAAAATACCAGCTGTGGAAGGAGGATTAAATGAGCAATGGAACAGCATTATGAATCTCGACAAAAGAATCCCTTTTTCCCAGGCCACAGCAGGCTCCAGACCAAGAGATGTGATTGTCCAGCTACACTACTGTCACATTAAGGGTAAAATACTGAGGGCAACAAGGGAGCGAGCTGAACTACTCATGATTCTTGACCAGCTGTCATGGAAGGTATATACCCCAGGCTGGCCCAGCAACCCAGGGGATAATACAGGTGCTGTCAGCCACTGATGATTGGCAGCCTCACAGCATCTGGGAGGATAAAAGAACTGGGAAGCAGAGGAGCAGAGTGACTGCCAGAGGAGCAAACAAGGCTGGAGAAGGAAACTCCTGCCAGCAAGCTGCTGAGAAGCTGCTCAGAGACAGCACCTTGAGAAGGGAGGACCAGACCAGCAGGCCAAAAAGCCTACAGAAACCAGAGGAGGTCGGAAGGAGCTCAGGGAACAGCAGCAGTTGTTGAGTTCTGATTCTGCTCTCTGACTTAGGGCTAGAGTTGCCAATTTTGGTTGGATTATTCCTGGAGATTTTATCACATGACAATCTTTAATTAAAGATTAATCTTTAAATCCTGGAGACTCCAGGCCAATCCTGGAGGGTTGGCAACCCTACTTAGGGGCCCTGACCTGGAACCCAGTGGAGTAGGCAGGCCTAGGTTCCCCTACTGGCCCCCTGAGAGACTTAAGAACTGAGGGGGTTTCCAGACCCCCTGGACCACAGGACCAGCTGACTCTACCGGGAATAAAAAGGGAACCTGCACACCCCAGCAGGGCTTGAGAGAGAGGACCCAACTGACCACTCTGCCAGACTGAGTAAACTCTGGTGCAAGGCCTGGCCAGAGTGGGTGCTGTGGCATTGACACACATAAGCCCATACAAATTTCCCCAGATCTGGCAACCTCAACCCTTAGCAAGTGAAGAGAACTCTCCCAGGTGACCACAATTCTCAGAAAGAACAAGGTAAGATACAAATGGGGATTCCCATTTAAATTGTCCTTTATGTGGAAGGACAGATATCTGTCTATCTCAGATCCAGAAGAAGGTGTACAGGTACTTATGGACATGGGAATAGGTGAATCAGCTCAATTACATTCTGAACAGGATCAAAGGTATCGGTCCCACAGGTCACCAGTAAATCATTGGGAATCAATGAGATCAAAGAGAGTCTAAATAGCTCAAAAAGATGCATCATCAAGACAACAGGACAGACATGAGAGCAGAAAAAACAGTCCAGATCCAGAAAAACAAGATTAGTTCATGGGCGAAGACATTACAATAAAAAATGACTATTCTATTACTTTATCATTATAACCACATGAATATAATTAAATGGAAGCTGGGATATTTATTCTCTGAGGATACAATACACAGAAAAGGGAAACCATTATAGTTCATACAATGTAGTGATTTGTATTATAAATGAAGTTAATAATGAAATAGCAGGAGACCCAGAACTCCCCTACTGAAGTTTGACTTTAGAGATATATATTTTGGAATGTTTGTGAAGGGTCACCTAATGTGGAAACTTCTTCTAAAAAGTGAACTCAAAGATAGCATAATAACCTCAGAAAATCCAATATTATACAGATGTTTCACAAGATTCGATAAGGCTTGGTGGGTCTCAACAATAAAAGGAGGAGGAACACCCCACACAACTCATCCGGGAACTAACACACCCATGAAGGAAGTAAGGAGATCCCAGGCTCCCACTGCTAGAAGGGACCAGATAATAATGGGGGAATGAGAAGGGAGGAAGGAGGGAAGTATGCAGGTGAAGAAAACAGAAACAGATGTTAAATACTGTTATATGTTTGTAAAAGAAAATATTCTACTAATAAAAACATTAAGGCTCAGAAGTTTAAAAAATTATAGTAAATCAGACTCAGGATCAGGGTACAACAATATGCTGTTAAAAAAAGGAAAAAGCAAAATGTGTGTGGGCATCTTAAAATTACTGTGTGTATGATACAAACTCCATCTATAATGTCTTATTTAAAGAACAAGTGCAGATGTAATGGAGACCTGGTGTGTGGCTAGGGCATCTAGCAGCTTTTAGCAAAGGGTAATATGCTGGGCATGAGCAGACTTGGTACACATGGGGAGTTTATTAGTGTGATGACTGTTAATGTGAAGGGCATGAACAATTCAACAAACAGGAAAAGGGTATTCTACTCACTGAAAAAGGATTTTTCGAATGTAATCTATTTACAGGAAACACACTTGAAGAAAAATTATGATACATACCTGAATACTTCCTGGACCCAGCTACCGTATGTCTTTCCAGGGGAATCCAATAGAAGAGGGGTAGCAATACTCTGACAAACATTTTCCTTTTATTATTTCAGCACAACTCATAGATACACAGTACAGGTATATTTTAATTAAGGGGTCTTTGAAAGGTGAATGTCTCACATTAGCCAACGTATATGCTCTGAATCAAGGGCACATTTTGTTTTGTTTTTTATCAGTTTTTCAGGGCTTTAGGAAGCCTTAAGGAAAGGGCTATTATTCAGGGAGAAATTTTAAAGAAGTGCTTAAATCCACTTTTGAGCTATTGAAAGTACACAGAGGGGAGCAAATGCAAATTTGTTGCATCACTTAGAAAATGATGATGGATGTTTGGTGGGAGATGAATCCAGATGTCAGGGATAATACGTATTATTCTGCTACTCCTGGATCTTAATCCAGGATTGATATGATTTTTTTCCTAGGACCTTGGCTAAATTGTTCAAAAAAGCTACTCTGGGAGTTATAACTTGGTCTGATCTTCCCCATGCATAATATTAGATTAAAATATTGGGACTCAGTGGGGGCGGGAGGGGAAAGGGGCCTGGTGGCTGACGAGAGCTTTGTTATATGATCCTCTTAGAATTCAAGAGCTGGAAATAAATTTCAGAAATATTAAAATATTAAGAGAAAATGATAGGGAAGGGATCAATGAAAGTGTTCTCTGGGAAGCAGGAAAGGTGGCAATGAGGGGGATCCTTATAAAGAAAACATCATATCTCAAAAAGATGAGAGTCCCTGACGAAGAAAGTTTGGTTAAAGAACTTTCTATTTTGAAATGTAGACCTAAACCTACTGGATCTAAAAGAGTATCTAAGAAAACAATTGAGATAAGAAGAAAGAGTAACTTATTACAAAACAATAAGGCTGAGCAAATACTTAGATATATTAAACAATATTATGAAAAGGGCAATAAAGCTGATAGATTTTTAGCCAGAAAGTTAAAAAAGAAAGGATAAATCAGACATCTCTCTGATTAGAAATAAAAAGGCAGACTTAGGCTAGGTCTACACTGAAGGGGGTGGGGTGGGTGTCGACCTAAGATACGCCAACTTCAGCTATGCTATACCTGGCCGTGAGGACGGTGGCGAGTCGACCACTGCCGGTCTCCCGTCGACTCCACTTCTGCCTCTCACCACGGTGGAGTTCTGGAGTCGACGGCAGAGTGATTGGGGATCGATTTTATCACATCTACACTAGACGCAATAAATTGATCCCCGATAGATCGATCACTACCCGCTGATCTGGCGGATAGTGTAGATGTACCCTAACTGGCATCAAATAGATCTCTGTTCCTAATTTTTTCCATACTTTGTATGCTTCAGAACTTCCAAATCCTGAACTTATAAATAGATATTTGAGACGTGTGAAACTACCACAGCTTTCAGGGGATTATGTGGCAGCTACTGATAAGTGAATTGCTAAAGAGGCAGCTGTAATTAAGAATTTTTAATCCAGTAAAGCTCCAGGTCCCAATGGGTGTCCTGGGGAGTATTCTAAAACTCTAAAGCAATCATTGGTCCATATTTGAATTGAATTGTTTAATGGGATATTGCAGGGAAATGAGATTTCAGATTCATGGAAAGAGGCAAAAATCGTGGTCATTCCTAAACAAGGAAAAGATCTTACAGAGTCTGCATCATATACACCTATTGTTTTAATTAATGTAGATGCTGAAATGTATACCAAGGTGCTAGCAAACAGATTGTTATCGTTCACAAATATGTTAACCCTGACTAAACTAGGTTCAGCACTAGCAGGTATCTATCTGATAGTACCAGCAGAACTCTGAGTTTGAGCTATAACATTAATTCTAGCAGTTCTTCCTGTGTACTGCTTTAATTTGTCTAGGAGTACGAAATAGGGTTGTCCTTTATTCCCTCTACTGTTTGCTTTGCCAGTGGAGCCATTTGCAACAAATGTGAGAAACAGCACTTTGGTAATGGGCATCAAAATACCATCTGAATTGGAACACACTCTAGCTTTGTATGCTATGTCTTGTTATATTTGCAGGAGCGAGAAGCCTTGTTAAAAATGGTAGAACAATTGACTTTGGAATTTGGGCAGGCTGCAAAATGATTTGATAAAGCTGAAATTTTAGGAATGAATATTCCCCAAAGGGTCAAAACAAACTGTTGTCAATTACATTTAAATTGGTAAAGGAATCTTTAAAATATTTAGAAATAAATATTGTGAATAAACAAAAATCTCCTTAAAGCAAATTACCCTCCAATGTGGAACAAAATAATAAAAGGCTTGGAGGAATGAAACAAGTATGAAATTTCTTGGGTAGGCAGAGTAGCCTCAGTAGAGATGACTGTCCTCCCAAAGTTATTTGTGTTTCAGTGCATCTCTGTTGCTATCCCTGACCTGACAATAAAAATATGGCAGGATGTGCTATTAAAATTCATATGGAAACATAAAAGACCAAGGGAGAGTTCTAAAGTTCTGTATGAACCTACAAAATAGGATGGTCTAGCTTTCCTTAATTTGACTTATTATTATGAATCACAATTTAAATATTGTGATCAGTTGAGTTAACAATAGACCAAACACTGGGTAAACTTGAACAAGACTGGAACCCAAATATAGTTATTTATAGTAATTGTTGGGTTAAAAACAAATTTAGATCATCAAAAAAATCATTCAGACCACCTTAACAGCTCTGGACAAATTTTCTAAATTCCTGTCGCCAAAGCCCTCTCCCTTAGCTACTTTCGTTAACAATCAGGAAATATCAAAGTGGCTATTTGTTGTAAGTAAAAGCTAAAATTACTCAATTTGAGCAGCTTCTGCTGGGTTCTGAATTGAAATCATTCCAAGAAATATGTAATAATGTAAATAATATAAAGATTCTGTATTTTCAGTATTTACAAGTCAAATATTTTATTGTGAAATCTGGAATTGAGGCAACTCTATTTAGAACTGTAACCACATTTGAGGAGTGGACCCAGGAGCAAGGTGAAAGGATTAATTTCTAAGATACATATAATTTTGATTGAAAAATATGTTAAAACAACCCAGATGAAAAGATGGCACAGGGTTTTAAACAAAGAAATTTGCTGGATCAGTGAATGTCTATGTGGGTAAGCGAATATAATGCTTCAAATTGTGTAGCTCATTAAATAATATATAAATTAATGTCCAGCTGGCATTTGACTCCAGTTAAGATCCATCATATTTTTGTTACAAGGGAGGCACTCTGTTGGAGGGGTGGTTTTCTCCAGGAATTAGTTTTTGAGAGGCTTCCTAGAGCTCTCCTGACCTGCTTACTTAATGCACCATTACAGGATCTACATTTTAAACAGAATGACAAATTTTTAACTGTTAGCAGCTACGTTTTCTATTGCACATTATTGGAAAAATGTGACTCCATCCTCCAATGGAATTGTGGTAAAATATGGACTGTCCTTGCACTAGAAAAGCTTTCAAAGCATGTACGTACACAATAGAAGTACCAAATAGAGGATAGTATTTAGAAATTTAGTAACCATTTTTAGTGTACTCAAAGGAGGGCCCCCCCACCCAGCAAGCTAGAATCCTTAGTCAGGTTCTTTGAATATTAACTTGATCCTGAGTAGTTAATGTACAATGTAGTATGCAGGGCCGGTGCAGTCGCCTAGGGCCCTAGTATTTGGGGGTGGCATTTCTGGTCCTTCAGCGGCGACCGCGGCGGCTGGATCTTCGGCCGCCCCGGTCGGCGGCGGCATTTAGGCGGAGGGAGCTGGGGCAGGGGGGCGCGGGGAGGGCCGCCTGCAGCAAGTAAGGGGGCGCGGCACGCAGGGGGAACTGCTCCCTTCCCCAGCTCACCTCTACTCCACCTCCTCCCCTGAGCACGCCGCCCCACTCTGCTCTCTCTCCCAGGCTTGCGGCGCCAAACAGCTGATTGGCGCCGCAAGCCTGGGAGGCGGGAGAAGTGGAGCGCCGACGGTGTGCTCGAGGAGGAGGCAGAGCAGAGGTGAGCTGGGGTGGGGGGGCTGCCACACGGCTCCCCAGTCCGGGGGGAGCTGCCGCGGGGGGGGCGCCTCAGGGTGGAGGGTGGGAGCTGACGCAGAGGGAGGCGCCTCAGGTTGGAGAGGGGTGGAGAGCTGCCACAGGGCTCGGGGAGCGCAAAGTGGAAGTTTCACCTAGGGCGCGAAACATCCTTGCACCTGCCCTGGTAGTATGTCAACATTTTATTGTAACTTTGCATTAATAAAAAGTTAAAAAAAATAATATTCACTTTCAGATCTCTGTTCATTAAGAACCAGATGTACTCATATTGAGTAGTTCCTTATTCCACAAGTAGTCCCATTTATTTCTTAAAGAGTAAGATGTGACAGATGCTATGGGCATATGGAATATTCAAAGACTATTGTTGTATCAACTTTATAAATGTTCTATCCATCTTTATGGGCTAGTGATTGTATTCCTGACTGAATGGGTGAGTTACAAGGTTTCTTACAGAAACTAAACCCACTGGGGAGTAATTAATGCAAATCCCTAGGCAAGTAGCAAGTCTGGAGAAGTCTCGCCTGCTGAGGCAAATTGCATAGCCTGGTTTGACCTGGGTGAAGAAGCCTAGCAAACAAAGAACTGAAAACGTATAAAGTGACAAGGCTGGCATAGGAATGCAGGTCACCCTCACTCAGTTAAATAACTGACATGAGACTGTGGCCAAGAGTGGCAGACCCTGTGGAATAGGCCTGAAGTACTGTAATCCTATCAGGATCTCCATGTGGAAGATGGATGACTGCCTGGAAAGCTAGACCTGAAAATAAGCTGTTTATTGTTTTTAAGGTATGTTTCTCTGTAATGCTTTTGTTCAAAATAAATAATACTTTGCTTTATGAAGGCTGGCTGGTCACTGGTTAAATATGTCATTCCCCTGAGAGACCAGCACAGAAGATACTAAACTAACGTCAGACCTGCTGTGGTGATCACAGTGGAAATTGCAGGAGGAATTGCAGCCTACATTCCCAGCCTAGAGGCAGAGAGTCGTGGGACTCTGTCCCAAGAAAGGTTATGGCTAGAGGCCAGATATCTTAGTAGGGTGAGAGGCCACAGTAGGGTGAGAAGTGCAGTTACCTGAGGGATAATGCTCACAAATTCTGTCTGAGCTTTACAATGACTATCTTTCTGATTAAAAAAAAATTAAATAAGAAGAAAATGTGAATCAAAAAGTACCAGTCAGATTTAATGGAAAATAAATACCATGATCAATCTTATTTGAAGATGAACCAATGCCAGAAGTGTGATGTTGTGATGTTAATAAAAATGAAGCTGTTTTTATTCAGAAATATTCCTAGTCAATAAACATTTCTTTTTGAGTTATTGTAGTAATAAAACTTTCTTTCTTATGAAAAATAACTCCAGAAATCAGGGCCGCCCAGAGGATTCAGGGGGCCTGGGGTCTGCGGGGGCCCCCTGCTTCGGCGGTAATTCAGCGATGGGGGGTCCTTCCACACCGGGACCCACCGCTGAAGTGCCCCGAAGACCTGGCACTTCGGCGGCGGGTCCCACTTCGGCGGTAATTCGGCGGTGGGGGTCCTTCCATCCCAAGGTGGAAGGACCCCTCGCCGCTGAAGACCCAGGGCAGAAGAAACTCTGGGGCCCCCGGACCAGTGAAGGATCCCGCTCCAGGGCCCCCAAAAAACTCTCGTGGGGGCCCCTGCGGGGCCCGGGGCAAATTGCCCCACTTGCCCCCCCCTCTCTGGGCAGCCTGCCAGAAATCGCTAGGTAGAGAACACCAAGAACAGGAGAAATTAGTGTAAGATCAGTTCCCTAGCTTGGGGTGAAATCCACCATCATTGGCATAACTCTGTTCTCATTGACTGAAATGGAATAGCATTAGGCCAACACAGAGCACTTTCAAAAATCTCTGCCTAAGTATTTCTTTTCTTAATTGTATCCCATTACTTATAGGTATTGCCCATTGTACCATCCTACAGAAATCAATCCCCATCCTTGGTGTCAACATCCTTAAATAAAGGTTGACGTTTATTTTGTCCCACCTTAGCCATACTATGGTCAAAATACACCTATTTTGCTCTAAGGCCCAATCCCACATTGTGATGCACTAGCTGACTATGCATGAATAGAGAGGAAATCGGATTAAAATAAAAGAAACTGGGCCTGATTTTCCAATATGTTACACTTGTTTTTTGTAAAAATCAAAGACTGAAGAATCAGATGCACCATCTAACATAACTAATCTCATATTCACAGTCATAGTTAAGCTAGGTAGGAACAGTATTAGTTATATATAATTGTCTTACTTGTCTAGATAGTGCTTTCTCCCCTCTACCACTTTCCTATTAACACTGTTGGCCACTGAGCTTGTCAGAGACACCTCCTTCTCAGGGCTTGTTTACACATATAAGTTACCCTCCTTAACTTAAATTTCTTTAACAACAGATTTAGTGCAAAAATCCTGTGTGCTGTGTGAACATGCTTACATCAGTTTAAATCTGGTCTATATCAGTTTAGCTTGTGCATGTAAAAGTTTGTCCATATGTAACCCTTCTGCCCCTCTGAGTTGGCAGCAACAAGGGCCAGGTTCAGTATCCAGGGGTTCCGTTTCAATAACACAATGCAAAACCGGCTCGAGCCCCCACCCAGTGACCTGGGACAATTACATACCACCACCCCCCGGGTGCCTCTAGGAGGCAATACTTCCCCACTTGCAAGCACGGAGTCCGAGTGTAGCAAAATCCTTTTAATAAAGGAGGGAAACAATGCAGCATCACATTGGAGAAACACCACAAACAGAATTATAACACAAACTATAAGCAAAAAACCCACCTCCAAGTACGTTTGGCAATGTCCTTTCCCCCTTAGGGTCTTAAGTCCAATCACCCCAAAGTCCAACAACCCAAAAGTCTCTGTTTCTGGTCAGTGCCCCCCCAGAGTTCAAAAGTTTATCTGCAGAGTTCCTTCCCCTCCAGCCTGGGTGGAAATGGGGGGGGGGCGCACACAGGGTGTTAAGGGGCACCTTACGTGGGCCGGGGCCAACTGCTCCGCCTCTCCGTGGAGTTCTGCTGCAGCCTTCCCCACAACTGGCTCCACTCCTCCAGCTGTGCTGCTCCTCCAGCCAACCCGTGAGCCACTCCAGCAGCCCCCGCAAACCGCTCCACTCCGCTCACTGTTCCATGGGCTGCTCCAACGTACTGCAAACTGCTCCGCTCTGCCAGCCGCTTAGCGATAGATCTTCAGGCTCCCCCACCAATTAACACAGCACTCAGTGATCTCAGCTCAGTAAGCTTAGCTCTTTTAGTGATTTCAGCTTGTAGTAGGGGAGCCCAGGTGCTGGTGCACCATTGGCCCAACATGAATTCAGCTCAGCAGCCTCTAGATGGACTCCTAATGGATTCAAAATTAGCTCTGCTCTTCAGCAGTGGAGAGAGGAAGATGTGCAATTGGTGTCCCAGGCCCTCAAAAGGCAGCCCATACCATCAGGTACACACACCAGTCCCCAAACTCTCTCATTTCACTGGGTTTTGGCACCCATGTCCCTTGTCTAGCAAGTGCTACTTAATTGATGTTGAGACATCTCTGTTATAAAGCAGTCTCATAGTTCCTCATTCACATAATCAGGGTGACGACACTTTATTCCTCCTGCCCCAATAACAAAGAAATTGGGGATCCCAGAGCTGTCAAAATAACCATCCCAGGCTCCATGTGCTATGCTAGGTGGGGTGGGTGTGCCAATGCAAATACCTGAAATTCCTTTCCACACTCCCCATAATTCACCAACAGATGTCAGGGTAGAGCTCATCCTGACTCTGCTTACACATACACACAAGTAGTACTACTTTAACTGTACCATTATAGTTAAATCCCCCTTGTGCAGATGCAGTTATACTAGTATAAAGGTGGTTATAAGGCACCTTTTATACTAGTATGACTGTGTCCATACCTGCTGTTGCACTGGTATAACTTTTTGGTAAAAAAAATCACATCCCCAACCACAATAATTATACAAATACAAAAACTCTGTAAGTTAGGCCTAAATTACAGGCACAAACTAAATCAATATAGCCCATCTGACATGAATTTAACAGTGTGTATATACAAAGTTGAATGGACTAAATCTATTTAAAAATCACATGTACTCTTTATTTCATAGGCCTATTATATATTTCAGATTGCTTTGATGTGCATGGTTTGTCATCATCCCAGACCTCCCAGTCCCCAGATGGGTCTGTCCCCTAATTCATCCTGGACTGTAGTCAGTGCTTTTTAAAAAGAAAAAAAATGGAGATATACCAATGTCCTAGAATTGGAAGGGACCCTGAAGGGTCATTGAATCCAGCCCCCTGCCTTCACTAGCAAGACCAAGTACTGATTTTGCCCCAGATCCCTAAGTGGTCCTCTCAAGGACTGAACTCACAACTCTGGGTTTAACAGGCCAATGCTCAAACCACTGAGCTATCCCTCCCCCCAGTTCCTGTTTTCCAGTTACAGTTTCTGTTTTCCTATTCTGCTTTTGCATTTTATGACCCTAAATGGGGAAGGATGTTTGTGCGCACAAACATACGCATATCCCACATCAAAGCTGCCTACCTCTTGTGCTGGCCTTAATAATCATGCTTCGGGATGGTAATTATCTTGTTTGAAGATGTCATCCTAAAATCACTGAGTTTATGCAATTCTGTAACTGTTAACCTTAATTCTACTTTATATCAAATCTGAATCATGGTCAGATTAGCTGATCTGTCACCCAAAGTTATAATTTGTAAAGACGAAAATGTTAAATGTTTAATGCACAATGAAATTCCTACAGTTAGTACCTGTGAGTATTGAATATTACTTTGCTCATAATTGCCAGTTGTATTATTCTTCCACATTAACATTGTTCTTTGTGATGACACTTACAAGAGACTCATGTTTCAGACAGTCGTGCTGGTGGGGACAGAAAGCTCTGCCCAGTGGGTTCCCTTCTCAGTTCTATGTCTGGGATGTGTGGCAGAATTATTGGTGAAGTAGCCAAATGGTTCCCAAAAATGATCATGTGGGCCAGCTCTATACTGAGAGAGCATTCCCAGTATAGCTGTACTGGTATACTATAACAGCAAAGCATTCCTAGTATAAAGCAACAAAGAGTCCTGTGGCACCTTATAGACTAACAGATGTATTGGAGCATAAGCTTTCATGGGTGAATACATGCATCTGACAAAGTGAAAAGCTTATGTTCCAATACATCTGTTAGTCTAAAAGGTGCCACAGGACTCTTTGTTCCTTTTACATATCCAGACTAACATGGCTACCCCTCTGATACTTGATTCCCAGGGCCGCCCAGAGGGGGGAGGGCAAGTGGGGCAATTTGCCCCAGGCCCTGGGCCCCAGAGGGGCCCCGTGTGCTGCTCCGGGTTTTCGGCGGCACTTCGGCGGCAGTCCCTTCATTCGCTCCAGGTCTTCAGCTGCAGGTCCTTCAGTGCTGCTGAAGCCTCGGAGCGCCGCCCAGTGAGTACATGCACTGCAAGCGGCGGGGGGAAAAAAGCCGCAATCAGCAGCACTTAGGCTGCTCTACTGCCGCCGCTTCATTCTTCGGCGGCAATTTGGCGGCGGGTCCTTCCCTCCGAGAGGGACCCACCGCTGAATTGCCCCCGAAGACCCAGCCCCGCCCCAGGCCCCCTGAATCCTCTGGGCGGCCTTGTTGATTCCTAGCATAGACACAGCTTATACTGGCAAAACTGATATAGATTATTTCAGCCTCCTGCTGAATGAAATAAACTATATTGGCAGAAGCACACTATTGCCAGCACAGCTAGATCAATCAGGGATCACTCCTCATCACAACGCTAACCGACATAGCTATGCTGGCAAAAGTTTCTATTGTAGACCTGGCTTTAGGGCAGCATTTCCCAAACATTTGAAAGCTAAGCCCCCTTCACCTCTGCCATGTGTTGTTTAAACGTCTGTCTATCTCAGGCCATGTCTACACTAGAAACTTATGTCGACTCAAGTTACGTCAGCATACAGCCATCACAGTTAACACATCGCCTCCGCACGTGTATACTTGGCTCCTTCTGTCAGCGGAACACGTACTCGCCATGGGTACTTGTATCAATGCAGAGTGCAATTCAGCATGGGTTGCTATCCCACTTTGCAATTCACCACTGTCCAGTGCATTGTCTTTCGGGAAGTTTTGGCAGAGCATGATGGGGCCAAAACAATTCATGCAGGGATGACTGGGAGCTTGGGATCAACTTCCCAGTTTGCAACAGTCTCCATTCCATAATGTCATCTGTATCCCATAATTTTTGTGCCTTTTTGTCAAACTGACAAATCTGACTCTCCACCATCTCTGGCAGAAGCATGGACTCTGCACAGCTGTGCACTTTTGTCATGGGCATTGCAAGCACAGGGTGCACAATCCTGCAGTATTTGCAGAGCTGCAAGAAGAGATACAGGGAACATGACAATTCCTTGGAGGACAGATTGCTGTGGGACATAGCGAGAACCAATTCACGGTTGTTGGCGGAGTTCACAGAGCAGCTGCAATGGTGGAGTGCCGGTTCTGGGCCCAAGAAACAAGCACTGACTGGAGGAATTGCATCATAATGCAGGTTTGGGATGATGAGCAGTGGCTGCAGAATTTTCAGATGCATAAGGCCACATTCCTGGATCTGTGTGCTGAATTCAATCCAGCCCTCACAAAATGAGGGACACAAAAATGAGAGCTGCACTGAGAGTGGAGAAGTGAATAGCAATCACATGGTGGAAATTTGCAACCCTAGATTGCTACCAGTCAGTTGTGAATCAATCAGAAGTCGGGAAATTTACCATGGTGGTGTAGATAAGCAGACTCACCCCTGTGGCACCTCCTGCTGGTGTCTTCCGGGAATTAGCTTGATTCAGCTCTGGAGCACCCTCTACAGGCCAGTGATCTGCCTGTCCTCTGGCCCCCGTGTTCCTCCCTGGACCCAGTGCCCTTTTAACTGGGGGTGCTGCCCCCTGGCAGTAACCCCTTTCTCTCAGTCTTAGGGTCTCTCCTCCCTGGGGAACCCCCACCCACTATCCCCACCTTGCCTCAGTATATGGTTACTGCCAGTCATTGTCTATCCCCTACACCCTGGGGCAGACTGCAGTATCAGCCTACTCATCACTGGCAAGGTTTGGTTTGGATCTGCTGCCTTGGCCTACCCCTGGGCTGCCCCCTGCAGCCCCCAGTACCTTTTAGCCCAATGCTAGGCCACAACCTGGGGCTTTCCAGGCTGGAGCTCCCCAGCTCCTCTGCTTTTCCCCAGCCCTGCTTCACTCAGGTACCTTGTGTCTAGCTCCCTGCAGCCAGGCCCTTCTCCCTCTATAGCTAGAGAGAGACCTTTTTGGGCTTCTGGCTCACAGCCTCTTATAGGGGCCAGCTGGGCCTGATTGGGGCATGGCCACAGCTGAGCCTGCTTTCCCTAATCAGCCCAGGCTTCTTGCCCCAGCCACAGCCCTCTCCTGGGCTGTTTTAAGCCCTTCAGGGCAGGAGCAGGGGACCCCACTGCTACAGGGGGCCATTGTGATGCAAGTGTGCAGGGCCATTAATCACCCCCTGCTATGTAGGAATGTGATTCTCAGCAATGTGCAGGACACAGTGGATTGCTTTACAGGTATGGGGTTCCTGAACTGCGGTGAAGCAACAGACAGCATGCATATCCCACCTTGCCCCGAGCACACCATCAAAAAGGGCTACTTTTCTATGCTTATGCAAGTGCAGGTGGATCACCAGGAATGCTTCACTGACATCAGTGTGGGTTGGTGAAGGAAGGTGCATGACTCTTACATTTTTAGGAACACAAACCTATTAATTTTGTTTGGGAATGATCTTGTGAGTTGTGTGATACTTTGCAATAACAGGTAATTCATCACTTTCAGAACTGCTGAGCACCAGGTGCATATGTTGTGAACTAATAAAGATGAATTATGTTCCAAATAACAGAATTTTATTCTGTGACAAAATCGGTCCCAAAAAAAAAAAAAGGAACAGGCAAAACCAAATACATTTAAAGCTACACTGGAGACCTGCTAGTTGTGCTCACCATGTCAGGCAATCAGGAAAAGGAATTTCCAATAATTACAGGACTGTAGAGGAGAGGGGGGACTTCTGGTCCCTGTGATTCCTGGGTAGCAGAGTTCACAATGGTGACCAGAGTGGTCAGTGTGTGGCATTGTGGGACAGCAGCTGGAGGACAGTAATGTGCCTGCACAGCCTCTTCTCCCCACAGACCCAGGAGGTCCAACACCTCCCATGTACTCCAGGCAGGAGGGCGACTGCAGCATGGAGCCAGCGTGGTCAGCTGGGCAGTTGGTGTGCTCAAGAGTTGCTAGGTGATCTCTCCGAGCCAGGAAAACAGGAAATGCAATTTCAAAAACTCACAGAGCTTTAAAGGGAAGCAGCTTCTGTGTACCTGGCTAATGGGCAGCAGAGTTTAGAATAGTGACCAGAGCAGTCAGAGTGAGGCATTGTGGGACATCTCCTGGAGGCCACTAACAGTCCATGTAAGTAAAGCAGTATCTACACTGACAATGCATCAGCCTAACTACAATGACCTAAATGCTATGCCTCTCATGGAGATGGCGTTATTAAGTCAGCATAGGGGGTGAGTTATGTCGGTGGGAGCAAAATTTTAGTATAGACACATACATACATAGTTAGGCTGATGTAAGCTGCCTTGTGTTGACCTAACTGTAGTGTAGACCAGACCTATCATATATTACATTTTTGCCACTGAAAATTAATAAAACACTGATAAATTATTATTCACTGATTCACTGTTCACTGGGCATTTTCAAGAAGAGGCACATTGAACATGTGTATTTGCAGAGAGGGAGGAGGAGCTTTGCCTGTGAAGTAGTGATAGGAGCCCCAATGCATTCTAGTAGCCAGGAGAAGAGTAAGCTCTACCCCTGTGCTAGCAGCCAGAGTCAGGGAGGCACTGAACATATGCACTGACAGTCAGCGTAGCCACCGATGAGCCATTACAACCTATGAGCTGGTGGGATCCCTGCATCCATTTCAAGGGCCATTCAGGGATGAAATGCCTTTGGAACCAATGGATTCATACAGCTGGGAGATGTGAATGTCTCTCCATAGCAGAAGAATTCTCAGTAGGAGCTGCTGTCTGTCAAGTAGGCTGCAGGTCCCTTGCTTGGAAGGGGAAGGAGTGATAGCCACTGAGTGGCAGACAGGGTGATTTCCCCTGTCATACACATGGTTCTGCCCAGTGGTCCCTCTGGGTGAAATTTTAAAATAGAAATTGTATTTCAACCCCAAATAGCTGCTGGGGACAGAGAAAAATAACATAACAGACAGCTAACAGCTTCCACCTATTGAACAGCTGGAACTTGACAGCCAACAAGAACCTTATAATAAAAGCAGTGACATTGAAGTTCAGTGTTATTCCTGTCTGTGCCTGCTGGAAAGAAAGACTAGACCTATTATGTGGGCTGGCATAGGAGACTTTTGACCTTTGGCATATGATGGATCGATATTCACTAAATCAATAGCACTGTACTTAGAAGAAACACCATATACCATAAGCCATGTCAAACCAAAACAACTGTTCTTTGTTTTCCGTTTCTCATCAGTTAGGAAATAATATATTAGTTCCCATAGACATTTAGTCAATGACCTCTGGAAAAGACAACTTATTTGGAAATTATTTCAGCTACATCTGTAAGATCTCAGTAATTATAAATTGAGTATTGCGTTGCATGCACTGTGTAAACAGATGGTGTATAATTTACTTAGCCGTTGATGCTGCAAAGGATTCATTTGAGTCTACTAATTGCTGAATATGTGGATGGACTTGCATCTGTCAAGAGATTAATTTATCTCATGGTAAACAAGAAAAAACATTAATTTTCTTGTCTGTTAGATAATATAGTATAAAAGATTTCTTAGAATGGAAATGGCGGTTAAATATGCCAGAGAAAATTATGTCCTTTCTTGATTGAGCTGTTGTTCATTTTTATTTTTTGACATTTATCTAGTGTAAAGTACTTATGGCCAAATTCATCAGTTAACTCGAGCTGCTATGTGCTACTCCAGCATTACAATGCAGCCATAACCCATTTTTTGAGAACCCCATTTTAAAGTAAGTTGATTGATAAATGACACAACGTTCACAGGACAGCCTAAATGGAATGGTTAAGAGAAATGGGTGTATTCAGACTAGCAAATGATAGTTAAGGGGAGATGTAACTGCCCAAATATGTCATCTATACCACAAGAATCCATTACAGTAACTCCTCACTTAACATTGTAGTTATGTTCCTGAAAAATGCAACTTTAAGTGAAACGATGTTAAACGGATCTAATTTTCCCATGAGATTTAATGTAAATGCGGGGAGTTAGGTTCCAAGGAAATTTTGGAGGGGGGAGACAAACAGCATTATATACTGTACAGTACTGTACTGGGGAGGTGCCCCTGGCTTATCCCACACAGGCACAGCCCGCTGCAACAATGAGGCAGGCAAGGACACTAGGAAGCACCTTGCACAGCATCAGCTTCCCCCGAGAAGAACAGGTGCTGACTTTGCGGGGGATGCTCCAGGCCTGCCTCTTCCCACCCCCACTCCACCTCCTCCCCAGAGCACACTGCATCCCCGCTCCTCCCCCTTCCTCCCAGTGCTTCCCTGCCACCAAACAGCTGTTTGGCAGCACTTAGGACTTTCTGGGAGGGAGAGGGAGGAGCGGAGATGTGATGAGTTGTGAAAGCATTCTATGACTTCAAAATATTACAGTTCTTGTATGCATTTGTTCATCAGGAAAGTTAACCACCCAATAGCAGCTGTTCAGTGACATGAAGGAACACAACTGGATGTAAAAATGAAATGTTAAAATGGAGAAAATGTTCTTCTAATAACTTTTCTAAAGGCAAAAGGCACCTTTCTCAGTTGGAAAAATACTAATGAAATGTGAAAAATCTAGGGTGAGATAAAAGCTCTATTGAAGTTAATTGGAGTTTTGCCATTGACTTTAATAGGGCCAGGATTTTACCCCTGGTATCTGTAGTTAGTGTATGGAGCTCTACACTAAAAATAACACCGATGTTTAGCTGGCTGTAATTAAGGAAAAAATAAACAAATTGAACTAATTGAAGGCTAAATACAACATAGAAAAAAACAGGAATAAAAAAGCAGATAGTACTGGTACCTAATGTGCAGAGGAGACCCTATGCTGCTGGCATAATTAGAAAAATGCATATACTGTCCAAGTTAGACCTAGGGGAACTTTTTCAGCCAAAACTCTTTTGGAGGAGGGACTTCAGGCTCCATGTTTCATTTTAGATATGGGAAAAGGGAAGCACAGAGGGCTTAGACCTGATTCAATTCTTGTTAAAGTGAAAATTCCCACTGACTAACATTGGATCTGACTGAGTTCTCATTGAACTCATCCAGAAAAATCAGTTCCAGAATAGGAATAGAACCTAGGACTCCCAAGTCACTGTGCTCTGCACCTATCACTAGACAATCTGCCTCTTTAATAAAGCTGAAGCACAAAATTTCATGGAAGCCAAATTGGATAAAAGTTCAGGGGTTAGATGTAAATGATAACTTAAATGGGGGAGACACTTTTTCACTTGCTTTCTGAACACTGGTTTTCTAATTGCAAGAACCAGAAAATGGTTTGCAAGATGACAAAAGGCAGAGTGATAGCAGGACTTAAAATTTAAAAATATTAACCAAGGAACAAGAACAAGAATAGCTTTAAAAAGTTCTCTATGGAATGTTGTACCTTGTAAAGAAGGCAGGAGGCAAAAAACTTAAAAAATATTGGAAGGGGAAAAATTTAGTCTGTCTGGAAAACGAGGCTAGGATAAAGGCATTATAGCTGAGTTAGGGATTAATGAAGCCCTGAAGAAAATATGCAATGGAGTTGTAAATCACTTGAGGACAATGGTTATTCAGTAGACAACTCAGAGCAATTGACTTCAATATTAGTTAAATCTGAATTACTCATTTGAAAGGTAAATCCTTCCACATAAAGGGACCAAGCCTTACTCATGTGAGTCATCCTGTCCCATCTGCTTCAGGATGCAATATTGAGGCCACTATGAACAATACAAATTTAACTGTTAAAACATAGAAGGGCCCCTCTAGTATGTGGCACTTATGAACAGTGACAAAAGTATCTGATTTTATGGACTATAATGTAAATACTAGGTGGTTTGAAAGAGAATATATTGTTAAAATTGACATTATTGGCAATCAGATGATGCTATTGAAAACCCTCTTGCTAGTTCTGTGTATCTGAATATGTAGGAGTTAGATCTTGGAGAAATACTTATCACTAGCAGTGTTGCTGTTGGCTTTGAAAAACTGAGCATATTTAAGTATCAGAGTGGTAGCCATGTTAGTCTGTATCCAGCTTATTTATTGAGCTCATTTATTTATTCATATTAATGTTAATTTACTACTAAAAATCAATTCCAATGGAATTTCCTATTAAGAATTAGCCTTAGGTGAAGCAGCTGACTGTTACATGAAGCAGAAATAATATCAAAATTCCATGAGAATGCCCTTTCAACTCCAGTGCCAGTGAGTTGCAGAAAATTCTGTGTTCTCAAGGGATAAATACTTTCAGACAGTGACTAGAATGTACTTTGTTATCACTTTAAAAAAATCACCAGAGTGAGAGCTCTGTATAGTAAGAATGATCTTGAGATGAGGGCTAACGCCTATGTTGTTTCAAGGTTGGCTTATTGTAATTGTCCTTTGGCAGGACTTCCTGATCATTAATCATAGGATTTAGCTTATAAAAAGTCTCTGATTCTGTCTGGATTGGTACTATTCTAAAATGTTTACATTGGCCACCTCGTACACTTCATATTGATTTGTAAGTTCATTCACTTCCATGACTTACCTCAGGGTTTATGGTCCAGCATGTCTGACTACGCTTTTATATTCATTTATTTGCAGGTTGGCCCACTGAGGGCAGAGTTGGCTGTATCTATAACCTTGAGATTTGTGTAATTGTGCTCCCTTGTTGTGGAACCAGATCTCTAACTGACTGTTATGTGACCTGGGTTTGACTCAGCAATGCAGGTTACAATAAATGGGTATTTATTTGCTGTGGTTTGCTTTTTTTAGCTGCTAATTGACTCTTTCTTTCAGTGCACTGGGACTCTTGTGAAAGAATCAATATAAATGCATGGTAATGAAAATGTTGTTCGTCTTAACTACAGTTAATATAGTGTGTCTCTATTTCCCTCTTCTTCAATATTCCCTTAGTTTTCTGTCTTTAATTTTCTCTTCATTTTCCTCCCTCTGTCTTCCCACAGTAAAAGATCATTTATGATGAATATATCAGGGAGGGCAGGAAGAAAAGCTCTAAGGTCTCTTAAAGATTATACTTTGTCACCCCAAGAGGGAAAGAAGAGGTAAGAATAAAATAACATAATACTCTTTGTCCCAGATGTGCAGGATCAAAACAAGATGTGAGGAATGTGGCTTAATTAGGTCACAAATTTATTAACCTAACTTGCTGGAAAATTCCCACAGCAATAACTCTGGCAGTAGAGGTTGTTATTCCTTCCTCATTCTTTTCCACCTATTTAGTGAGAGCTGCCATCAGCCCCCTCTAAATCTGGTCCCATCCTATTGCTGGGACACCACCACCCTTCCCTGATGAAGGCTAAGGACCTGCAGGGAAGCAGGTTGTCTCCTCACTGTACTATATGTTGGGATTCCCAACCTGATTTCCCCAGCTTCTTCAGGAGATTCCTTCCCCTAAGTCTACTTCCAGCTCTGGTATATCAAGTAATTAGCCCCCTGTGCTACACATTTGCACCGGACACCAGTCACAAGGAGGCACCAGCTTGTCTGCTTCATCCCTACTGAATTAGCCTCCCCAGGAGGGGACCTCTACACTGGTATTCATTCAATTGCCACCATTGCTAGGCATAACCTATTGGGCTCTTATTCTGTGCTGTTGAATGGAATCCCACTCCACCAGGGGAATCTCAGTATATACTCTGACATTACTATAAACTGAAATTTCCGTTTTTGAGGTAACTCCCTTCTCCTTGAAGAGGTAATAGGGCCTGTAACCACATCTGTGCTCCATTGACTGGACAAATTGACTCATCTTGGGGGCGGGGGGAGGTTGATACTCTGAGTCGGGGTGTCAGCTCGCCTCCTCCCCATTGCAGAACTCTAAATTCCAAAGCCTTAGCTGAATCCTTCCTTGCTGAACCCCTTATTAGCCTGATAGAGACCACCCTTCCACTATCCATGACACCACAGATTGTACTGTCAAATACTGAGAGGGCTCGCCCCTGCCCTCAAGTGGAGTTGAGTAAATTCCTCCATTATATACCTCAATGTGCAAGGTGCTAGTTGTTTTGCATAGACACAAAACTGGTCAAGAACCAAGGCTCCTTGGGTCAAGCAGTACCCAGATAGGCTCCTCTGTGAGTCCCAGTACCAGCTCTCAAATTCCATCCACCACATCCTGAGGCTACAGCTACATTTGAGCTGGAGGTGTAACTTCCAGCTCAGGTAGAGGTGTGTGCACTAACTCTGGTCAAGCTAGCACACTTGAACTGGCAGTTATCAACATGGCCCAATACGTCACTTTTACTTCAGAATCACCTCTTTCACTCCTGACTTCATCCTTGCATGCAGTCACTGTCACTGGGATGGGAGACAGCCCCTACAGCTACTCCCTATTACCTCCCGGATCCAATACACACTGCTTGCCCTGGTAAAGCCCAGAGACCCACTGCTCCCCAATCAACTTTCAGGTCTAGCTCGGGCAGCCCATACCCGCTTCAAGCAGGGGCGGCTCTAGGAATTTGACCGCCCCAAGCACAGCGGCACGCCGCAGGGGGCGCGCTGCCCGTCGCCCGGTCCCACGGCTCCGGGGGACCTCTTGCAGACGTGCCTGCGGAGGGTCCGCTGGTCCTGCGGCTCTGGTGGAGCATCCGCAGGCATGCCTGCGGGAGGTCCGCCGGAGCCGCCTGCCGCCCTCCCGGTAAAAGGCCGCCCCAAGAGCGCGCTTGGCGCGCTGGGGTCTGGAGCCGGCCCTGCCTTCAAGGAAACTCTATTCCCTTATTTAAGGGATTGTCGAATACTCGGTAAAAATCTCCATCTTTTCATTTGCAAATTGGGTCTGGCCATTGTAGTTGGCTGCCTCCTCAGTTATGTACAAAAACCCATCCAAGGGTACCAGCTAGATGTGAAACTGAAGTTTGCCATGCTTGTAGTTAACGCAAAATAATTTTCTTAGATGTCCTCGCCCTTTCTAACCAGCCCCTGCACGCTGCCAGTTTACAAGTGACTAGAGATACATGTCTCTCTCTTTAACCTAGCCTCCAGATACTCCAGCCTGGGGGTGCAGGAGACGGACTGCTCTGTTACATTTGCTGGTAGTACTCCTGGAGCTGGCCAAAAGTTGAGGTTTGTCGGAAATTTCAACATTTAAAAATTTGGTTCATTCAGAACAAAAAAGATTTTTTCCAAGGAACCGAAAATCCTGAAAAAATAAAAATTTACCATGAAAAATAAATACATTAGTGTGCAAATGGGAAGCTAGGCCTGAAATTACCCATTCCATGTATACAAATAGCCATATCTTGTGCAAATGTACTTTTATACAAAAAAAAATCTACATGCACATTTTGCAGGTGCAACAAAGGCTTTCATATTTCAATTTTCAACTATGTACAATTACTTTCCTTAAATAGCTTAAATTAACTTTCCTTAAATACATGCAAGATAGCTTAAGTATAGGTGACCTTATTTTGTAGACTACTTCTGGAATATTTTTATAAAATATCCATAAACTAAGTACAGGCAGATTTGGAAATACTCTTGAAATTTCTTCATCACTAGGATGTGATCATTTACTTAGAACTTGCTGAATAGTTGGGTTTACAAAAGTTTATAAATATAGAGAAAGACACCAAGCATATTCCACAGGGAGCTAATTTTTGCCAGCTGTTCACCTTGTTGATACACTGCCTGGTTTCTCACAGCTTTTTTTTTTTAAATCACTTTTTATTTGCTGCACCAAATAGTGAACAACATATTGAGCTCCTCATCTACAGCAGGTCCCCAATATACATCAGGGTTGCATTCCTGAAAAGGGCGACGGATACTGAAACAAAGATACCAGGGAATTTTTCCCCATAAGGAATAATGGCCCACCCTGCCTCTTTCTGCCCCCACCTCCTTGACCCTCGTCTGGCCTCGCCTCTTCCCTCCCAGTTCTGCCCCCTTCTCCGAGCGTACCCTGTCCCTCCCCTGCTCCTCCCCCTCCCTCCCAGTGCCTCCTGAATGCCATGGGAAGCACCCAAAGAAAAGCCATGCAAAAGGTGAAGCAATGGATATGCACATCAGGACTGACATGAATCGGACCATGTTCCCCTATTGATGAGCGACAGATATGCGAAACGATGGATAAGGAGGAGACGTATACCGGGCACCCCCTGTACCACAAGTCTCATAACCAGAAAATGACATTTGTTTATAAATCAGGCTCTAGTCTGACTTCAAAGCTATACGCATACAAAGTGCTTGCAGGATTGGAACTTTAAAGCTGGACGATGTTCCACAAAACCAAGTAAAATACACTTTTGGTTTGACTACATAACTTCCTTAAAACAGCTCGTATGTCCCACATAGCTCTCATCACAGCTAATTTAAATGTTTTTTAAAATTCAGATTAACATACCACTGTATTTAATTAGTGGCCATTCATTATGGCCATATATTTTTTTGCTTCTCACAGTAGTTTGACATTTCATAAGCAAATCAGTGTGTACCCACCATGATTAATAACTAACTCTAAATAGCAGCTTTTCTCAGAGTCAGTGCACAGGCTGTGTCGATTGTAGGAATCCCTGTTCATTCTCACTTTTTGAATGGCTCCATCCTTTCAAGCTTAATATAATTATTGAGCTTCTCTTCAGAATAAAAAGCAAGCTATTCTGGGTTCCATTAGAGGGCATGTGGCACTTTAGGAGATCTGAGTGATGTAAGGATGAGATAGAATCAGTTAAAGCACTGAAAGGGACTCAAGGCACTAAATATTTTCTGAGCAGAACGAAGCAAAGTGGGTGGCTTTATTAAACTGTAATTCAAAGCATCAAAGACAAAGTACCATAATCAAGGACAGGGGACTCTGGATTAGTGTGCCTAATGGGGAGATAAAAACATTCATACTGACAATGTTTACTCATCCATCTTTGAGCAGACGCATCACACGTTTAAATTTTCAAGACTTTATGTAATGTTTCTGGTGGAGAAAATACTTTCTCTGAGGTTATATCTTAACAGTGCAGTTCCTACTACACTTTTGATTTCATACTTGATCCATTACATCATTCCTAAAGTCAGATTGGGCTAATTGGCACATGTTGGAAGTCAAACAGAGCTGCATCACCCCAGGGGTGGTCCAGTGATTAGGACATTGGCCTGCGACTCAGAAGACCTGTATCTGGTTCCATATTCTGCCACAGCCTCCCTGTGTGGCCATGGGCAAATTAGTCTGGCCCATATCCACAAAAGGACTTATGTGTGATAACTCAAAGTGTTGCAGCACCTAGAAAACCACTGGAATAACATTGTGATCTACAAAGCCTAGGTTAGGCACCAGGACTCCCTGTACAATGAGGAGAAATAGGTGACTTAGAATGCAGTGCACAAAAGCCAGCATGGGGAGCTGCCTAAACTAGCCAATAGGATAGGCTGACAAGAGGGTGTGTGTCCTAAGTCCCTCCCCTCTCAGGGTGTTAGGCATCCAAGCCCAGGCTGCAGGGAGGCACTTCTCTCTGCCAACAATCCACAACCAGGAACCCTTCTCCTGGGGTCAGGAGGCTTAGGCACATCACTTGTTTCTTGTGAGAATGAGTTAAATATCTGCCTCACTCCATACAAAGTGGCTGCAAAAGGAGGTGGTAGCTTAGTGCTTAGAGGACTCAGACATAGGCACCGACTCCGTGGAGCATCCACGGGGAAAAATTAGCAGGTGCGCCACACCCACCGGCAGCCAAACTCCCCGCTCCTTGCCTCCTTCTCCCCACCCCAAGCATGCAGTATCCCCGCTCCTCCCCCTCCCAGCGCTTCCCACCTCCCCACCGCCTAACAGCTGTTTAGCGGTGCTTAGGACTTTCCAGGAGGGAGGGGAAGGAGCAGGGACATGGCGCACTCAGGGGAGGAGGCGGGGAAGAGGCGGGGACATTAGGGAAGGGGTGGAATGGGGGCAGGGTGAAGGTGGTGCAGGGGTGGGAAGAGGCGGGGCAGGAGCAGGGCCAGGGGCGGGGAGGGTCAAGCACCCACCGGGCAGAGGGGAGGTCGGTGCCTATGCTCAGAGAGGTATGGGGGAACTCCTGTTCAAGTACTTTTCTAGGCAAGTGCTTTAACAAGTAGGCAAAAAGTCTTGTAAGCTGGGTACTGCCACTACTCCCTTCTCCTCCTCTGGCCACAGTTTGAACAGGACCCAATGCAGTAAGTGGCTTCTAAGCACACCAACTGGATTGGGCTGCACAGGTGAGATACGCTGAAGACCACCTTTCTTCCTTCAGTTAGGATTGCAGTGGGACTTACGCATCCAAATGCCTTGACTGAAGCAACAGTGTACATGCCCAGAGGCAGAAACTTAGTAAGAGTTCCCTGGGTCCCTGAGAAAAATTAGGTGCTGAGTGAGTTTAGGCACTTACAGGATTAGGCAGCAGACAAGCAGCCATTTTTGTGGATTTCAGTGGGGCCTCGAACTTAGGCACCTAAATACCTTTGTGGAACTGGGCCTTAATCTGGCTATGCCTCAATTCCCCATCTGTAGAACAGAGGGAATAACACTTCCCTACCTTGCAGAGGTATTGTGATGATAAATATGTTAGACAGCGAGATTCTCAGACACTAAAGTGATGGAGGCCATATAAATACCTAGATCGGGGTAGGCATCCTATGGCACGGGTGCCGAAGGCGGCACACAAGCTGATTTTCAGTGGCACTCACACTGCCCAGGTCCTGGCCACCGGTCCGGGGGGCTCTGCATTTTAATTTAATTTTAAATGAAGCTTCTTAAGCATTTTAAAAACCTTATTTACTTTACATACAACAATTGTTTAGTTATATATTATAGACTTATAGAAAGAGACCTTCTAAAAACGTTAAAATGTGTTACCGGCACGTGAAACTTTAAATTAGAGTGAATAAATGAAGACTCGGCACAGCACTTCTGAAAGGTTGCTGACCCCTGACCTAGATAGAACATCACCTTTCTTCCTCCTCTTCCACTGTCTTCCTATATCATTCTTATCTTAATAATGCCTTGTACTATAATCCGATTGCTTAAAACACCTGAATTATTATATTTTGATATCTATACACATGACAGAAATTAAAAGGAACTGTTAACAAATGGCTCAAATCAAACTTTCCACTCTCATTCCTCCTTCATGTGCTGCCGAGATAAATGCCCTCTGGCATTTGATTTGGACGCAGATTAAAACAACCTAATTGCACTCATTTTTGAAAATGCCCAGTGAGCACAAACACCACTTGTACTGACTGCTGTGGATTCAAAAGCCCAATTTACCAGTACAAACTCTTTCAAATTTTTCCCCAATTCTCAATACCTACCACAACATAAGAGGCTTTTTGATTTTGAATGACAAATACCCAATTGTTTATGGAAAAGGTATTTAGTCAGAAGAATAAAGTAGTCAAATAATGTCCCAGGGAAACAGTAAAAATGTGATAGGATGTTCTGCTTCAGTTTCCATTATGAGTTAGAATTTAGACAGTAGCTACTTAAAAGAGGAAAGGCTAGAGACAAAGGTGACAGACTGGTCAACTCCCAGTGTCCTTTACACTTTGAAATCATATTCATTTGCCTTCCAGCATGTAATTATCCACTGCTAAGCAGAGTATGGACATTGTACACAAATGTCACTCTAGAAAGATCATCCTGTATAAAACTTGACAATAACTAATATGATCACAAAAAAATTCAAAGCCAAAAGGCAAAAATTTTCAGACTTCATTCCCTAAAATGATGTGCTTGCCTCTCTGGACAAAGGGAGAGCCAGGAGCTAGCAGAATAAAAGAGAAGTATGCCTTAACCTAAAAGATCACCCTTGGGACCAAATTCTTCCCAATGTTACACTCAAGCAATCCCAATGCAGCCACCGAGGACAGAATTGGGGCCTCTGAGCAGAGCCGGCTTTAGGAAGTGCGGGGCCCGATTCGAATACCCAGCAGTGGTCCAGGTCTTCAGCGGTACTTCGGTGGCGGGTCCTTCACTCGCTCTGGGTCTTCCGCAGCACCGAAGGAGCTGCCGCCGAAGACCCAGAGCAAGTGAAGGACCCGCCGCCAAAGTGCCACCGAAGACCCGGACCGCTGCCAGGTGAGTAAAAATTAAAGTTAGGCTCTCTTCCTTAGGGCGCGGGGCCCTCTTAGGTGTAGGCACGGGGCCTCTTAGGCATGGGGCCCAATTCAGGGGAATCGACCTAAAGCCGGCCCTGCTTCTGAGGTTCAAGATTTTTAGTGTGTGCAAACTATAGTAAGGAGTCAGATTCTCTTCTGGTACATCAGTAGAGAGAGATCTCCATATGGTGACAGATGATTTTTCTGCCTTCACATGCCTAAAAATACTTTTTAATAACACTAGTTCCTATGATTAGCATTATACACTTCTACCCCGATATAACGCTGTCCTCTGGAGCCAAAAAATCTTACCGCATTATAGGTGAAACCACGTTATATCGAACTTGCTTTGATCCGCCGGAGCGCGCAGCCCCACCACCTCCAGAGCGCTGCTTTACCGCATTATATCCAAATTTGTGTTATACTGGGCCACGTTATATAGGGGTAGAGGTGTAGTCTTATTCATTTGTGTATTTTTAATTGTTAGCTTGTGCATTAAATCTCTTCTCCGAATCACCTGACAAAGAAAGCTCAGAAAGAAGCACACTTAATCTAAAGGGCTTTCTTCATGGAAAATGTACACAACAAATTTGTGTATTTTTAATTGTTAGCTTGTGCATTAAATCTCTTCTCTGAATCACCTGACAAAGAAAGCTCAGAAAGAAGCACACTTAATCTAAAGGGCTTTCTTCATGGAAAATGTACACAACAAATTTGAAAAGGATTCTATCAGCCACTGATTTAATTTGGAAATAACAGTCTCCCATACTTTGTAGACTGTACCCGACTTTATTCTGTGCAAATGTTTGAGGCTTATGTAACACATTTAAATAAAAAATCATTTGTTATAAGAAAGGGCAGTTTATGAATAGCTAAGTGATAGTTTAACAGGAGTTTTCTGCCTGAATGATTATCCAATGGAAAATACAGTTTCCACAAGATCAAAATCTTCTGTGAGAAAACTTCAATTTTGCGGCAGAGAAAGGGCTGCTGGGGCCTCTGGGCTCTCTGGCTGTGTGGCAGGCCACCTGGCAGGGAACTTGGAAGCCAGGGCCAGTTCCCTGACCTCCCCAACCCCCCAGGCACCCACCTGTCCTAGGAATCAGGGAACCAACTGCTAGGAGTTGGAGAGCCCTGAGAGGTTCATGGCAGCCCCTGCAGAGGGGCTGCTGAGGAGCCTGAAAGCCAGGGGAGTGTTCTTGAAACAATATTTTTTAAATGAAACTTTCTGGGAATTTTCCTTTCATGGGAAGCCGTGAAATTTCTATTTTGATCCAAATTGGAAAGAAAAAAACTTCAAAATGATAACTGAAATTCTGTTTTCACCAGCTTTACTAACATGGATTCTCTAAAGAGCTGAATGTTTCAGAAATGGGTAGAGGGCAGGACTTGGACTCAAGGTGGGGGGTGAGAATGCTTTTATTAGATTGGATTTGGAGCAGTGGTGGGCAACTGTCAAATGACTGTGTCAAATTTTTAATCCATCCCTGTCTTTCTACAATTAGCCATTTTACTGATGAAAGCAAGGGCCCACCCATCAGAAATCTGGCTCAGTTGGCCTTTTAGGACTTGCCCCTGCACCACTGAAATCAGTCATTGACTTCAGTTGCACAGGATCGGGCACTTAATCCATCCCTCATGGGCCAATGTATGTTGATTCCCTGTATCTTCCCCAGTGTCTTCTACAGTCCAGTTTTAAATGATTCCAGCAGTAGTTTCCACCTTATCTCTTAGACCGGGGTGGGCAAACTATGGCCTGCAGGCCAGATTCGGCCTGCGAGCCATTTAAAGCCAGCCCGCAAGCTACCGCTGGGGAGCAGGGTCTCGGGCTTGCCTCACTCCGATGCTCCAGCCAGGGCTCTGGGTCGGGGGCTGCCCCAGCGCTCCAGCCAGGGCATTGGGTTGGGGGCCGCACCTGGTGGTTCCTGGAAGCTGTGGCATGGCCCCACTCAGGTGATCCAGCCAGGGTGCAGGGTCGGGGGCCGCACCATAAGGCTCCTGGAAGCCACGGCATGGCCCCGTTCTGGCTCCTACGCACTCCAATGGCCCCCTCGGGTGCTCCAATGGGAGCTGCAGGGGCAGTGCCTGCAGATGGGGCAGTGTGTAGAGCCACCTAGCTGTGCCTCTGCATAGGCGCCGGAGAAGAGACATGCCACTGCTTCTGGGAGCCGCTTGAGGTAAGCGTCACTCGGAGCCTGCACCCCTGAGCCTCTCCTGACGCCCCAACTCCCTGCCCCAGCCCTGATCCCCCTCCCACTCTCCAAACCCCTCAATCCCAGCCCAGAGCACTCTCCTGCACCCCAAACTCCTCATCCCCAGCCCCACCCCAGAGCACGCACCCCCAACCAGAGCCCTCACCTCCTCCTGCACCTCAACCCCAATTTTGTGAGCGTTCATGGCCCGCGATACAATTTCTATTCCCAGATGTGGCCCTCAGGTGAAAAAGTTTGCTGACCCATGTTCTAGAACATTACCCCTCTAAAAGATCTCAAAAAGATGCTTGATATTTAGAAAAAGATGCTTGCTGTTTATCTTGTGTTGTTTTTTGTTCAATGCTATCAAATGGGTCAAATATTCCCTTTCCCTTATCACTCTTTACAATCTTCAGATACTTGTAACTTGTCATCATTTCCCCATTTGAAGTTATTCAAATACTTATTTAGGTTTTTCTAATCTTATATTCGTCTCTTTAGTCCCTGGATTATTTTTGCTGCTTTTCTTTGAAGTCCCTCTGGTTTGTCCAGATTGATTCAGAAACAGACAAACATTCATATGAGTAGAGTGTGATCTAGTGCATGTGAGGTGCTATTTACCCAATCAGGCTCTTTCCAGAAACATGCACCTTATTGTGATGCCACCCATGTAAGGCCTGATCCTATGTATTGTTAATGCAGGTATTCCCTAGTACTCTCATTGAAATCAGTTGGACTATGCATGTGGCCAAGGACTACTTGCATGAGGAAGAGTTTGCAGGATTGGGCAAAGAGGCTCCTCTCCAACAACTGGCTCCTTTTCCTGTGATAAGACAGAGTTCAAACATAAAAACGATAGGTATGTGTGGGAAGGGTGATGTTATCTTTGCAAAATTAAATGACTTCCTTGGATAAAGAGAGGACATCATACTCAATCAAATTCTTTTTGTTAAATGTTCATTCTTTGAGCCCTGCTTTTAAGAAACTAGGTTTTAAACCAAAGGTATCACAACTTATTCCTCAGCAAACATTTATTAGTACACAAAGGGCTCCCTGAACATCTACCTTTTATAACCCATTCTTAAATTCTCCTTGAAAGTTCCTTCTCTTCTAAGTAGCATCTCAGTAAGAAAGCAGTGTACAGTTCTACTTTTAGGAATTACTAAACCTTCTGAGTTTAATGCCCAATATATCTGTGCTCTCAGAATGCAGGGATAGCTTGTCACAATTATTAACACCTTTTTAGAAAGGGATATCCTGTGTCTCATAGTAATAATATTCAGTACAGGAGACCAACCACCTCTTAGTAGGGGAAAAGATTTTCCTAGGAGCTCATGGCACTCATATGCCTACTGGAAAGAAATGGTGGTAAAAGAAATAAAATATAAAATGAAACATTCCTGTACAAAGACACAGAATTATGACAAGTATTGGATGTCAGTGCATTGATGTCCAGCAGTAAGCCTCAGAGCTACATCCTGAACCCTAATAATTGCAATTTTCAAAAGTGGCCACAGATTTGGCTGTTTTGTTTTGAGATACCCTAGACCTAATTTTCACAATTTTTACTGAAAACATAACGCAAGATATTACTGAAAAAAATGGTAAATATTTTAATAAAAGTTCAGGTAAAAAAAATGCATTAATATTTCATTACAATGTTCATTTTTGAATAATGGCCACTTTTTCAATTAAAACACTTGTTTGAAAATTTCAGTCAGCTCTAATATTTTGTTGTCAGTATTCCAAAACTGAGATTAGTAACAGGAAGCAAACTTTAAAAAAAAAGTGAGCTTTGAAGAGGGATTTGAATAAAGAGGCAGGAGAGGATGGCAGAAAAAGTACTTCTCAATAGAACATGTGTTTATGATTTGAGATTTCCCCTTAACAAATCTTCAGTGTTATTAATGAATGCTATATTTTAATTTTAATTTATTATTCATTTTGAAAAACTGATATGACCATCCAGATAATTGTATAGTAAATATCTATTTGATTTACCCTCATAGTCTGGTCTGGTATGCTCAGAATGTTCCACAAAGATTCCTTTCACACTTAAATATGAAAGGTGTGAAAACAAAGAAAGAAGAGGAGGAAGGAGAAACAACCAATAAATAGGAGAGAAAGGAAGAAGACACATAGGACGGCAGTCTGCCAGTCCATCTAGCACTCACATTTAAGAAAATATAACCCTCCGTGACTCTACCTTTGCTGTTTCTTTAAGATATTAATATACTTCTTACATAATGACTTAAATTCTCCTGACTTTCTGTTGATTTTATATATTAAATCTTCATAAGAAGATAGCCCAGTAATTTCTAATTCCCCTTTCTGATCAATACAATCATATTACTTCTCCGTCTTTGTGATATCAATCTTTCAGGACAAAAGCACTACCCAATTTTTCTTCTTAAAACTTTTTAAATTGTTTGGCACTGAATAGTCATAGTACATGTAAAAAATAAATTAAAAACATTAAGATAGCAAAGCCAAGCACTCAGAAGTTAGGAAATGCTAGAATTAAGGTCACCCATGCAACTGTATTTCAGCCCCCTTGTGTGTATGCATTATGATACAGTCTTTAATTACATGATCTCATACTTTTAACAAAAGATGTTGTGTGTAATTTGCTAGATTTTTTTAAATCAAACTGAAATAATAGTAATTCCATCTTATTAAACCACATTAACATCCATATAGGTTATCAGCAGAGTTGGAACCTTTAGATCTGCAGCACAGATCTGCCACTTGAGTTAATGGAGTAACTGATAACAGTAGCAGGTTTTCATCCTCTGTGTGGACCAGCACTAGAGGGGATGAGACAAAGATGCTCTTTGCAGTAGGTTTCAGGGATATTTGCTGACAGGAGAGGAAAGTAGAGACTCAGGAATCTTGGGTTCCATTCCAAGTTCCAGAGGAGAGTGTTCACAGACCCTTCTTCTCCATTCCTCCTCCCAAGCCTGACCCATTTTCCCCTATCCGTTCCAGCCAGTTCTATGGCTCCAATCTCCCCACTTCTCCCTGTCCCACTCCCATCCCCATGCAACTCATCTCAGGCTTCTTGTTCCTGTCTCCTTGCACTGTCAGTCCTAGTCTCCTCCTCCAGTTTCCAAGTTTCCTGCCCCACATCCTATAGAATTGTATGGAGGGGCCAGCCAGGAGAAGTGCAGTGGGATCTATGTTTATGTGGATTCATTGGCCTTAATACACATGCAAACGATAAGAATGTCACAGATTTTAATGCCAGAGGGACCATTGTGATCACCTAGTCTGACCTCCTGTATAACACAAGCAGGGCTGGCTTTAGGCCGATTCCCCTGAATCGGGCCCCAACTCTGGCCGGGCAGTGCGGCCCCGGCCCCAACTCTGGCCAGTTGGCGCGGCCCCGAGACCTGGGCCGGAGATAAGGCAGGGGCAGGGAGTCCCAAGGACAGGGAGCAGGTGTGGGGGATTGGATCGGGCAGAGGTTCTGGGGGGGCGGTCAGGAGATGGGGAAGGGGGGTTGGGTAGCCATGGGAGTTCCAGGGGTCTGTCGGGGTGGTGGTGGATGGGGTTGGGGCAGTCAAGGGACAGGGAGCAGGGTGAGTTGGGTAGAGGGTGGGATCCTGGGGGACAGTTAGGGTCGGGGGTCTTGGGAAGGAGTGGTCAGGGGACAAGGAGCAGGGGGAGTTGATGGGTTGCGGTTTCTGAGGGGGACAGTCAGGGGCAGGACATGGAGGGGGGGATGTATTCACCAGGCGGTTCCCTACCGGGTCTTCAGCGGCGGGTCCTTCAGTGCCGCGGAAGACCCAGAGTGAAGACCTGGAGCGCCGCCAAGTGAGTCATCCCTGCTGGGGCCCCGTCAAATCGGGCCCCACACTTCCTAAAGCCAGCCCTGCCTGCAGTGGTCCCCAAAGAAGGGATAGTACCTAGGAAGATGGGTCTGTGCCCAGTTTAAGAGGGATAGACTATTCCTTTTGTGTTTGCTTTTGGGAACTCTGTTAATTTAGTTAAAATAAAAAGAAACTCTGACCCTGTAATTAGGCAAGACTGTGGAGTTTTGATTAAAGTCATTAGTACCATGAAGGCCTACTCCTGCAAGTTGCTGAGCTTGAAATCCTACACCTTTGCAGAGAGCTAATGCAACACCTGTGCACCACTTAAGATGTCAAAATAGAGATGAAGTGGGGTTTCGTGCTATCCCTTGGCACATGGGAGAATTTCATCCTCAGGCTCCGTTTGTCCTTTGAGAGACTATTTTTTTATTTTATTTTTTTGTTTGTTTTTCTGAATACATTTGTATTTGCTCATTTAAATCATGTCAGTTAGGAGTGTAAAACTGTTTCCAGGCCCTGATATCCCCAAAACCCTCAATTTATCAGTCTAACCCTGAAGTCTTTCCTTAGACAAAAATTGCCCCTGAATTCATCCCCCCAAAAGTGCTTCAGCAGCTGACTTCAGGACTCCTGCCTCTTTCTGAACTGTCTTTAACAAGCACTACATTTTTTTCCCCTGACCTGAATATCATCTGGATGTTCCGTAGGAGCTGAAAGTACATGTCCTGCAACCAGAGCTGTCCCTAGGGTACGGCCACTGCCCAGGCCCCACGCTTTGGGGCCCCCCGTGCTTCATGAGGAGGCGGGCAGGGAGGTGAGGCAGGAGGTGGGTGGGCAGGGGGGATGAGGAGGAGTCCCCCTACCAACATCCCTCTCCCTCCAGCCAATCAATGCCTCTCCCTCCCTCCCAGTGCCTACAGCTGATCAGCTGTTTCGCGGCATCTGGAGGTGCTGCGGGGAGGGGAGAGGAGTAAGAGGGCAGAACTGGGTGGGGAAGAGGCGGAGTGGGAGTGGGAAGAGGCAGGGTGGGGCCTTGGGGGAAGGGGTGGAGTGGGGGCGGGGTCTGGGCGGAGCTGTGGGGGAGCACCCCTCCGACAGATAAAAACTCGGAGCCTATGTCCCGGAACCGCACCCTCCCAGAAGATAGAAACTCAGATCCTGTGTCCCGGGCCTCGCATCCCCCCTTAGGGATGGCCCTGCCTACAACAGCACAGGAATTTACTAGAAACTTGAAATACTATTTGTAATAAACAACATAGCCTGCTCTAGATTCCTTGTTATTTGTTCCACTAAGTGTATCTCTTTCAGAAAGACTAGGAACAGGCTAGTCTGGCTGCTTCATTTTAGAGTATTTCCTCTTAGTCTGAGTGTTTAAAAAAAAAAAAACCTTTTTTCAGAAAGTGGATGACTTATTTTAAAATGACCCTAGCTCAAGGTTGTGATAACAAGACAGCTGTCCTTCTCTCTGATTTAGATGTTCCAGTCTCTTCCTTGCGCAAGGGCTGTGTTGATTTCGAGTTCATTAATAGGTAATCTTGCTCCCGGCAATACCCTCACACTGACTCGAAAGTTGTCTCCGGACCAAGGTAAGTGGGGTTTACTACAACTATCTTATACCCTGAAAAGTCTGTCTGGAAAACATAGAGTGAGAGATGTAATATGAGTTGTGGAATGAAAGTTCTGAATTTTTAATAATCCATGAAATTTCTCGTCTCACAATTATTCTCTTCTGAGGATTTGGTGCAAAGTAAATGGGATTATTTAATCCTCTATTGCAGTGTATGGGGCTAAAACACTTGTTCACCCATCTCTATTTGTCTTTCAACCAGAATTAGAAATCCTCAGTTAATCGACCACATCCACATGTGAAGTAGATTTTTCTAACAAAGATCTGTCCTTGTCTGTGCATAAATGAGAGTACTGGTCACTTCCCCTTCCCTGGGCTCTCAGTGTGGTCCAGGATCTTTATATGGGAAGGAGGCGGGCTGGAAGCAGCAGGGAGTGCATGGACCTTCAGAGCATCTGAGCAGACCTCTCCTGATGCTCTGGAATGCTTCCTTCACATGGACTTCAGGTACCTCTGCCCATAGGGCACACCCTGTCAGAACTGGATCCACTCAAGATGTTCTGACAGGCAAGCAGGAAGACTCACAAAGGCATGGGTCCTTCACACAGATTTCTCTAGCTACTGCTCCAAGATCTATGCAGATTTTTATGGGCAGGGGTTGGAGCTGAACCCCCTGCTCTTTTCTTTTTTACTCTTCACCCCCAGACAGTCACCCTGCAGAACTTCTCTCCTTCTCCCTATCCCCTCCCAAAGGTTTTCCCATGAGAAGTGTCAAGCTGGTCCCATTTTTTACTGTTTTGGGATTTTTAGTGCATGGAGGTGTAAATGTCTCTACCAATGCAGAACAGTAAGACTTAAAATGGTTTCCACCAGTTAAGATATGTTAAGGAAATCATAATTTCCTCTAAGGGATTCCTCTTGCCCATAGGGAGTTGTTAGTGCTAAAGGACTATAGAAAATATTCAGTGGTGTGTGTTTAACTAATGACAATCTTTATCCTATAAAAAAATTAATAAATAAATGTCAGTACATGTATGTCTTTCAGAGTGATAATAAAATGGGGAAAGCTTTTAAATCTTAATTCACTCTGATCCGAAGAGCCTGCACAAGTCCCTGTGCATCACTTAACTCTCATTTAAGACCCAGATTAATGGTTTAAGTGGGATTTAAATGGTAAATAGGGTCCAGTGAGGACCTGCTGCACTGGGGTGAGTATCAAAATTATAGAAGATACACATTAAGGAGATAGTTTAATCCAGTCAGAAATGTCTTGATCTATATCCTCACCTCTTTCCTAATACCATGTACAGCAGATAATCTTGTAAAGCAGTTGTTCTCACTGAAGCACAATGATTACAGGAGAAAAAAAATCTTATCTCCTATATCAGATAGACAATCTGATGGACAAAGCAGAATTACTTGTAACTTAGAATAGCCAGATTCTGCCATCCTTACTCATGCTGAGTATTTCCTTACTTGGTCTGATTGAAACTAAGGAAACCAATAAGAAGTACTGTCACTGTGAAAACTAACCATTTTATTCCTATCCTTTGTTTTGTCTTTTAACCCATTATTGATGCCTGAGAGGATTTTCCATCTTAACTCATAAAAAAGCCTAACTAAGACAGTGGATAACCCTTGTCCACCTGCTTGTTGGCATCCTCAAAGAATTCTAGTAGATAGGTGAGGCATTATTTCCCTTTACAAAAGGAGTGTTGACCCTTCCCCAACATATTGTGTTCCTCTATATATCTGATTCTGTTCTTTATTATCATTTCAACCAACTGGCCTGGCACTGAAGTTAGGTTTACTGACCCAGGATTGCCTTTAGAGCCTTTTAAAACATAATTGGATTACCTATGCTATCCTCCAGTCATCTGATAAAGTGTAATTTAAGTGATAGGTTACGTACCACAGTTCTACAGTTTCATATTTGTGTTCCTTCAGAACTCTTGGGTGAATACCATCTGGCCCTGCTGACTTATAATTTAAACAATAATCAATTCGTTCCAAAACCACCTCCTACTGACACCTCAATTTGGGACAGTTCCTCAGATTTGTCACCTAAAAAGAATGGCTCAGGTATGGGGCTCTCTCCCATATTCTCTGCAGGGAATACCAATGTGAAGGATTCATTTAGCATCTCCACAACAGCCTTGTCATCTCTGAATGCTCCTTTAGCACCTCAACTGTCAAGTGGCCCCACTGATTGTTTTGGAAAGCTTCATGCTTCTGATGTAATTTTTAAAAGTTAGGGGATTTTGTGTCTTTTGCCAGTTGCTCTTCAAATTCTTTTTTGGCCTGCCTAATTATATTTTTGTACTAGACTTGCCGGAGTTCATGCTCCTATTTTCCTAAGTAGGATTTCCCTTCCAATTTTTAAAGTCTTAAAGTTTTTTAACTTCCACTTAACTGGCTTCCTCGCTCCTGTGTAGTTCCCTTTGTGAAGTTAAATGCTATTGGGATAGGTTTCTTTTGGTATTCCCCTTTCCCGGACGTTTAAAATTAATTACATTATGGTCACTATTACTGAGTTATAGTCACCTCTTTGACCAAATCTTGGGCTCCACTTAGGACTAAATCAGTAATTGCCTCTCCCCTTGTGGGTCCCAGGACTAGCTGCTCCAAGAAGTAATTATTAATGGTGTCTAGAAATTTTACCTCTGCATCCTGTCCTGAGGTGACATGTACCCAGTCAATATGAGATAGTGGAAGACCCAATAATAATGAGGGATTTCTGCTTTTTGTAGCTTATAATCCCCCTGAGCATTTCACAGTCACCATCAACATCCTGGTCAGGTGTTCAGTAATATATTGCTACTACTATACTCTTATTATTCAAGCACAGAATCTTATGCCTACAGATTCTACGATACCCTTTGATTCATTTAAGATTTTTACTATATTTGACTCCATGCTCTCTCATATATAGTGCCACTCCCCCACCAATATGACCTATGCTGTCATTCCTATATATTTTGTACCCTGGTATTACTGTGTCTCATTGACTGTCATCAAGTTTCTGTGGTGCTTATTATATTAATATACTCATTTAATACCAAGCACTCTAGTTCACCCATCTTAGTAATTAGACTTCTAGCATTTGTATTCAAGCACCTATAAAGCTTCTAAACTTATAAAACTTGTCAATATTTTGTTGTCTGCCTTCATGTGATGTAATTGAATGGGACTCTTGTGTGCAACTTTCTCTTCAGTTCCTATCTGTATTTTATATGCTCCTTTCCTCCTCTTCAGTAGGATATTGACTATCCCCTTAATAAATCCTTCATTAAACGGTGTTTGTCTGAACCATGTGCTTTCTCCCCCAATTCTTAGTTTAAGAACTCCTCTATGACCTTTTTTCCTGTACGGGCTCAACCTTACCCAAAAGGTTCCCCAGTTCCTAATAAACCTAAATCCCTCCTCCAACTCAGTCATCTTATCCATGCATTCAGACCCTACAGTTCTACCTAACTGCCTGGCCCTGCTCATGGAACTGAAAGCTTTTCAGAGAATGCTACTGTGGAGGTCCTGGACTTTAATCTCTTATCCAGCAGCTTCAATTTTGGCCTTCAGGACCTCTCTTACCTTTCCCTATGTCATTGATATTACATATACCATGACCACGGACTCCTCCCCAGCATTGCACATAAGTCTACCTAGATGTCTCGAGGACCACAACCTTTGCACCTGGCAGGCAATTCACCACGCGCTTCTCCTAGTCGTCATAAACTCAACTATCTAGATTTTTAATCAAATCCCACCATTACTATTACTTGGCTCTTCTTAATAACAAAGGTCCCCTCCCCCAGAGGGGTATACTTTAGTATAGGAGGATGCCATCACATCATCTGGAAGGAGGGTCCCAACTATGGGATCATTTCCCTCTGCTCCAGCTTGATGTTCTCCTTCTCCAAGACTTTCCTCCTTCTCCTCCACAATAACACAGGCTGTCTGACTCAGAGTGGAACCACTCTGTCCCCAAAAGGCTTGTTTATGTACCTCCCTGTTTCCCTTAGCTCTTTCAGTTCAGCCACTCTTGTCTCAAGAGCAAGTACTTGATCTCTGAAGGCCATGAGTTGGTTGTACCACATACAAACATACACCCTCTATCCACAATCATGCAATCATACATGCTGCACCCAGTGCAATCAAATGGATTGTCCCCACTCTGGACTTCTGCCTGCAATATTTTTACTCCTGCGGGTGTTTTTGGTTTTTGGTTTGGAGGGTTTTGGGTGGGGGATTGGAGTTGTTACAGGCCTAACTTTAGAGAATGTTTATTAGGTGTATCTGGCTCTCCCTCTACCTCACAAAATTACCCATTTGCTGTTCCTGTTTGCTGTTCCTGTTTGATAGTTCTCTCGTTTCTTAGAAGGTAGCTTTTTAAACCCCTGTTCTCCCTGAGTTAGCCCTGCCCCCTTGTCAAGGATTAGGGATCAAAGGACAGCAAACTAGAGCCTTGCTAGGAAGCTTCTCAGTTTTGCCTAGCAGGCACTAGGCTCAGCACACAGCCTCCACTCCCCCAAAACAGTTCACACAACAGGCACATGGCAAGCAACAAGCAGACAACTAACTCACTCCAAGAGTCGCTTAGATGCTCCTCCTTCAGCTGGAAAACTCCTTTTTTTGCTACTGTTGTCTGCTAGCATTAATCTGATTTATTTGTGTTTTGTTTTCCATTTATACATCTAATTAGTCTCTTAATATTCTAATTTCATAATGATTTAGATTTCACATATTCAAGTTACTCAAGATAGGATTCTTGTAACATTGAAATCAAATCTTTTTCTTCTCCAAATACAGTATAAGATTTGTTTCCTCTTTAGTCAGAGAAAAACCCCTTAAGTAGTTCAAGACATTATTTTAATTGTTTCGCTTATTTTAACTATTGATTTATTTGCATCTGTTAGTTAGTAGATGCTCTCCTGCTCTCTAATTTTTAGGGACCAGCATTCCTAGGGCAACAAACTGGAAGGAAATTTTCTGCATCTGAATTCTCCTACCAAAGAATGGTTAATATCCTTCTGTACAACAGATTTCCTTGATGCTTGTTTGTAACAGGTTTATGCCAGCAGCATTGCTGGAAGGAATAAAAATAGAACAGTGTTCTCAAACAGAGATGTCACTTGAAGGCCTTTTTTGATTAGTGGGGTTTTTGTTTTTGTTTTGTTTTTTTACAATTAATCCAGAGGACTATTTGTCTTGGACTCAAATTCACCGTTATTTTTTATTCCTTGGGAAAGTTACATTTATCTGTCTTTAAATTCATATATTCTGTAGATAGGTAAGAAAGAAGCAGACTATAATGTCTGGAAGACAGTAACTGATGCTTGAACAGTTACAAATAAAATTCACTTTGTTGCAGTTTTAATAAAGGTCCTGGTACTTAGCTCACGGAAATTGGTACAGGTTGGCAACAGGTTGACTTTAGTGGAGGGACATTGATTTACACCAGGTAAGGATGTGGCCCCAAATCTTAGGGCATCATTACACAGTAATTGTAACTTGGATTGCAGGATTCTCATTACAATAAGGTTGTTTCTACAAAATACAGTTGATTGGTAATAAATTCATTAATATGTCACAGACTAAGAAGGCAGTAGCAGCAGCTGTGGGGAAAGTGTGAAGACTTTTACCTCATGAGTTTCTAATTGAAAATGAATCAAGGTTTTTTGCAGGATCCTGCAAGTCACTTTCAGTTCTCACAGAGAATTAATGAGTGTCCCCATAGATATTGGGCCCAATCCTCTGCTAGTGTATATTGACAGCTCTATTGATCAAGCTGATCCCGAAGTCAATGGAACTATGGTGATATAAACCATAAAGAATCTGACCCAGTATTCCTAAAGACTCCCATCACCCTGTATCCTTGACCTGCAAGGATATGAGGTGGAGAAGAGGAGAAGAGAGATCCTCAGAGTCTGGGGATCAAAACCCTGCTCATTTTCTCGTAGGGATTGGAGGGAATTTCACCTCACCCCCATCAATGGAATGATCAGAGGAAAACTCCATGTTACTCCCTTGTTTCAGGCAACCTCACTTAATGTGATTGTTGGAAAACTTATAGCTCTAAAATACCTACTGCTGGTCTCTGAACTAGTCAATCTTTGGCCCTAGAAGAGAAATGTCCTTTACAGTGCAGATTTCATATACAGAAAAAAGTCATGCAGTCAGTGGTGCTGTCAGACTTTCACAATCCATAGTTCAAATGTTTGTCACAGTAAATTGTTCATCACTCATAGATTGCTCATACCCCTAGATTTGAGTATGAGTTTGTGCATACACATGGGGTGATGACTTTGTAAACAGTTTGTGCTTATGACTCACTAAAAATTAAGCACCCTAAGCCAACTTTTGCCCTATGCATTTTACAGGATATTACAAAATAACAGAAATTAGAGTTGAGAAATTATATATTCTCAAGAGTCCAATCTAACTTTACATGATTAGAAAGAAGGGCACCTCGCCATTTTGCTTAGGAGGGTGCTCTACAACTAGGAAATGTTTCTCGAGGGTTAAGTTTGGGGATTGTCTTTGTTTTGTTCTTTGAGAACTAAATCTTATTTTTCTCACTGTCATATTACTACTCTTCATTATCTCCTTTGGAAACACCCTAAAGAATTCCTTTCCCTCTATGACCTGAGTGACACATGCTGGAGGTCTCATGCTGCCAGTATTAAAACATCCTTGGAATTTCTAAACATTATAAGTGACAAACTTCCTAACTCAAAGTGTTGCAGCCAACACAGGGGAATTCTTTAGTTCCTCTTCATCTATTAGGACAAGGTCTAATAATGACAGAACTAAAAAATTATGGCTTAGGTACAAGTGATCATCAGAATCATAGTGCCCAAGCCCAATGAAGTCCAGACCAATAATATATAAATACTTGGTGCCTTATTAGGGCCAAATTCAAAAGGCTGAAAGCAACTCAGCTAAATTAGCTGGGTAGAAGAATTTAATCAGAAAAATGTCTCTGATAATTGGGAATCATTGAAAAATACCTTGCTAGATGTCCAAAAAGCCATAGTCAAGGAAGAAGGCCATATGGATTGAAAAACTGACCTGGGTTACAGGGGAAGTGAAGGCAACTACTTAAAAGTATATAAAACAAATAGGAGAAGGGAAAGTTGATAGTAATGGATATAAATCAGACATTAGGAATTGTAGAAAATTGATAACGGAAGTAAAGTGGCACAAAGAGGAATCTGTGGCCAGCAGAGTTAAGGGCAATCAGGAGGAGTTTTTGTGTTTGTTTGTTTTTTAATATAATAGAACAAAAAGAATCAGGACACGGTTATTGGTCCATTACTAGATGGAAGAGGTAGAATTATCAATAATAATCCAGAAAAGGCAGAAGTGTTCAACATATATTTCTGTTCTGTATTTGAAGGGGGGGGAACATGATGTAGTCATATCATAGGATAGTAATTTCCATTCCACTAGTATCTCAAAAGGATTATTGAACAACAGCTATTAAAGTTAGACATTTTAAAATTAGTATATTGCATGCTTGAAGTTGTTAATGATTCAAGATTAATCTTTGATTAAATAATTCCATTTGAGCCAGTTATTTGACACACAGATTAGTATAGGACCGTACAGAAAGAAGACAGACCTTGTGTGAAGAGAAGGTAGTTTAGTCCCTTCTTCTGTACCTGATGGAATGCTGACAGTGTTCATTCCCAACCTAACTGTCCAACACTCTTTCCTTTTATAAGGTGTGAGACAAAGAAACTTCCTTTTTGGGGGGAAAAATCCTTTCCCTTCATTTAATTTTACTACGTGTTCTGTTTTTGACACTTTAATTTTCCCTATTTATGGAGTTCTTTTATACTATTTTTAGGTTACATGAGTGACACACTAAATGGAATTCTAATCCAATCTTCTTATTAAGCAGCAGGCAGTTCTTACTGTTAAACATCTTTCAATGGATCCTTATTTCATCCATTGCAGAAAACATCTGCAATAACAAGCAATTCTTATCAGCCATAGACCATATTTAAATCATAGGCACCCCTTATCAATCACCCAGTCTTGTATAAACTGTACTTCCATTGATACTCTATATTAGTTTGAGGGATCTTTTTCCTAGACCTCTATATTCCCACAGACCCAGAGATGCTGAGGACAGTTAGATAAAGACCAACATTCAATCACACAAAAATTCCTGGGCACAGATCAGCTTGAGAACCAACACTCTGGGCCTTAGACTTCAAATGCACTAATATCCTATGATTCTGGGAGAATAGTTAATATGCAAATCAATTTAATTTTCAAGAAGGAGGGGAAAATGGGGTAATATTTGCTAACAAATATAACTTGTATCCAAGAGCTTTAAGAGAGCTGGGTGAGGACTTTGCTGGACTGTTAATGTTGCTTTTAAATGTCTTGGAATACTGGGGAAGTTCCAAAAGAGTAAAAGAGAGCTAATTTTGTGCCAATTTTTTAAAGGGTAAATGGGATGACCCACGTAATTATAGGCCTATCAGCCTGCCATGGATCTCAACACCCTGGTGGCTAGGAGCCACCTCCTGCCTGTCAGCTTTGCTCCCTGTAAGCTCTGTGCAGCAGCAAGGAAGAGCTGGAGCTGCCACCACTGGAGGCTGCAAGGAGGTTTTGGGGCTGGCTTCTACTAGCTGCCCTGATAGTGCATGCTCCCCCAAAAAGGGGGGGCCAGAAGGCAGAGGGACCCACCAGCTATGGCAGTGGTCCCCTATGCGGTGCCCGCGGGCGCCATGGTGCCCGCCGGGGCATTTATGTGCGCCTGCCTACTGACAAGGGAGCACTTCCGCCGGACGACCCACCGCTGAGGAGTGCGGCCGCTGGACAACCAGCTGCCAAAATGCTGCCAAGAAGCAGCAACACCAAGAAGCGTCGCCGCCGAAATGCCACTGCTTCTCAGTGGCATTTCAGCGGCAACGCTTCTTGATGAGGCCGGTTCTCGGCAGCATTTCAATGGCTGGTCATCCGGCGCCCGCCACACTCTTCTGGGAACATGAATATGCTATTGCAACAGAAAGGTTGGGGACCACTGAGCTATGGTGTTGGGGGCCACCTTCCCCTTGCCATGCTGAGCTGGGAGCTCTGCTGCTCCTTCTCTCTGCAGGGCAGCTGCTTAGCCACTGATCTGCTCTCTATCCCTTGCTCCCAGGCCCTCCCCACCCCCACCCCCTTTCTAGGGCCGTATGTACAGAGGCACCTGGGCAGTGCACACTATCAAGACAATGAGTGGGAGCCAGCCCCACAGCATCCCTGGGATCCCTTATCTCTGCCTCCCAGAATGGGGTGGGGGAAGGGATAAGGGATCCCTAGGGGGTGCTGGGGCACACTGCACCCCAAGCCCTGGGGATACACTTCACCACTCCACAGCCAGTAGCTGTGTTTTTCCTCTGAAACCTACATTTTATGTCAAACTTCAAAACAAACAGAAAAAAATAAATAAAAAACCAACCAAACGAAACCACCTTCATTTAACACCATATTTTCAATATGAAGAATTGCAAAGTTTAATTGTAATAGTTTGACAGCCCTGCAGACTGATGTCCTCATTATCCTCAGACCAAGTGCACATGGGCATCTTCCTGCCGTGGGACTCAGCCTAGAGGTGGAGAGCCCAATTCCCAGATTAGATGGGGATGGGGGTGCTAGACACTCTGGGATAGGGTTACTTTGACTGGGGTCTGTGCACTGCAGTGTGGATGCTAGAGCCTAGGTTCGAGCATGGATCAGAAAAGCATTAACCTAGGGTTAAAATGCAGTGTAGAGGCTCAAACTCAGGGTTCCCTGATACTGGTCAGCTGACTTGACTCCCACTAGCCCTAGGCTTACATTGCTGTATAGACATACCCTTAGTATGATTCTGTGGCCAAAATTGCTAATGCGATCCTGGGTTGCATAAACAGGGGAATCTTTAGTAGGGATAGAGAAGTTATTTTACCCTCTATATTTGGCACTGGTGCGATGGCTGCTGTAATACTCTGTTCCATTGCTCTTCCTTCATTTCCATGCAGTTTTCAGCAACTATTGAAATGCCCAGAGCTGTATGTAATGTTCTAGGTATAGCCTTGCTAGTGTCATTCAGAGAAAACTGCCGTGGGCTGTGATGTGATAAGGGATCCCCGGGATGCTGTGGGATGTTTTGGGGCTGGCTCCCACTCATTGCCTTGCAGGGGCAGCTCTAGGCATTTTGCCGCCCTAAGCACGGCAGGCAGGCTGCCTTCGGTGGCTTGCCTGCGGAGGGTCCGCTGGTCCCGCAGCTTCGGCGGTCTTCCAAAGCTGCGGGACCAGCGGACCCTCCGCAGGCATGCCTGCGGGAGGTCCCCCGAAGCCGCAGGACCAGCGGACCCTCCGCAGGCAAGCCGCCGAAAGCAGCCTGCCTGCCGCCCTCGCGGCACCGGCAGAGCGCCCCCGCCCCGTGGCTTGCCACCCCAAGCACGCGCTTGGTGTGCTGGGGCCTGGTGCCGCCCCTGTTGCCTTGACAGTATGCACTGCTCAGGTGCCTCTGCACACACAGCCCTAGAGAGTCTAACTGCCTTCGTGCATTTGTTCACTGTTTGCTGACTAAAATCAATAGTACATTGAACATTTATAAACTTTCAAATTAGGAGACTGGGGTCTCTTTGGGCAGAGTTTATTCACTTTATTGAAGAAACAGAATATGTTTACTTGGAGTATTTCAAAGTTGATATTCTATGAAGATAAGAAGGCAGCAGGATTTGTGTGGATGCATATGTACTTTTTTTTTAATATTTTCTTTAGCTGTATAGTTTGCAAGTCTTCATTTTGTCCAGATTCTTAGCTTAAAACTCTTCCGATACTTCTGGAGCTTATTGTTGTTAAACATGTCACCTGTAGCCAGTAAAATGTCTATATGGTGCTCTGTTCAACAGAGATGAACATCTGCCATAGAGAGGTTGGCTCTAGGGTGACCAGACAGCAAGTGTGAAAAATTGGGACGGGGTGGGGTAATAGGACCCTATATAAGAAAAAGACCCAAAAATCGGGACTGTCCCTATAAAATCAGGACATCTGGTCACCCTAGATGGCACATATAAAATGTCTGAAATTAAATTACACAGTACTGTGAGTAACTCTGCAGAAACCAAAATGGCTGAAGTAATTCATAAACATCTTCCACAAGGGTCACTGCCACAGAAAGTAAATTGGGGCAGCTTTGAGGGCTGACCTAGCCTGCCGAGGGACAGCTGCAAAAGACCCCAATACCCAGGGGCAGTTCTAGGAATTACGCCGCCCCAAGCAGGGCGGCACGCCGCGGGGGGCGCTCTGGCGGTCACCAGTCCCGCGGCTCCAGTGGACCTCCTGCAGACATGCCTGCGGAGGGTCTGCTGGTCCCGCGGCTCCGGTGGAGCATCCACAGGCATGCCTGCGGGAGGTCCACCGGAGCCGCGGGACCAGCGGACCCTCTGCAGGCACACCTGCGGGAGGTCCACCGGAGCCGCCTGCCGCCCTCATGGCGACAGGCAGAGCGCCGCCTGCGGCATGCTGCCCCAAGCGCGCGCTTGGCGTGCTGGGGTCTGGAGCCGGCCCTGCCAATACCACTGAATAAAGGAGGTGCACGGCTGCCCCACTTTTTTCCATGCACAAGCACAACAATGAATTTCCCTTTATGTACTCACTTTGTACAGGGGTGAGTGACTATACAAGGTGCAAGGCAGTGGAGAAATGCCTTGTGCTCTTCTTCTCCCAGTTTCACGTTCATCCAGGACTAGCATAGTCCTGACCCACACAGAAGACAAGGCTTTACGACCATTAGGGAACCAGTGCAGAGAATTTCACATCCTTGCTACTTGCCTGAATATTACAGTTCCTTTTCCCTGTGCTTTCAAGAATGCAATTAGTTACATGCTGATGAAAATACATTAGATAATCCTCTGCTCACTTGCTTGATATCAATAAAAAACCCTTTAACCGTGCTTTTAACAAGCATGGCATGTAATCAAATGCTATTGGAAAACTGGAAACAAGGGAAAAAGTAATTTGCCATAATTTTTGTAAAATATATTTTTATTATAAAAGGGAGCAGTGAATATTGTATTTCTCCTGGCCGCATTAATGTATCTCAGACATAGGAGTTGGGCTATCATCTACAAAAAGTCTGAAGTATGCTTTAAGCAGCGCTACATGGAACCAATCAAACACAGCTTGCAAAACCACCTCTGAATTGAGTCATTATTCCACTCCTGGCTATTTTAGAGGTAGAAAATAAAGTGAACAGACTTCCAGTGCGACTTCATGATGAAGATCCTGATTCTGCTCCCATCAAAGTCAATGGGAGTTTTGCCACTGAATTAAATGGAGTAGCTTCAGGACTGAAATGCTGGAGATGCATAACCTGCTCTAGTGACAAAAGCTTTTGCAGGGGCAGTGGGTTCTGGATAAAGGAGATATACTTAATCATTTAGAATGCCACCAAGGCTAACGCCACAGTATCTCTAAAAATGCAACTTATCACCTTTCTAGCCTAATAGGTGGCATTTTTTCTAAAATAAACAAAATCTGCAAGCCTGATGTAAATCCTTCATTTCTGCCTTATTGATGAGTTTATCATAGTCATTTTGTGCAGTCCAAGAGAACCCAAGAAAAATCATTCCGTGTTCAGTGTATCATGTACAGCCAAGGGTTTAGAGAGTAATTATAGTTGCCCTCTCTCTAGGCTGGAGTGCAAAGGTTTTATATCAATTATTCAAATATGGCAAAGGAAGCTAAGAAGTGATGAAAGTTTAAGAAATACAGTTTATTGAATGTGTCTCAAGGCCTTATCATTTTATGCATTATAGATCAGAGCTGAAACTATATCTTACCTGGAGGTAGAAGACAAGGAAAATAAGCCAATTTATAACTTTTTTTAGTCTAATGAACTAAAGCTCTATTCAGTAAAAACTCAAGTGCAGAACTGATGAGCTCCTGGAACGTCCAAGTGCTACAGTTTCTTCAGTGCAATTGTAGTACACAGGAAATGATATTTTCTGGCCAGATCTACAGGGATTTACACAAAGGGAGCCCTGCATTATGTTTAAGGGCTCAATCCTGTGTAGTGCTGAGAGCCTTCAATTCCCATTGCGGCCAGTAAGAGTTCAGAGTGATCAGCACCTCAAAGGACAAGCCCTGGGACCTGATTCTCAGTTATGCAAAGGCTCCTTTATGCCCCTTTGACAGTGTAAATGTGCCTTAAGCCAGTGCTTCTCAAGCTATCTGATGTGAGGGACCGGTAATTTTTTTTTCCAGTGTGCCAGGGACCGGTGCCATATTATTATCCTATTCAACACTCTTATGAGGAAACTCACCACGGACCAGCAGCCAATGGCTCGCGGACCGGCACTGATCCGCGGACCACCACTTTGAGAAACACTGCCTTAAGCTACCAAAGTGGTGTGAAAAAGAGGAGCACTAGGACCCAGTGGTGCCTCTCCATCCTATCCTCATATCAGCTTGGGGGGAAACTGCAGAGAGGAGCTACTCTAGCTACCAGAGGTAGAAGTAGCCAAAGCAGGGGCTGAGGGGCAAGAAGTAATATAGGGCCGAGCCTGGAACACTCCTGGACCCAGGACTATGAAGGGGAGATTCCCCCATAAATACTTTGGGGGCACTAGGACCTAGGTGGTGTCTCTCTTCCCCAACCCCCCACATGGCCTTGGGGGAAAACTGCAAAGAGGCACCAGCCAGATCCTCCAGCCCATAGACAGAAGCAACCAAAGCAGGGATGCTGGGACATTCGTAGAACTTTCTTACCGTTTTGACTGGAATTTCTCTGTCCTGTTGCCACAACCCTCCCACTCCCTCAGTCTCTTCACCTCAGCTTCATTCCACGCTTCCTCCTTTTACCTTGTTCTCCCTTGCTCTGTCCCCTTCAACTTCCTCCCCTTCCCTTTTCATTCCAGTTACCTGATCCACTCCTAAGTAAACCCACCCCCAAAAAAACTGCAACACTAACGTGAGGTTTGCTGCCATCACATTGTTTGCTCTGCTTGTGTGTTATTGCCCTTCCCCGGGCCTGTGTCTGTCTTGTTTATTTAGACCATAAGCCCTTCTGTTACCAATTAATGTACTTACATCAGGAAGTTATGTGACTGCAAGTAGTAATGGTGGTCCACTCCATGGGATGCTCACTAGAGGGGAGTGAGGTTGGTCCATCAGACACTAGCTCCATTAAGATGTGGTCCACCCTAGGAAAAGTTTGAGAACCTTGCTTTACAAGGCGTTTTTTAATCCACAGCCTCTAAGGAACAACCTCTAAGGAACAACCGAAAACTTCAGGACAATGGCAGACAGGCCTGTTCCCATATCAGTTTGAGCAGATATCATTTAAGGTTCAGTAAGTGGCATAACCCTAGCACATGTCATTGTTTGGGTTACAATTATTTTTAATTATGAAAAAAATTGGGAAAAAAAGTATTCAGAAGAAGAAATATGAAATTCTGGTTTTTATTTTGCATTTTTCCCACTCCCCAAATTAACCTTCTAGACATTCAGTTCAACATGTTAACAGTTAAGCAACACTTGTACAGCCCTGTTTTATGGACTATTATAAGCACCCTCCAATTCTTTTAAAATTAATAGCTGCTGCTAGCCATTGAATGTACACAGTTTGTTCTTGCAGACCAGGGTTTAACAGCATCCATTACTTTTTAATATGCCATTGATCTGTGTGAATATGATGCCTTACTTACTAGAAGGTCAGGGGAAATAAGCTCAGTGGTATCTGCTAAGTATGAGAACTAAAAGACTCTTGTAATGAAACCATATATGAAAAACATTGATTTAATAAATGCATTTTTCCCTGTGGGAGATACTTTGCCTAAATCCCATTGAACTACAGTTTTATCTGTTTTTATTAAATGAATCAAATATCAAAATAAAATTGTTCTGAAATTGACTGCTAGCTTTATAAATCCTAAAGCTTCCCTGTGGCAGTAGCTCAGAGAGCTGGAAAGCTTGTCTTTCTAACCAACAGAAGTTTGGTCCAATAAAAGATATTACCTCACCTGCCTTGTCTCTGGAAAAATCCCTGTCAATTTACAGACAAAGCTAAGTCTCCCATTTTCAGTATTAATTCCCTCCTGAAGTACCATGTTTTATTTATAATAGAGAATTTTCAGTTAGATGCAGTGCATTTGTGCCATATAATGTAACTCATTTACTCCACATCAGAGCCATTCAAATAAACACAGGCATTCTCCTGAATATTTTCTTTTAAACCTAAATGAAGTGAATTGGAGGTGTTAGTCCAGTTCCTGATGGCTATCAAAAGCCATGACCCCAACTTACAACTTTGCTAACAATCTCAGCAGCAGAAAACTCAGTGATTGAATTGGGGTGAACTGTGGTCAAAGCCACTGGCTACTGAAATGGGGCTGAACACAGTTGTCTAGGTTGTGGCTAAACCATATCAAGCACAAATTCAGCTGCACTTATTGCTGACATCTGTTGTCAATAACAGGAGGTTTGAAGTGGGAGGAAGAGTATAGCATAAAGGAGGCTTTTATGTGTGCCCCTTTAAAACTAAGGCTATATCTACACGACAGACTGCTGTTGGTATAGCTATGTGGGTCAGGCTTGTGAAGAGATGTGATCCCAGATTTATATAGCTTAAAAATCTTTCTTCTGCTGGTTTTAACTATGGGCATTCTCAATAGCAACAGTAAATGTATTCTGTAATTGGAGGCATAATAATGACAGAAAGCTCTAGGTCCTATTGTCCCAAGGGCAAAGTAATCCACCAATTTACATCTAAATGAATAGCTACAAGTAGGGTAACCAGAGGGGAAGGGAGGGACAGCTCAGTGGTTTGACAATTGGCTTGCTTAAACCCAGTGTTCTGAGTTCAATCCTCAAGGGGGGGCCACTTAGGGATTGGAGGCAAAATCCATACTCGGTCTTGCTAGTAAAGGCAGGGGTCTGAACTTGATGACCTTTCACGGTCCCTTCCAGTTCTATGAAAAAGGTATATCTCCATTTAGTAGATGTCCCATTTTTAAAGGGACAGTCCTGGTTTTGCCCTTTTTCTTATATAGGCACTTATATAGGCACCCATTTTTTTCACAGTTGCTATCTGGTAACCCTAGCGACAAGCATACAGGGCTTGATCCAATTCCCTTTAAAGTAAATGGAAAGATTCCTGTTGACTTTACTGGGGGTTGGATTGAGGTCATAATGAAAAAAGAGCATCAAGTACACTGAAGCAAAGCTTTCAGCTTTTCAAAATGTTATTCTGATTTGGCAAACATAACAGTAATTTAGGCTGAGATCCAAAGGAAATTCTTGAACAAATTGTACAGTATTTGGGCTGGGCTGTAAAATTTGTTCAAGAATTTCCTTTGGATCTCAACCTAAATTACTGTTATGTTTGCCAAATCAGAACATTTTGATTTACTTGAAAAGTGGCTTCAGACAGCTCCACCAGCAAAATAATCTCTAATGTACCTATGAAAAATATTTACAAGTTTTCATATATGAACAAGCAGAGATGACCCATGCCTGCTGACAGTGGTGGGGCAGAGTGAGGGCAGCTGGCTTCAGCAGTGTTACTGAGCATGCTCAGTCTGTGTGAGCATGCTCAATACAAGCCAGGCAGCAAAGCTGGGGGGTGAGGGGCACGTGACTCCACATGCATCCCCATGCATTGCCTCAAAACAAGTGTAAAGGTAAATATGCTGTTGCCCTACACATCAGCTTCAGTTGGCATTTATCTAGTTGTTTCTTGTAATATTGTCAATCTTGTGAGAAGTGCCAAAATTATTCAAAGTAAGCAGCTAGGCAAGTAAACATTGCCAGATATTCAGGGAGTCTGGGATCGATTTCAGCAAATGTAGGAGGCCAAATAAGAAGGGAAATATACTTATCTTTATTCAGCCTAAAAAGGAGTTAACATTTCATTTTCCTTTGAGGTTTGGGCTGAGGCTTAGGACAACTCTTACTTTAGCCAAACCAGTTTACTGATGAAAAATGTTCATTCCAGTAAATTCATAGGTTGAACTTCAAAATATCTAATTTTGTCACAGAGATGTATTAATTTTCCTCTCACTTACTTTTCTGTACATTTTATCATAGGTTGCTGAATACATCTCGCTTAAGTCTTACAATTGCTCAAGATAGAACCAGAAAGGCTTCACCACAGAAAAGATTATCTGAATGACAGGTTGGTGTCTCAGTGAAGTCACGCCTGAGTAATCACATATTTTTCTACAAGCAGAAGAAATGAGGCCTGATAGCACTTCTCAAATAATGAGACTCCTAGGGCAGACACGCATTCCTTCATTTGAAAATATCAGTAATCTCTCCATGAACAGTGACTGCACCCAGGTTGTAGTACCAGAAGAAGTCTTTTTCACAATTGCCATTGCTGGAATACTGGAGAACCTACTTGTCCTTATAGCTGTGATCAAGAATAAGAATCTCCACTTGCCCATGTACTTGTTTATCTGTAGTTTATCAGTTTCAGATATGTTGGTCAGTCTGTACAAAACTTTGGAGAACACCTTGATCATCTTATGCAAAATGGGGTATCTGACACCTCGAGGAGACTTGGAGACCAAGATAGATGATGTCATGGATTCTTTATTTGTTCTGTCTTTGCTGGGGTCAGTTTTCAGCTTGTTAGCCATTGCAGCTGACCGATACATAACTATATTTTTTGCATTACAGTATCATAACATCATGACACTGAATCGTGCTTTAATCATCCTGGCAGTAATTTGGGCATTCTGTGCGGGGAGTGGCATTGCTATGACCATCTTCTCCCATGAAACAGCTACGGTCATTTCCTTCACTATTCTGTTTCCTTTTATGTTAATTTTTATATTTTGCCTCTATATCCACATGTTCTTGCTTGCACGATCTCATGCCAAAAAGATCGCTTCACTGCCTACCAGTGCAGGTCCCCAGAGAGTTAACTTGAAAGGAGCTATTACATTAACTATTTTCTTTGGTGTTTTCCTTTGCTGTTGGGGACCCTTTCTTCTTCACATCCTCCTCATGAAATTTTGCCCACTTAACCCTTACTGTGCTTGCTACATGACCATTTTCCATGTGAATGCTACACTCATCTTGTGCAATGGCATCATTGACCCTATGATTTATGCATTCCGAAGTCCAGAATTACGGAGTACACTGAAGAAGATGTTCTATTGCACCAGGTCAGACTGGAATTAGTGAATACCAAATTTGAAAAATGTTTGTAAAATTAAGCCTACAGTGCCATGCATAATACTGGTAAGAATTATAGACACTAAGTAAGACCAGAATTCTACAAAAAACGTACACATAGTCTTAACTTAATACACTTTGGGTAGTCCCACTGACCTCAGTAGGACTATGAATTCAGCCTGCAACAGGTGCAGAAGGGCTGATCATGGGAATGGAGAGCATGTGTTCCATCTTAAAAGTAATAAAAATCTTAACCAACTGCTTAACTGAGAAAATGTACTAAATTTAACCCTGCAGTGACTCCTTTACAGTACATAGAGATGCACCACAGAGTTTAGGCCACTGAATATTGTATCAGTGCTTTCAATTCAAGGAGAAAATACTATAAAACTCTTCTGGTGAACTAACTGGGAAATTAGCTTTACATTTTTTTCTAAACTGCTTTATTATTATGTTTTCAGAATAAGAAAATATTTATTGTGAACCAATACACACAGATATGGCTGGGTGTTGGCTGGTTTGATCTTCTTGTTTTTACATATAGCTAATTTCAAAAGAGACAAGCACGTTTTTTTTTAAAGTGTCAAAAATGTCATTAGGAGGCTGATGCCAAGCAGGAGATATTTTTGATCCAAAAGACATTTTTAGACAAAGTTTTATAGTAATTGGAAACAGGGACTAAGATTACATGTGTTATTAAATTGTTAACTGAAGTATAATGTCACAGTCACATCACTATAATACTGTTATTCTGGAGGGTGTTAATGGCTGTCATCAATTGCAGACTGGTTAAAGCTGATAGGTGTACTAATCACTCTTCTTTCAGGCTAATTGGACTTCATGCGCATTCTTTATAAATAAACAAGACTGCACCAAAGAAATAAGTAATTCATGTAATCAATTTCTCCTCCTAATAGAAAGAACTCAGCAAGGCCCCAAATCTTGGCTAACTGCTTGAGCTAAAGGGGTAACTCTGGTGCCAGTAGTTGGATAAAGTCTCTATGGAGGGAAATTGTGAGCTGATATTTTGGTTGAAGTAAACTGGAACAAATGAGAGGTGCTCATAGAAATCAAAGATGACCAAATGGAATTAAAAGCAGGACCAAAAACAAGAATTAAACAAAAGCTGGAGATTTCACAAAAGGAATTAAAGAAATATCTGGAGGTTTCCTGGGAGTGACTGAAACTCTCTAATCACAAAACTCTCTGTCTGGATTAGTTAGATGACCAGCAACCTTGGTCTAACTACCTTGTACCGGGAAATAATGGTGAGCAAGAAAGCTTTGGACAACTTGGAACTTGCTAACAATGATGAGCTGCAGCAAGAACTTAAGGAGCTAAAAAATAATCTGGAGGAGGAATTCAAAGAATCACAGACCATAGTGGGAGTAGGGAAGTAATTCCCGATCCATTCTTTCTGGGTGGGGAATTGGACCAGCCATAAAACCTGTGTAAGATTGGACATTTACAGTATCTAACCTGTTTATAACCCACGCAGGCCCAGATAGAATAGGTGGGATTCCTCTCATAAATAGTAGGCTTTTGTATTATTTCAGAAAGGGAAAAGTTCCCTAAAAGAGGCTTATTTGGCTCAGTTCATCATCATAGCCTAAATGAATGCTGTGAAGATGGACAAAAGGCAGGGTTCCAGGCAGAAGGTGGCCCAGCACTGATGGTACTGCAGAACTTACCCCTAGAAAAGAGATTACTTGATCCAGATCTGGTACAAGCTCTTGATATGCAGTTCAGAGGTAGCTATCAATCTGAGATGGCCAGGACACAGCTAAGAGCTAGAAGGAGAAGGAAAGAAGAGACCCTATCTGAACTGGCAGAGGAACTCAGGGAACCTGTACTCCTGTCATATCTGCAAAAATCAGTGATGAGTTAATTAATAGATGCATACTTGGCCTGGGACTTGAAGATCAAGATCAGAGAAAGGAGGCCAAAGACCCTTGGACTGTGAGATTTGCCTCAGAACTTGAACCTTTCCTTACAGCAGTCCAACAGAAGAAGCAGCAGCCACCAATGAGATCCACCAGGAGCCTTGTGGGTACAGATTTATATCTACTATGTATGATCAAAAAGGGAATCCTAATGTGGTTCATGACATTCTTGAACAGTTGGAAAAATTGTTAAATTTGGTTTGTAAAACAAGGGAAATTGGCAATAATATAAAACTTAAGGGAAGCAGTTTAGTTAAATGCTGGTACATAAATAAATTGGCTACAAAACCTTGATAAGAATCCTTTAAAATGATTTCATTTTCTATAGTCCAGATAGCAGTATCAGATTCTATTACCATGAATAGATGATACCCTAGATGCTGTAACAGGTTCAGTCTGGTTTTCCATACTGTATATTAAAAGTGGGTATTGGCAAGTGAAAGCAGAGGCAAAAGACAGGGGAAAACTGCTTTCATAGAGGACAAGGCCTGTGACAATCTAAAGGAATGGCTTGTGTAATGTGCTGGCCACGTTTGAGAGGCTATGGAGTGGATACTGCATGGAATGCCTCTCAGCCTGATTGCTATGATATCTTAGTGCATGCTAAAACCTTTGAACTTTTGATACATCTACCAGTGGTCTGAAGCTGAACCCAAAGAAATCTGAGTTGTTCCAAAGAGAGGTAATCAACCTCAAGCACACACTCATTGGAGGGAATTTCCATTGACAAAATGAAAGTGGAGGCTGTGCAGAACTAGCTACTTCCCCAGACACTCTCAGATATGCAGAGTTTTGTAAAATAGGTTTATTTGGGGGGTTGCCAATCTTGTGGAACCATTGCATAGGTTGAGCAAGAAAGGGAAACCATTTCAGTGGCCAAGTATGATTTAGTGGTTTTAGATTTGAAAAGAGCTCTTTTTACTGCTCCTGTCTTAGCATACCCATGGTCACTGCTGCTAGTGCTTACGCATTGGGGCAATATTGACATATATCTTCTCAGATGATCCATTAGAGAGCTAGCATCTCAGCTTGGTTGCCCACAAAAACTGACAATGTGGCTTTGGAAGCTGAGGAAAAGTTGTGACTACAGCAAATTCCACATTAGAAGAGAATGGACGAAGTCTGTCCCAAGGATCAGATTCCACAGAAACAATACACGCTCATCAGGAGCCCACTGAAAGTGGCTCCTCCTGCTTGTCTGTATAGTATCTTACTCATGAGCTTACAAGTATCAGGATAAAGCCTTTATCGTGAACAGGAACTATGTACAGAAATGAGCTAACTTCCCACTGCTCTGTGTAGCTTCAGCCTGAGATTGCCCTATCTCATAGACTTTATTCCCGAGAGCTGCGGGGGGCCATGCCTGCGGACGGTCAATGTCAGCAAAATGTCTCATGACCCACAATCAGATTACCCTGATGCTTTAAGGCCAGAAGGGACCATCTTAATCATCTAGTCTTGACCTCTCCTGGATTTCTTTCTTTCTGCCCCAGTGGAAAATGTGTCATTTGGGAAACCAAAGACTACATGAAGCATATGCAGGAAGTACGGCATTGCTACACTTCTTGGAGGACTTACCCTATAGCACAGATGGAAAGGCAGTGGGGTAGAGAGAGAAAAGCTCCACAGAGATTTGGATGGGAGTCAAATTGATTTGTGTTGGTGATTTGAAAAGGTCCAGACCGGGGGATCGTTGGGGGGTGTGGGCATTAGCATGGTACTGATGAGAAAGGTGGCGGTCTAGTTCCAGACCTCCTCTCTACCCACATATCAATTTTTCTCTGATTAATTTCCTAGCAAACTGGCAATAAGTTTCTGTCATAGAAGTTTCAATTAATCCCGTGGATACGCTTCAAACTGTTGAATATGGATTCCAATGAAAAAATGAGGGGCAACAAAAGACCTTAGACTGAATCACCCAAGCAGTTGAAGGGGGAGGACCACAAGGCCTCTGCAGAACCTAGCACAGGATATTGTGACACTGAAAGAGTTCCTCACAGACTGACTGAATTCAATCTCAAAAGACATTTGTGGCCTCTCTAAAAATATATGTGATGTAAAATCCCAAATGGGTCACTTGGAAAATGAGCTACAAAAGAATGCCATTGAAACCAGTGAAATTAAAGAAGAAACTGCCTTCTTAAAGCTGAGACTAGACAAACTGGAAGAAAAATGGGATGACTTAGAAAACAGATCTCAAAGAAAAACCCTTTGCTTCCTGGGTATTGGTGAGGTCTAGAGGAGAAGGATATCATTAGCTTTCTTCAGAAATTGCTCCCTGACATATTTAATTTGGACCTCCAGCAGCCCCCATTTAGTATTGAAAGGGCACATCAAATACCTTTTGCTAGAAGACTGGAGACTGACAAGCCCAGACCCATTATCTTCAAGCTGCTGAAGTTCAGTGTTTGAGTAAGGTTAATGGAAGCTTCCAGAAAATCTGAAACCATTATGTACAAGGCCACAAAGTTTCTCTTTCTTCTGACTTCTCAGCTAAGCTCAAAAAAAGAAGGCTGCATTCAATGGCATAAAGCAAATCCTGAGGGAGACCAACATCAGATACAGCAAGTACCCAACCACCTTCACTATGGATTTAGCAGGCTCGAAAGATTTTGCAAATCCTCCTCTAAAGCTTGGCAGACACTCCAAACACTAAGGTCTGGTCTACACTGGGCCGGGGGGGAAATCGACCTAAAATACACAACTTCAGCTACGAGAATAGTGTAGCGGAAGTCAACGTACCTTAGTTCGACTTACCTTGCGTCCTCACAGCGCAGGGTCTATTGGCCCAGCTCCTCCATTGACTTTGCTTCCGCCTCTTGCCAAGCTGGAGTTCAGCAGTCGACGGGAGAGCAATCGGGGATCAATTTATCGCGTCTACATTACACTACACGCAATAAATCGGTCCCTGATAGATCGATCGCTACCCGCCAATCCAGCGGGTAGCGTAGATGTACCCTAAGAGCAGGTTTGACTAAAAGTAGCAGAATGGGTTTTTTTATCATAAAATGCATACCTCAACAAGTTTAAAAATGGGTTTGTTTTCCTGTATATCTTTGTAAATATGGTAATATTCACTTATATAATCTTCCAACACCTAGCAGATAACCAGCTAAGCTGAATTCTTCTCTTGATTTCCTTTGGAACTGAGCAATAACATCATGTGCATAGCACTACAATGCATAGATTTAACACTAAGCTGGAGGACAGAGCACCATCTACTGATTGAAGTATTATCTGCACAAATGAACACAACTAGCACTGCTAGATAGAATCTCTTCACTAGCTCAGCCACCGGTGGATTGTGTTATGGTAACCACAAGTCCCTTGGAACAGTAAATTCTCTTGACATGTAAAGTAGATGGGCACCTAAATCTTAAATGGCACTAGTTATTCAATTTGTGCAGGGCATTTGACATACTATGAATATGAAATGTATTTTCCATATTTAGATTTTGTACTAATTTATATTTTTTTGTCAAATCAATTGTAAATTTACATGTTCTGAGTCTGTGTGTATATGATATACATATGTGTATGTATGTATACATGAAAACTTCTGTATGTAGGAATATATTATGTGTGTTCTTAGAATACCCAATGTTATTTACAGAGTAATATTTGACTTAAAATACATTTCCATTTAGAGATGTTTAGACTATTATTAGATAACATAGGGAGGGGAGGAGCAGATGGCATTGAAGCAATCAGAGATCTGAATGTGCCCACACTGGCTTGTTTTAAGTCTGTTATTTTTGTTTTGTTTTCTCTTATAAATATACTTTGGAAGTTGCATGATATTTAACTATAAGTCTTTTTATATACCTGACACCCTAAAAGGCCCAATTGAAGGCATAAATTCATTCAGAACTAACCATTATCTAATATACATAAATATGGACCATGTCCTAGAGGTGTGATTTTTACAACATAAATGGGGAAATGTGTCTTTAGAATAAGGTGATCTTTTAAAACTATGCCATGATTTTTCTTAAAATGTGCTCCTGGTATTTGAGGGGACTTAACTTTCCAAAAGAATAAAAATCCTGAGACACCTCAGATCAAAAAAGTGTCAAGTAGCTTTATCGCAGGAGTCTCATCTACCAGAAATAGATGCGGATAGAGTCAAGACAATGTGGGTAGGTACAGTGTATCATTCATCATTTAATTCTAAAAGCAGAGGCACATCCATCTTAATTCATAAAAGTATAACTTTTCAATATATATAGTCTTGGTCTCATCCTGAAGGAAGATATGTTCCTCTTGAAGGCTGTTTCAACTCAGAAAGGTTAATTCTAGAAAGCATTTACAATCCACATGGAGGTAATTCTGAATTTTCCAAAACCATTGCAGACATTCTTTCTAATTAAAAAAAAAATCCTGTAATTCTGGGAGGCAATCAGAATACTACGCTAGATAGACATCTGGACAAACCCAATTACATGAGAGCCAGCTCTCAAAGTACAATAGACCAACCCTCATTATTAAAGAAAGAACTTGGTTTAAAGGGTATAGAGAGATTCAGACACCCAAGGAGCATGGCTGGACATATTTCTCTATAGTATATTCATCTTACTCCAGAATTGATAATTCTGCTCCAGAATTGAAGCAATTATTGATAATATATGAATTTCAGAGTATGTTCCAGTTATACTTACCATAGACACTGATTATATCTGATTAAAGTCTTCTAGGTGGAAGCTGAACACCGCACTAAAAATGCAAATTTTTGTTCCCCAATTGATTGAGTCATCTCTAACTTCATTCAAGAAACCAAGCGCTCAGTTACCTCAAATACCATCTTCTGGGAAGCTCTGAAAGCTACTGAAAGGGGTGAATGCATAAAATATGCCTCCCAAAAGAAGAAAAAAATTACTCAAGCTACTAGGTGCTAGCCAAGGAAATAGATTAGTTATAGAGAATGCACAAGACTGACACAGATAATGAATACCTTCCACATTCTCTAATCAACACCAAATATAAATATAATGAATGCTTCTCCAGCCAAGTAGAATTTATACTCAAGAGGGTCAAACAAAGATATTCTGACAGGGTAGATAAAGCAGGTAAACTACTTGCCAGAAGATTTAAGATGGAACTAGGTCACAACAATATTTCTTCCTTATTACAAGATGGCATTGGCATTCTTGAAGCAATAGATATAAATAATCAATTTAAGCAATTCTGTTAAGCTTTATACAAATCAGACAACCAATTTAAGTCTATTAAATTTGATAATTTCATTGAAGGCCTACTTTTTTATATCCTAACTTCAGAACAAGTGCTGTTTATGGACAAAGCTTTCACAATACATAAGAACAATCAGGCTATTAAAAATATGAATTCCAGCAAGAGACATAGCTTTCCAGCAGATTTCTACAAAACATTTTGTAATTATGCTTCTTCTATGCTTTCAAAGGCCTTCATTGAAACATTCCAAAAAGGAACCATGTCTGATGACATGAGAATTGCTTTCATTAATATTCAAAAACAACAAAGATGATTGCACTTGTAGTGACTTCCATCTCATATTTCTATTAAACATAGATTGCAAAATGTTAGTGACACAACAGAACACCATCATCACCAATTATACACACACATCAGCTTGCTTTCCTTAAAGGATGATTGGCTGCTGATAATATGAGAAATATCACTCACTTGATCCAGTAAGCTCAGATGTCACATGTTCCCTCCATAGCTTTATGTCTAGATGCAAGAAGGTGTTTGATAGAATTGTATGGCCTTACCTAATGGCTGTCTTTAAAAAAAATCAGATTTGGACCAATATTCCTGAATTGGACAGTCTATTATACAACTCTCTCCTTTCTTCACTATCAACTAATGGAATTATTTCTCCCACATTTCAAGTAGAAAGAGGGTCAGGGCTGTCCCTTCTCACCCCTCCTTTTCAATCTCTCTCGAGCCACCTACAATGTACATACGTCAGGACTCAGCCATTGCACGTGTGACTATAAATAGGAAAGCATACGCAATCAGTGTATATGCAGATGACATTTTTGTACTTTTGTACTGTCCTCATCAATCCCATCATTACTGAATGTAGCTGACATTTTCTGAAAGATCTCTGGTTTTTGCTTTAACTGGAATAAATCACAAGCAATGAATATATCCAAAAGACCAGATCCTTCTCCGTTTCAGCATTTTCCATTTCCATTTCAAATATGCAAGGAAATAACTTATTTAGGTATTAAAATTTGTCCTAATCCTCTCAGAAATGTTTCTATAAATATGGACTATATATATATATCCTTGGAATTTTCTTTATATATATATATATATATATTCCAAGGATGTAGAGGAATGGCATTTCCTCCCTCTATCCTTACTGAGGAGACTAGAAATAGTCAAAATGAATATCTGTCCAAGAATGATTTCTATCGTTAGCCTATTGCTTTTCCAGGTCTCTCCCTCACTCTTTGCTCTAATAAATTGGCTTATCATGCAATTTTAATGGGATAAAGAACAACCACACTTGCCACACAAGACCCTTAAAAAATCCTGGAGGGGGTTGCCAGATTTGTATATATTATTGTATTGTATATATATTGTATATATATTATCTAGCATTCCAAATGTGTCCTATTGTGAGATGGTTCCCCTCTAGTAGCTCTGTATACACCCTGGCCTGGTTTGAAATTAAAAAATGCTTAGTTATGCCATTTGGTTCCCTCTCTTCTTTTATGTACCTAAAGAGGCTTCCCACACCTTTAAGGCAAAATCAAAGCTTTGTATCTACAAGGGGCATCCTACAACACTTTCAGACGATTGCAACATCCAATCTTACTAGTCTCTTCTTGTACCACAATGGAACAACCCTAGGCCAACTCCACGCTTAAGACAATTTGCATAGAAAAAGGATTACAAGATGATAGACTGTCCGCCTTCAATTACATGAGTAACAAATACCAGCTTCCACTGTCTCACAGTTCCTTCTTTCAGCAACTATGCTCAAGGATTCATGCAAGGATTGGGGACCATTGGTCTGTTTCAACTATCTCACCTTTAGAAGAGCATGTTCAGAAATAGGAAAAAAAGACACTTGGTAGGAATTACTTATAGGTGGCTTAATGCTTTGCAGTACCTTCTCCATTTCCGTCTCAAAGAAAAATGGGGAAAAAACTTAGCCTTAACGATCACAACAGAAACCTGGGAGGATGTCTGACTTAATATGAAAGATACTTCAAGTTTTTTATCCCTGTGATTCTTCCAGAACAAGATATTTAAACGGGCACTACTGGACTCCATAACATTTGTATAAGTCTAAGCAATACGCAGCGAATGTTGGAGATGCAAACAGCCACATGCCAACCTTTCACACATCCTCTATACTTGTCAAAAAATGCAGGGCCGCCCAGAGTAGGGGGCCAAGAGGGGCAATTTGCCCCAGGCCCTGGGCCCCACAGGGGCCCCCACAAGAGTTTTTCGGGGCCCCTGGAGCGGGGTCCTTCACTCACTTTGGGGGCCCCGGAAAACTCTCACGGGGTCCGGCCTCCCGGAGCTTCTTCCACTCCAGGTCTTCAGCAGCAATTCAGCGGCAGGGAGTCCTTCCGCTCCGGGACCCACCGCCGAAGTGCCCCGAAGACCCGCGGCGGGGGGGTCCTTCTGCCCCGAGACCTGCCGCCGAAGTACCAGGTCTTCGGCAGCAATTTGGCGGCGGGGGGGAAGACCCCAGGCCTCCTGAATCCTCTGGGCGGCCCTAAAAAATGCATGTATTCTGGAACACCAGATTCAGTGCTCTCTCAAAAACTTTGTGTTGCTATCTTTTCTTTTCCAAGCTTGTGTATCTTAGGGATGCTGGGTGAGTTGCTATTACCAGTTAACATTAAGAAGTGGATTGCAGTACCTATTTTAGTGGCCAAAAAAGTTATTTTGAGAAAATGGAAATCCGCAATTCCTGTCTCATATGCAAACTGGCTTAGTGAGCTCTCCACTACTGCATTAATGGAAAAAATGACTGTCTAAACAGAAGTGCTTGGGAAAAAATATGAGGATGTCTGGTCACACATGAAACTATTTCATACTTTTGCAGTTTAGTATATAATAGTCCCCGATACTCAAGTGACTGTGAACAATCAATTGAGATAACCCACTACCTTCGGACCAGCCATATATTAGTCCCCGATACTCAGAGATTATGTTCCCACTTATTTATCTATTTAGTGACTTTAATAATTGATGTCCTGCATGACCTATATCGGTTCAGAGGTGGGGGTTGTTTGTGTTTTTGTTTTTTCTGGTTTTGAAAATAATGAATGTTAAATTTTGTTATTTATATGCTATTTCCATCCTATATATATGTATATATGTTTTGTTTGGTTGTGTTTATATTCTATATAAAAATAAAAGTAAAATTGAAAAAGAAAAAGTCCTGACAAGAAAAAAACTATGTAAAAATGCAAACAGTGAAACTTATATTATTTCTTAAATTATTTATTTTCTTTCTTTCCCTCCCTGTGAAGAGGTGCTCCTGGTGTCATCTCTGGCTGGCTGTGGCTCCCACTGTCAGCTCTGGGCAGCTGACTGACAGTGATTTCTAAGTAAAATTGTTAAGCCTGATTCATGATCTCGGGACAGAACTCTCAAATATCAGGATTTTTTTTTTCAGACAGCTGAAATCCTGACATTTCAGAGTTCCATCGCGAGATCATTAGTCAGACTTAATTTTACTTAGAAATCTCATCTCTTGCGATTAATTCATAAGAGTTGGCATATTTGTACGCATACGCACACGCACACACACCCCATGTTTAACTCCCTCTTGTACCTCACTTTTGTCATTCTGATGTAGAGCATCGAGCCCAAGATGTAGCCAAATACCACTTTGACCACTCTATTTAGATGTTGTACATAGACCCCCAACAACAGTCTTTTTGTCTGTTTGCCTGCCTGCCTTTAGAGTGTAAACAGTTTGAGATTTAGGATTAGGCCTTGTCTTTGTTGGGAAGGCACTCAGAATATCTTGGATGCTATCAGATACAAATAATATTTAAAAACAAACTAAAAAGAGCCCAGCCACTGTTTTTTGTTTGTGTTTAACTTTATATATGGGGACAGAATATATGACTGTAGCTAGATGAACCAGATCAAAATCTATAGCGAAAGGCAAAGAGTGGGGAACATCCTCTTGGAACAGTCAGCAAACTGTGGCTACCCAAACAGTGGACCTGGATAAGTAGTTCTATTTCATCCTCAAAATGGCCAGGCTACAGTTTACAAACTGGAAGGAAAAACACACGAGCAATCTAGCTGTAATTTATTTGTGATCCATTATAGACCCGAAATTTTCAAATAGAAGTGCTTCAGTTTAGGCTCCTAAATCAATATTTTGGCACGTAAATAAGTGGCCTGATTTTCAAAAGTGCTGAGTTTCTTCAGCTGCTCTTTACTTCACCACTTTTGAAAATCAGGCCACTTATTTAGGTGCCAAATTACTGAGTTAGGAGCCTAACTTTAGATTCCTATTTTTGAAAAAATCTTGGACCAGGTCCTCTGTATGAAGTCACCTACACTGAACTTGCAGGAAAAATAATAAAGAAGAGGGTTTGAAATCACCAATTTAACATGAAACCTAATTAATATTTTAATAGTTATTGCTGCATTGGGGTTATATTCACAAGCTTTAGTGATTAGAAAGCCAGTGGATTCTCTGCTTGCTATTTTAGTGGACAAGACTCTAGGAAGTGATTGCTTCACTACTATTCATCTGCACTTTAATAAAATAATACTCTTTAAAAACATATTTTTGAGGCCGTTTTGAACAATTGCCCTTCAGGTGCTATAAATTCAGACAATGAGTTCACCCTGATAAACTGGTGTCTGCACTGCAAGGCCTCCTGCTCTGAAATAATTAGTAGATAGCCATCCATCAAGACATTATGTATTTGTTATTCAATAGTGCTTTGACTTTGCTTCTGTTGAAGTGTCACTTTTATAGAACACAACACTCTTGTGAGTTCCTCATTCAAGGAGGATGACTTGTGGTACCAATCTGGAGAACATTCAGTTCAAGGCAGCTTCCTAAAGGCATCTTTGTCCCCGAGTCCCCTCAAAATATTGATCTAGCATAAAGGTCTTGAACTCCAGCACAATGCATCACGCTTTAGCTTTCAGAATTAGTTACTCCGTATGTGTGTACAGAATTCAAAGAGCTGATTTTCTGAGTTATTCAACAATGCGAGTCAGATAATAGGATAGACCTCCAAGTGTAATTATATAATGTACTGTTACCATCAATGTAATTTCATATTCAGCTCCCCAATGTCCAGTACTAAAACCCAATTCCTAAATTCCAATATCTGGATCTCTCTTTTAACTGTTGCATCATTCCATTCACTTATAATTGGCTGAGCCGGCACGCAACATCGTTTCTCTGTGTCTCTGTATGTAACACAATACCTTTTGAATGCAACATCTGCTCAATTCCAAAATGTCAAGTAATGTTCTAGGCATCAGTGATTAGAATCCTACTGATCTGGGGGGAAATGGGGATCGCAGAGTCCCTGCCATTTTTATCACAGCCATGGCTTCCTGCTCCTCTGCAGTTGTCTATAGGTCACACAACTGGTTGATGGAACCTAATAAGTGCCTTTCTGCATAATAATCTCTCATCTCTGCCCATCCATCCAAGAGAGTGTAACATGTTGGCACCATAACTAACTTCTTTCCCAGACAGACGACAAATAAGAACGTAAGAACATAAGAATGGCCTTACTGGGTCAGACCAAAGGTCCATCCAGCCCACTATCCTGTCTACCAACAGTGACCAATGCCAGGTGTCCCAGAGGGAGTGAACATAACAGGTAATGATCAAGTGATCTCTGTCCATCACCGCTCTCTGACAAACAGAGGCTAGGGACACCATTCCTTACCCATCCTGGCTAATAGCCATTAATGGACTTAACCTCCATGAATTTATCTAGTTCTCTTTTAAACCCTGTTATAGTCCTGCTGCCCATTAATTTCATTTAGTGACCCCTAGTTCTTATATTATGGGAACAAGCAAATAATTTTCCTTATTCACTTTCTCCACACCACTCATGATTTTATATACCTCTATCATATCCCCCCTTAGTCTCCTCTTTTCCAAGCTGAAAAGCCCTAACCTCTTTAATCTCGCCTCATATGGGACCCGTTCCAAACCCCTAATCATTTTAGTTGCCCTTTTCTGAACCTTTTCTAACGCTAATATATCTTATTGAGATGAGGAGACCACATCTGTATGCAGTATTCAAGATGTGGGCGTACCATGGATTTATATAAGGGCAATAAGTTATTCTCCGTCTTATTCTCTATCCCTTTTTTTAATGACTCCTAACATCCTTTCTGCTTTTCTGACTGTCGCTGCACACTGCGTGGATGTCTTCAGAGAACTATCCACGATGACTCCAAGATCTCTTTCCTGATTAATTCTAGCTAAATTAGCCCCCGTTATATTGTATGTATAGTTGGGGTTATTTTTCCAATGTGCATTACTTTACATTTATCCACATTACATTCCATTTGCCATTTTGTTGCCCAGCCACTTAGTTTTGTGAGATCTTTTTGAAATTCTTCACAGTCTGCTTTGCTCTTAACTATCCTGAGCAGTTTAGTATCATCTGCAAACTTCGCCACCTCACTGTTTACCCCTTTCTCCAGATCATTTATGAATAAGTTGAATAGGATTGGTCCTAGGACTGACCCTAGCGGAACACCACTAGTTACCCCTCTCCATTCTGAAAATTTACTATTTATTCCTACCCTTTGTTCCCTGCCATTTAACCAGTTCTCAGTCCATGAAAGGATCTTCCTTCTTATCCCATGACAACTTAATTTACGTAAGAGCCTTTGGTGAGGGACCTTATCAAAGCCTTTCTGAAAATCTAAGTATACTAGGTCCACTGGATCCCCCTTGTCCACATGTTTGTTGACCCCTTCAAAGAACTCTAATAGATTAGTAAGACACGATTTCCCTTTACAGAAACCATGTTGACTATTGCCCAACAATTTATGTTCTTCTATGTGACTGACAATTTTATTCTTTTCTATTGTTTCAATTAATTTGCCCAGTACTGACATTAGACTTAACGGTCTGTAATTGCTAGGATCACCTCTAGAGCCCTTTTTAAATATTGGCGTTACATTAGCTAACTTCCAGTCATATAGTGGGGATAATTGAAATCTCCCACAATTATTTGGATAGTCTCTCTAATCTCCCTTAGCATTTCATCATCACTGTCACTGTCCTGGTCAGGTGGTCAATAATAGATCCCTACTGTTATATCTTATTAGAGCATGGTATTATTATCCATAGAGATTCTATGGAACGTGTGGATTCATTTAAGATTTTTACTTCATTTGAGTCTACATTTTCATTCACATATTGTGCCACTCCCCACCTCCGCACACACACACACATACAATCTGTTCTGTCCTTCTGATATATTTTGTACCCCGGAATGATTGTGTTCCATTAATTGTCCGCACTCCACCAGGCTTCTGTGATGCCTATTATATCAATATCCTCCTTTAACACGAGGCACTCTAGTTCACCCATCTTATTATTTAGACTTCTAGCATTTGTGTAGAAGCACTTTAAAAACTTGTCACAGTTTATTTGTCTGCCCTTTTCTGACGTGTCAGATTCTTTTTTATGTGAATGTTTCTCATCTGATCTGGCCCATACTTTATCTTCTTCCATCCTCTCCTCCTGACTAAAACCTAGAGAATCTCTATCAATAGACTCTCCTCTAAGGGTACGTCTACACTACGGGACTATTCCGAATTTGCATAAACCGGTTTTGTAAAACAGATTTTATAAAATCGATTGCGCGCGGCCACACTAAGCCCATTAATTCGGTGGTGTGCGTCCGCGGTCCGAGGCTAGCGTCGGCTTCTGGAGCGTTGCACTGTGGGTAGCTATTCCCTAGCTATCCCATAGTTCCCGCAGCCTCCCCCGCCCCTTGGAACTTCCGGGTTGAGATCCCAGTGCCTGATGGGGCAAAAATCATTGTCGCGGGTGGTTCTGGGTAAATGTCGTTAGTCACTCCTTCCTCTGGGAAAGCAACGGCAGACAAGCATTTCGCGCCTTTTTCCCCTGGATTGCCCTGGCAGATGCCATAGCATGGCAATCATGGAGCTTGTTTTGCCTTTTGTGACTCTCACCATATGTGCACTAGATGCCGCTCACAGAGGCGATTCAGCAGCGCTACACAGAAGCATGCTTTTGCTTTTGCATGACAGCAAAGATGGTTACCAGCCATACTGCACCATCCAAACCCTTCCATAAATTGGAACTAAGATGATCATGGCTACCAGTCCTTTTGTACCATTTGCTGCTGTCATAAGTGCCCCTGGCTGCTCTTAGCCAGGGGCGCAAAAGCCAAAATTGGGAATGACTCCCTGAGTCAATCCCTCCTTTTTGGTATCTAAAAATAGAATCAGTCCTGCCTAGAATATAGGCAAGTGTACTAGATAACCACTGTATCATAGAACCAGAGAGCACAGCTGCTCTGTGTCAGATCCTGCAGAAACTATGATCCGTATGCTATTCATAGGGGGTGCTCCTGTAACAACCCCACCTGTTGATTCCGTTCTTCCCCCAGCCTTTCTGGGCTACCGTAGCATTGTCCCCCCACTTGTGTGATGAAGTAATAAAGAATGCAGGAATAAAAAGACATGGTGACTTGTTAGTGAGAAATGAGTGGAAGGCAGCCTCCAGCTGCTATGATAGTCCAGACAGGACATTAAGCAGTGTGTAGGAGAGAAGCCCAGCATCCCTCTGCTAGTCCAGGGGCAACTGAATCTGTTCTTTACACATGAAGGGTGGGGGCTGATGGAGCTCAGCCCCCTGTTGCTATGATGACGATGGTTACCAGCCATACTGCACCATCCACCATCCACCAGAAAAAATTAGGGCCAGGCGCCCTTGATCGACCTGACGGATGCTAGTCAGCATGGTTACTGCCCCATGTGCCAATAGGCTGATGACGAGGACGGTTACCAGTCCTTTTGTACCATCAGCCACCCATGGCAGGGGGGGAGTGAGGATGTTGGTGTTGACGGCTGCAGCATCGTGTCTATCTGCAGCATTCAGTAAAGATAGGGTGACATGTAAAAGAGTCAGAGGATTGTTTTCCCTTTCGCTTCTGGGGGTGGGTGCGGGGGGTGAGTAGATTGCCAAGCTATGCCCTGACCCACCGCGGACACTGTGTTTGACCCTAGAAGCATTTGGAGCTCAGCCAAGAATGCAAATACTTTTCGGAGGCTGCAGGAACTGTGGGATAGCTTCAGTCCTCCAGTCCTCCAGTCCATGAGCGTCCATTTGATTCTTTGGCTTTCCGTTATGCTTGTCACGCTGCAGTGCGCTGAGTCCCTGCTATGGCGTCTGTCTGGAGATTTTTAAAAAAGGATTCTGAATTTCATCTTCTGTAACGGAGCACTGATAGAACGGATTTGCCTGCCCTTACAGTGATCACATCCGCATGGTCCGTGCTGGAGCTCTTTCTTTATTTTGATTTCGGACTGCATCGCCACCCGTGCTGATCGGAGCTCCACGCTGGGCAAACAGGAAATATTCAAAAGTTCGCGGGACTTTTCCTGTCTACCTGACCACTGCATCCGAGTTCAGATTGCGATCCAGAGCGGTCACTGCTGCACTGTGGGATAGCTCCCGGAGGCCAATACCGTCGATCAGCGTCCACACTAACCCTAATCCGATATGTTAATACCGATACTAGCGTTACTCCTCTCGTTAGGGAGGAGTACAGAAACCGGTTTAAAGAGCCATTAAAATCGATATATGGTGCCTCCTAGTGTGGACGGTTGTGCTGTTAAATCGGTTTTACGCTCCTAAAACCGGTTTAAACGCCTAGTGTAGACCAGGCTTAAGAGAAGTCTCTGTCCAATCCACACGCTCCTCTGCAGCAATCAGCTTTCCCCCATCTCTTAGTTTAAAAACTGCTGTGCAACCTTTTTAATGTTAATTGCCAGCACTCTGGATTCACTTTGGTTTAGGTGGAGCCCATTCTTCCTGTATAGGTTCCCCCATCCCAAAAGTTTCCCCAGTTCCTAATAAATCTAAACCCCTCCTCTCTACACCGTTGTCTCATCCACACATTGAGACTCTGAAGCTCTGCTTGGCTACCTGGCCCTGCGTGTGGAACTGGAAGCATTTCTGAGAATGCCACCACAGAGGTCCAGGATTTCAGTCTCTTTCCTAGCAGCCTAAATTTGGCCTCCAGGATGTCTCTCCTACCCTTCCCTGTGTCATTGGTACCTACATGTACCACAACCACCGGCTCCTCCCCAGCACTACACATAAGTCTATCTAGATGCCTCGAGAGATCTGCAACCTTCTCACCTGGCAGGCAAGTCACCATACAATTCTCTCGGGTCATCACAAACCCAGCTATCTATGTTTCTAATGATCGAATCTCCCATTACTAACACCTGCCTTTTCCTAATGACTGGAATTCCCTTCCCCGGAGAGGTAACCTCAGTGCGAGAGGATATCCCAACATCATCTGGAAGGAGGGTCCCAACTATGGGAAGGTTTCCCTCTGCTCCCATTAACTGCTCTCCTTCCCTGAGCTTTTCATCCTCCATCACAGCGCAGGGGGTGTCTGACCGGAGGTGGGACAAATCTACAGTGTCCTGGAAAGCTTCATCCACATACCTTTCTGCCTCCCTTAGCTCCTCCAGTTCCGCCACCCTGACCTCCAAAGCCTGTACACGGTCTCTGAGGGCCAGGAGCTCCTTGCACCGAATGCACACATACGCCCCCCCGTCCACAGGGCAGGTAATCATACATGCTGCACTGAGCACAATAAACAGGATAGCCCCCTCGCTGCTGCTGAGGTTCTGCCTGCATTCTCTCCTACAGCTATGTAGGTTAATGATAGGGTTTTTGTTTAAATCAAGAAGTTTTGACTATAGGTTATTTTAAAGATTTTAAAGACTGGCAAGTGCACCTCGCCCCCTTCCCAAACTCCCTCTCGAAACTCCCTGTTAGCGGCCGCTGTTCGCAAAGCTCCCTGGTCGCTCGCTCACTGCTTTATGAAGCCCTGGCCTTCCTGATAGACCGCCCGCCGACTAAAGCTCAGCCAATGAACAGAGGCTTCTAGATTTCAAACCTTGTTTAGAATCTCACAGCTTCCAACTGCCGGCCACAGCCCATGGTCCTTCAAACAAACAGACAGACAGACACAAGCTCAGCACACAGCTAATAACCCCCAAACACAAACAACAGACAGCCACAGTACCCACTAGGGAGGGAGCAGGGCAGAGGCCACTCTCCCACTGAGTATAAGTGGCACCTTTTCAATTTCTTAGCGCCTTTTTAATTTTTACTCACCCGGTGGCGCTCTGGGTCTTCGGCGGCACTTCAGCGGCAGGCCCTTCACTTGCTCCAGGTGTGTTTGGCGGCACTGAAGGACCCGCCACCAAAATGCCACCGAAGACCCATGGAGCAAGTGAAGGACCCGCCGCCAAAGTGCCACCGAAGACCCAGAGCGCCATCCCATCAGTAAAAGCGCCGCCAGGTGAGTAAAAGCGCTGCAGTGGGTGGCACCTTTTTTTGTGATTGCTCCCCCTGTTCGTTCCACCCGGCTACGCCACTGACAGTACCCCTCAGGGAGGAGAATTGGGGGAGATGCAAGGAGTACCTGAAATAGAAGGTGATGAGAGGGTAGCACAGAGGGATCTTGAGTGGCAAGCTGCAGGGATGTAAGGAGCCCCTGGTGAGTGCAATGAACTGCCCCACCTCCCCCAGTTGTATCACTATCTACTAATGTTACTGACTTAAAACAAAAGAATCACAATGATTTCAACAAAAGGTAACATGCAAAAATGGGTTGTTCAAAGTTTCCAAACAGAAATGCCACTGGTAAGTGTCAGTTCAGTTTGGCTTTGGACAATTAAAAAAAAATAAACACAAGAGCAGCCATCCAGCAGTACTCTAGAAACTGAGAGCCAGATTCACTGGTGCACTTCAGGTGATTTGCACTGCTCCAGCGATGCAAGGCATATATAAAACCAATTTAACTGACTGATTATGGCTGCTTTGTATCCCTGGAGAGGTGCAGAGTAGCTGCAGAGTGCCAGTGAAGCTGGTCCTGAATTTCCTCCAGACAGCTTATCTATTTAAAGCAGCATCCTTAACAAAAACTAAAAAATATCTTTAAACTATAAATAACATGCAAAGTTAGGAAGGCACCTTTGAATTTCTCAAAACATAAGATTGAATGGAGACCGGATTAAAGTAAATTTGGTTTAATCATCCAGGGAACAATGCTTTAAAAATGGAGCAAGTTGAACAATACCGCTATTAAAAGAACTGATTTCTGTTACCATTTTTGCATTGCTTCAATAGCAGCATTACACTAATATTCACTGAGGCCTGGTCTACACTTAAAATTAGATTGACTTAGCTACATCACTCAGGGCTATGAGCACCGTAGTTAGATTGACCTAACTCCTGACATAGACATGGCTAAGTCAATAGAAGAATTCTTCAGTCAGTCTAGCTACCAGCTCTCAAGGAAGTGAATTAACGACAGTGATGGAAAAACCCCTTCCAGTGATGTAGTTGAAAACTGGAGGTTTTCAAAAAGAAACTGGATAGCCATCAGTCTTGGATGGTTTAGACACAACAAATCCTGCATCTTGTCAGGGGATTAGACTAGATGACCCTTGCAGTCCCTTCTAACCCTATGATTCTATGATTCTAACTAAGCATGTAAATAGTCTCAATGAAGTCAACGGGATTATGCACCTCCTTAATCTAAAATTGTTAAAATCTTAAAATTAAAATGTTTGCCGGATTGGAGCCTTAGGGTGCAGAGGGCCTGCAACAAGGCTTATACATCAATTAAACCCCATTTAAACCCCATTATGTCATCTCACAGTTTAAGAGGAATTGAGGCCTCATCTTCCACCTGTTTCTGGTTTCCTCTGTTTATAGGATAGCAGTAACAGGGCCTATCAGAGTGGGGAAAGCAGTATAAAAGGCAAGTCTTGTTCCCTAGTAAGAGAAGAGAGCTGGAAAGAACCTTGTAGGAGGGAGTTCTCAAGGCATGATGGGGCTGGGCCAAGACTGGCAGTGGTTCCCTGTTGAGAAGGACTATGTGGTAAGATGCCTGAGAGTAGGCCCAAGGAGAAGAAGCTCAGAAGTCAAATGCAGAAGGAACCTGGGCATAGGCAGCGAGTTATGTGGACCCATGGTGCCCATGCTCCACCAATATTTAGGAATGTGGGCCTAGCTCCACCAGTGTTTGGGCTTTCCAAGCTTTGGGTGGCCCTGAGCTTCAGGGGGATGCAGCGTCCAGGGTGGCCTGGGGCACTAGCTGGGAGCCTGGCACCAGCAGCAGCGGGCGACCCTGCCCCAGCCCACCCTGCTCCGCTCTGTCCCGCCCCGCCAGCTCCTGGCATCGCTCAGGGGAGGGGGTGGAAGCTGGAAAGAGATAGAGCGGGGACTTGGGGAAAGGGGTGGAATGGGGGCGGGGAGGAGGCAGAGCAGGGGCAGAGAAGGGGCATGCTGGGGCCAGGTTACTCACTGCTGCCAATGCCAGGCCCCCTGCTAGACCTCCAGGTCCATCTGGACCCCATGTCCCACTGAAGCACTATGGACAGAACCGCTCTGCTTGAACCTGTTCGGGTACCACCAACAATTATATAAACCTGGCACCCCTGGGGAGGGGTTAATTGCAAGTGAAGGAAATGGCTTGGAGCAGAGCAGCACTGTGGACTTGTGACTTTTTTTATGTAGGGATCCTATGCTGGGACTTTCTGAGCATGTGGAAGGAAGACCCTTTAACTCCCTTTCTCTAACTTCAATTTAACTGCTGGAGAGTAAAAGGCAACTGAATCTCTGAACTGAGGTGGAAAGCACAGGCTTAGGGAGGATGAAAGGTGTGTTTTGGGTCTTTGTTTACCCTCCAAGGGGTGGGCACTCTATCAATGGAGGGAAACTGAGTCACAGCTGTAGTCAGATGAGTTAAGCAACCCTCTAGCATTCTAATTGCTGTTGATCATGCTTGTAAAGAGCAAAGCCTTGCAGCTATGTATGGCCTCTCAAGTGCTGAGTTTGCTTTTGCTTGTGTTTAAAAATTTAATTTACCATACCTTTTTTTTTTTTTTAGTGTTCCAATACCACGGAGAGTAATTGAGTTACAAACCACTGCTAAATACTGGGCTGAAATTTAAATTAGCATCAGGATGAAATGGTATGAGGGGCCCCCACCCCTGGTTAGATAGAGCCTAGCCTACTGCTAGTGCTCAATTAACATATCCTAGGAATACCATGTAATTTTGAAAATGCATATCACTATGTCAAATTCTGTAATTGAAAAACATAGGACAGTTTGTCCTAAAACAGTCCATAGAATCATAGGACTGGAATGGACCTCCATAGGTTATCTAGTCCAGTCCCCTGTCCCCAGGGCAGGACAAAGTATTATCTAGACCATCCCTGACAGTTGTTTATCTCACCTGCTCTTAAAAATCTCCAATGATGGAGATTCCACAACCTCCATAGGCAATTTATTTCATTTGGAACATGCTGGCGTTTATTCACCCACAGTTTAGGAAGAAACAAACATCAATAACCTTTTGTGAACCATCATCAATCTATTCATTAGCATGTCAAAGTCATTTTTTAGCACGTCTTAAATAAGACACAGATGGAGCCAATACTGGATGTGTAATGTGACGTAATAGGCTGTGTAATTTCTGACTGATATTATATTAGTGTCATTTCTAAGAGAACATGAAAAAGTTCATAGGTAACTCAACAGGAGTAAATTACAGATAATACAATTTTTTTTACAAAAAAATAAATAAATAAAATAACTTTATAAAGGATGTCTTTAGGATGTTTGAGAGGGATAGCCATGTTAGAAGTATTGGAGCATAAGCTTTCATGGGTGAAAAGACAAAGTGGGTATTCACCCACAAAAGCTTATGCTCCGATACTTCTGTTAGTCTATAAGATGCCACAGGACTCTTTGTCGCTTCTTAGGATGTTTGACTCCCCAAGGGAACCACAGACTTTTGAGCTTGATCCTGCATCCATTGACTTTGGTGTGTTCAAACCTTCTGTTTGGCCAGAGGAGCATTAGAGCCCTGTTTAATGTTTTATCTAGATAGTATGTATAAATAAAGTGATCCGCACCTTACAAGATATCTACAGTATCTATAATACATAGCTATCCACATCTTAGAGCTTATCTACACAGGGAAGTTAGTGTGGACTAAGTTAGGGTGTGAATTTAAAGCGCATTAGCTATTCCTCACTGTGACACACTGATAACATACTGAACAAACCTTATGGAATTAAGATGAACTATAATTGTATTGGATTAGAGTTAATGTTGTACCAATATAATAAAAACCAGCAGGATCTTATTAAGAGGGATAAGGCAAAGATGCCACATTTATTGTAAATACCATAACAAAACAAAAGACAATGTTTTCCTACTTGTTTCTATTACTACTTATTCCTTATACACACACACATATTCATTCACACAATCATTCATTCAGGTTCTGTATAGATGTTATAGTTACCAGCCTAGATGTTGCTCATGCCAAGTTACTGGCCAGGTACCTTGGTCATGAGGATGGAGCCGAGTCTGTGTCAGATGCATCTGATGCTCCTGGAGGTTGGTATCAGAACCATAGACTCAAAGTCCTCAATCTTTAGAGTCCAGTTTTATAGGGATTTTTCCCTATGTTAGTTCATAGGAGTTGCCTCATTCTGCTGTTGCTAAATCAATCAGCAGATGGCTGGCTCCATTCTGTCAGATGCTTGTTTTTCCTTCCTTTGAGGTGTGGTGGGTCATCTGGTTGATCCCACTTGACACCTTCTTCAGCCAACACTGAATTCTTCAGACTGGTAACTCCCTAATCATTCAGTCACATACATTCTCTATCTTAATCACATCTATTTTACTGTCTTGGCTTACTTAGAGTTAATTAATGTTTAACAAGTTTTATACAAAGTATTTCTTTGAGCAGGCTTCACACAGACACAGCTGGTGGCTTGCAGGTTAGAATCACAAATTTACTTTTAACATAAACCTTTAGTTATGAGGCATCAATTAACAATAAGTCATTTTTCATATAAACCATGTCTAATATAAACCTTCTTTAATATCCCTACATAATCCCCCTTTTGACACTACGATATACATATACTTGTTAGTGTCACTTTCTATGTAACCTGTTTAAAAGAAGGTACTGTGAGGCAACATGGGTTGTGCCAAAAGCACATGCTAAACATTTCAATAATACAAATACAATTTAATACTAAGACAACTATTAAGGGATGTAGCATTACTGATAGGATGCCAGTAGTGGTTGGGGACCATCCAGAGAATATGTTATACCAATGATAAGTTGTAATTTGACATTGCATTTACATTTATCTACTGGGGGCTGCTAACACTCTGCCCCTTGATCTATGATCATTATAGTAGTTGTTGTCATGGTAGGGCACAGGTGATTTGTTGTAAACAAACCAAACAATTATAACCAGGTGAATATAACTAAAACCATTACAATTGACTAAAGACCAGATATAACCTAATCACAAATCCAAACAATTATAGTTATAATAATTGGGAATACAATAAAACCATAACCATTACAATAATTGGGTACATTTGATGCTGCAATAGCCATCAAACAATAAAAGTTACTGAGGTTAGGACCTTTTTAAGCACACACAACAAATAAGATTTTGTTGGAGGACCGCAGTTGTTATGCAGGGTTAAGCTGATTTGGACTTTAACATTTATTTGCTAAAATGTTGCAGAATTCCCTATTTTTAACAGTTGTACTTAAGAGGTTTTTGGGGACCTGAAAGATGGGGCCCTGCAATTATGGGTCAAGGTCTTACAGGTTATGGGGGGGGCAAGAACTACCCTTTAGGACTTGGGGAAGTAGAACCAGAGTGCATAGAGAAAAGTGTGGAAAACCTAACAAAAAATAAACCTGATGCACTAGGGACCAAAGTTTTTTGGACACAAGTGGTGATTGATAAGTTGGATGGACATGGGGGAAGTAGAGAGACATTTGCTCTGTCTAGTGTAGTATATTTTTTCTGGACCCAATGCTAGCACAGGACACCACTAGAGACAGACACAGAACATGCAACAGAGAACATGCAACACAGAACACTGAACACAGACTTTGTCGCGACACTATAACCATGGTATTTTATAACTCTTCAGCTGGTACCAGCTCTTCTGATGTTTTGGTTTTAGAGCCTGAAAGATAAAAGCTTAGAAATAAATTAGCACAGTGCTTCCACCTGGCAGACCCTGCTTAGTCTCTGCCACAGTGTGTTTGGTACTTGGGGCTGCACAAATGCTAATTAAGTGTTGCAAAAAAAAAATTCATTTTAAAATTCCCAGCCACTTTGCCACGGCCTGGAGGTCTGAGGCAGAAGCAGGCACTGTTGTTACTGTTGCAATGGCATTCTGGCCCTGGGAGGAAGAATTTACCCAAATATTCCCCTTCCCACTCTCCAGAGAGGTCCCAAAAACCTGCCCCTTCTGGGGTCTCAAATGTTCCTTCTTCTGATGTTACTGCTGTTGTAGGATGTGAGAGTGCTGTTTTAACTCTCTGTACCCAACCTTAAGGGCATCTAACTGGGTTTGAGTACTACATACATTTTTATTTCTCTGCTTTTGCAGCAGAGGCTTGTAAATCTTAATGCAGTTTTTTTTTTTGTTTGTTTTTACATTTTCCCAACAGTTGTGAACAACAACCAACCACAACAAAAAAAACAACCAAACTGATAAATATTAAGCACTATAACCCTTAATTCCTAAAAGAGCAGCTTACAATGGTTGTTTCACATATTTTCTTCCCATGTTTTTCGGGGGTCCCAAGCCTCTTTTTCCCAATGAGCCATTACTTTCCAATTTTCTACCCCTTTTTCCAATTGGGATAGTTTTTCTTTTAGAGCTATATTCTCCTCTTTACAGGCTGCTAGGTGGAGGTAGCTGTCATTACAAGCCTTCCACAGCAGCCAGATCCCTGCAGCATCTCTTTTTACTGCATTTGGGGGTTTGCATATGAGGATATATTGGGCCAATCTATCCTCTAGGTCCAAAATGGTGCAGATATCTGCAAGGTCTTGTTCAGTCCAAGGACTGTGCCCATATCTTTGGAGAATTTGCTGAAAAGACGTTCTCTCTTTAATAAAAGGTGAGGTAGAAGCTACTTTTGACTTCATTTCTTCCTCTGGGACTGTTTTCCCTTGCCTTTTCTTAAACATTTTAAATTTTGTTCAGCGAGCAGCACTGTCTGGTCCCTGGGACCCTCTTGTTGCTCCTGATATATATATATATATATTTATTTTTCTTTTTCTGCTACCTTCACGGAGGCCAACAGATTTAGTTAACAATTTTCCTACTACCCACCCGGGGGCCAGCAGTTTTTGTTAACAATTTTACTTTTCCTACTACCCACCCGGGGGCCAGCAGTTTTTGTTAACAATTTTACTTTTCCTACTACCCACCCGGGGGCCAGCAGGTTTTTGTTAACAATTTTACTTTTCCTACTACCCACCCGGGGGCCAGCAGGTTTTTGTTAACAATATTTTCTTTCCTACTACCCACCCGGGGGCCAGCAGGTTTTGTTAAAAATCTTATGAGCTCTTTATTTTCCTGCTACCCACACGGGGGCCAGCAGTTTTGGTTAACCAGGAATAGAACCGTGCTCTGTAGAGCCGGTTGTGTGCACACAGAATGGTTTACAATAAGTGAGGCAAAAATACCAATAATCCCCCTTTCGCTATTCTCCACCAAAATGTTGTACCAATATAATAAAAACCAGCAGGATCTTATTAAGAGGGATAAGGCAAAGATGCCACATTTATTGTAAATACCATAACAAAACAAAAGACAATGTTTTCCTACTTGTTTCTATTACTACTTATTCCTTATACACACACACATATTCATTCACACAATCATTCATTCAGGTTCTGTATAGATGTTATAGTTACCAGCCTAGATGTTGCTCATGCCAAGTTACTGGCCAGGTACCTTGGTCATGAGGATGGAGCCGAGTCTGTGTCAGATGCATCTGATGCTCCTGGAGGTTGGTATCAGAACCATAGACTCAAAGTCCTCAATCTTTAGAGTCCAGTTTTATAGGGATTTTTCCCTATGTTAGTTCATAGGAGTTGCCTCATTCTGCTGTTGCTAAATCAATCAGCAGATGGCTGGCTCCATTCTGTCAGATGCTTGTTTTTCCTTCCTTTGAGGTGTGGTGGGTCATCTGGTTGATCCCACTTGACACCTTCTTCAGCCAACACTGAATTCTTCAGACTGGTAACTCCCTAATCATTCAGTCACATACATTCTCTATCTTAATCACATCTATTTTACTGTCTTGGCTTACTTAGAGTTAATTAATGTTTAACAAGTTTTATACAAAGTATTTCTTTGAGCAGGCTTCACACAGACACAGCTGGTGGCTTGCAGGTTAGAATCACAAATTTACTTTTAACATAAACCTTTAGTTATGAGGCATCAATTAACAATAAGTCATTTTTCATATAAACCATGTCTAATATAAACCTTCTTTAATATCCCTACATTAATACCTTTGGGGTACATTTGTATTAAAAATGCAATTGTGCATGTGGTGTTGTGGCATTGTATGTACCTTTTCTAGGAGGAATGGTGGTTAATAATGAACTTCCTCCATTATCAACCTTTGAAGCAACCCCCATGGGGAGACACACCTATACTAGTTCAAACTAAATTCTCCATAGAACAATAGACAAAGAAAAGGCTTTGGGATAAAAGCCTAGGTTTTAAACTGACTCAGGGCCTCCTTCCTGATCCAGCAAAGTGACAGGACCCTTGTTCTATATAGGCCCCAATTCTTAGGTGAGGATTGGTAAAACCTGGCCTACTGAGGCCTCAGAAGACTCTGTGCTTGTTATGAGCTGAAGCACTGAGGAACTTGTAACCAAAAACTATATATATATGTAAGGTGAGATGCCTTTTAAGCTTATTAGCATGCATGTAAGTTCTCATTTTTTTTAATTCCTCTCACCTTTGGAGTATATTCAGATATTTCAAAATGATTCATCAGCGATCACTATACAAATGTCTCTTCAAAACCTGTTCCCTGTTAACATAACGGGTCTTTATCCTAACATTATTAAAATCTAGCTGAATAAAATATCAGAACTGCAAAAAAAAAAAGCCTAATAATCCTAACATTCAAATTACTGCATGTTCATTTGAAGTCCAAATTATGAGGTCCCTGTGAATAGTCTAATAATGCACGGTGTAGAGTGTTTTATAACCATCCTAAAACCTAATTACATTAGTGTACATTAGATTAACTGCTATTGAGTTATCATCATTCATTTTGGCCCATACCTTTAAAATTGCCTAGCGTGACACTTTTACTAATGTAAGATAACCTATTCAACAGTTTTGTTCTGATTTTTAAAAAGAATAGACCTTTAATAGGAGGAGTGACTAAAGGGCAATAATATGAAAGAGGACTTGGTAAGTTTGACTCTACCCTGCCTTATACTTGTAACATGTTACACACATTTTAAACAGGTGTAACTGAGGTACAAAGCAGCATAGAAGCAGGCTCTAAAATTAGAAATATTTAAGTGATAAATAAGCATGGTCCAGGCAGCATATATTTACAGTACCAGTTAAAAGCTGTTTTAAAATAGCTAACAAATTGTGCTCTGCTCTTGTGCACAGGAGGGGGAGAAGAGTGTGGTGCAAGCAGTCTGTTCTTCCCAGCAGTCCCCCTTCCCCACCGCACATGCACACACATGGTCTGTGCAAGAGCAACCCCTCCCAACAGGGGCTTGGCTCTTGCTATTTCTGGAGAACAAATCATGTACCAAGGATGGGGGAGGCAACAAGACCACAGCCCCACCCCCACATCAGCCTGCAGAGCAGGGCTTCTCACCAGCCAGGGGATCCAGTTTGTAACCAGATGGTAGAAAGTGTCAGGGCATTCTTTGGAATGTCTGAACTGTTACAGTAAATACTTGAAGAGGAATTCCTCCTAGACTGAATTAAGATAGCCCCAGCTGTACTGAGCGATTTCAAATTGCTTGTGGTTAACACAGGGATCGGCAACCTTTGGCATGCAGCTCGCCAGGGTAAGCACTCTGGTGGGCCGGGTCGGTTTGTTTACCTGCTGCGTCCACAGGTTCGCCAATCGCGGCTCCCACTGGCCGCGGTTCACCATCACAGGCCAATGGGGGTGGTGGGAAGCGGCAGCCAGCACATCCCTCGGCCTGCTCCGCTTCCCGCAGCCCCCATTGGCCTGGAGCAGCGAACCGTGGGCAGTGGGAGCCACGATCGGCTGAACCTGTGAACACGGCAGGTAAACAAACCAGCCCGGCTCGCCAGGGTGCTTACCCTGGCGAGCCGCGTGCCAAAGGTTGCCGATCCCTGGGTTAACATCTCAAAAGCCAACCCATCAACTTGAGGATTTGGAGGATAAGATGGCTAATGCTCCCTTGAAGGAGGAAGATGGTGAAGAAGGGGAGAAGGAGGAGGGATCTTCCATGTCTATTTGAATTAAGTCTGCTCTCCCTCCTGGCCCATGCTGATGTAATTAGAATGACAAAAGCTTTGGTATAAAGAATCTTTCTTGCCACCTGGGAATGTTGTGAAATTGTTTCCCGGAATAAAATTCAGAAATAAGACTCAGAGGGTCTGAAGTACATGTGTTCTATTAATGATACTGTCTACGTTAGTATTTTTGTGCCAGAGATAAAGAAATGTCAAAATGAATCTGAAAATTTTTTAGAAGCATTTCTTCATACCAGATTCAGGTTGAGAAAATTCTTTACTGTTCATTGATTAATCCCTTCATTCATTATCTTTTCTCAGCTCTAGATAACATAACCCTTGAGAGCACAGAAGCTGTCCATTTGTGTATCTGAGATATTCTTGGCTTTTCTGCAGTGAACTGGGAGACTATCTTATTTGTAGGTTTCTGCTCCAAAAAGCGCAGCATTGTTATACTGAGGCCTCATCTTCATTGGAGAAATCTGGTGTGCTAGCCAGCCTTTAATGTACCTCTAACATACTATCCTTCTACACACAATTGCTCTCAGCTCTGCATCTATGTGCAGGATCAGAGCCTGTATGTGCATATGAACCATGTCATCATCACCAAATTGCAGCCACCTCTGGGTTGAAAAAGGGAGATGTTTAGTGGTGGGCATCTAGTTTCTCGGGACAGGTAATGCAGAAGAATAGCAACTAAGCTGATGCAGAACTTAGCTCTTGGTAGGAAAAGCAGAGTGGGGATGGAATGTTAGCTCCATTAAAGCAGTGCCTTCTTTCAGCAGCAGAAGTGCAGCTATAAGAAACAGGAGTAGGAGAAAAATGGCCAGAACCACAACAAAAAGAGCATACATCAGTCCTGAGTACCCTTTGACACAACTCCTGTCACAACATTTTTTTAATTAAAAACTAGAAATGGGTTGAAGCTGGGATATTTGGATGTACATTGAAAACAACTCAATGTAGGAGAGTTCCGTGGCAGGTTTTTGGTTCAAGCCCATCAACCTGTGAGTTAGCTGAAGTCCTGGCTGTTTTTACAGACTTTTCCCCAGACTTTCAGCAGCTGCAGGTTATTATGGTATACTGTCTTTTGTATTTTTCTCTGATTTTTCCCCCCTTTCATACATCTACAATAGGAGTTTTTCTCTGCCCTTTACAATTGTCTCTTTAATCTAGCAGACATAGGCATTATGAGAGCCAATGGCTGGTAGCTGAAGCTAGATAGATTCAGACAAGAGATATGGTACAATTATGTATTTAGAGTAATTAACATTGGAACACCTTACCAAAGGATGTGATGGATTCTCCATCACCTTGTCATTTTTAAATCAAGGTTGTATGTCTTTCTAGAAATATACTCTAGTTCAACCACAAGATATGAAAATGAGGCAGAAATTACAGCTTGAAGTTGTGTTGCACAGGGGGTCAGATAAAATAATCATAATAGTTTCTTCTGGCCTTAAAAGCTGCGAGAAGGGCCTTCATTTTGAGTGTGTCAGTTTTTGGAAGCCCAGCTTAAGACACTGAAGCCATGAATTTCCAGAGGTTCTGAGTTCCCTTCCCTGTGCCATGTCCTCCCTCCCACAAAGCTCTTGACTTCGAGTTGTGTCGTGGAGAAAGAAGCAGCAGGATTTTTGAAGCTCTTGTCTGGGTGTCTGGGGCAAGAGGAAGGATAAAATCCTGAGTTAAGTCTTAGGTTAAGGGTTTGAGTGACACCATGGTGGTGGTGTTAACATTAACAGTAGTGGGAGTGGAGAGGATTTCATAATTGCCCACTCCTACAGTTGGCTTCAGTGGTCAAGAGTAGCTCCATGATTGTCTGGTTTATGTAAATAATTGCAGTTATTTCAACACATAATACTACTGTAAGGGTTACACAGATGACAACTTACTCTTGAAGAAAATTAAAACACAAATAATGGCGTCAAAAAGCAAAGACAAGAGTAGATGGACACCAAAAGTATGTCTACACTAAGGGCCAGATTGTAGCTAGCCTCTCTGTGGGTACCTGGGAGTGAAGGTGTAGATAGCCTCTCTGTGGATGCCTGGGAGTGAAGGTGTAGGTAATAATTGGAGATATACCAATCTCCTAGAACTGGAAGGGACCTTGAAAGGTCATCGAGTCCAGCCCCCTGCCTTCACTAGCAGGACCAATTTTTGCCCCAGATCCCTAAGTGGCCCCCTCAAGGATTGAGCTCACAACACTGGGTTTAGCAGGCCAATACTCAAACCACTGAGCTAGGTGGGTGCCTGGGAGTGAAGGTGTAGATAGCCTCTCTGTGGATGCCTGGGAGTGAAGGTGTAGCTAGCCTCTCTGTGGGTGCCTGGGAGTGAAGGTGTAGATAGCCTCTCTGTGGGTGCATGGGAGAGAGAGAGCAAGGAAGCTTGCAATCTTTTTGTAAAGGCTCTCCCCAGTTGCATGGAACAGCTGCTAAAGTCTGGTGAGTGGGGGAAGCCTCTCCAAAGATGACATGAAGGAGGACCGGTAATGATCTAATCCCTTAGAACTGCATAATTCCTTCTGACTTGGCCTGGACTCCAAACCAAAACCCATTCCTAGTTCATACCTGAATACTGTATGTGATGAGGGAGGGTGAAGGCAGAAAACTATTAACTACAATTTGTACCCTAGTCAATTAATTTATTTCATACATGCTGTTTTCAGGCACTTGTTTAAATCACCTGGGTCTTCCACCAAGATTTAGTAACTGTCTTTACTATTCATTGCTGCTATAGAGATGCAGTAGCAATAGTGTCAAGTTTCAGAGGGGTAGCCGTGTTAGTCTGGATCTGTAAAAGCAGCAAAGAGTCTTGTGGCACCTTATAGACTAAGGCCTGGTCTACACTAAGAAGGGGGTTCGAATTAGGGTACGCAAATTCAGCTACGTGAATAGCGTAGCTGAATTCGAAGTACCCTAATTCGAACAACTCACCCGTCCAGACGCGGCGGGGTCGAACTCCGCGGCTCCCCCGTCAACTCCGCCAACTCCTTCTGCCAAGGTGGAGTACCGGAGTCGACCGCGGCGCTTCCGGAGTTCGAACTATCGCGTCTAGATCAGACGCGATAGTTCGAACTCCGAAAAGTCGAACTCTCCGCGTCGAACCGGCAGGTAAGTGTAGACGTACCCTAACAGACGTAGCAATAGTGGTTTCTTGTGCAGTGCTGTGCTTTATTCTAATAACTTCCCCTTTAGAATAACTTAATATATAATCTCTACAGGTAGCATTCCCGTCATTTGAGAGCTGCTGCAATAGAACATGAAGCTGAGACTAAAGAAAGAGTGGCACCTTCGAATTATGATGTTTCAAGCAGTTTCTCATGAGGGAGCAAATTACCTATAATACATGCATAGATCTCATAACTGTATCATAGAATCATAAAAGATTACGGTTGGAAGAGACCTCAGACCTCATCTAGTCCAACTCCCTGCACAAAGCAGGACCAATCCCAACTAAATCATCCCAGCCAGTGCTTTGTCAACCTGGGTCTTAAAAATCTCTAAGGATGGAGATTCCACCATCTCCCTAGGTAACCCATTCCAGTGCTTCACCACTCTCCTAGTGAAAAAGTTCTTCCTAATAGTCAACCTAGACCTCCCCTGCTGCAACTTGAGACCATTGCTCCTTGTTCTGTCATCTGCCACCACTGAGAACAGCTGAGCTCCATCCTCTTTGGAACCCCCCCTTCAGGTAGTTGAAGGCTGCTATCAAATCCCCCCTCACTCTTCTCTTCTGCAGACTAAGCCCAATTCCGTCAGCCTCTTCTCATATGTCATTTGCCGCAGCCCCCTCATCATTTTTGTTGCCCTCATCTGGACTCTCTCCAGTTTGTCCACATCCTTTCTGTAGTGAGGGGCCCAAAACTCCAGATGTGGCCTCACCAGTGCCGAATACAGGGAAATAATCACTTTCTCTCCATCTGTTGGTAATGCTCCTACTAATGCAGCCCAATATGCCATTAGCCTTCTTGGCAAAAGGGCACACTGTTGACGCATATCCAACTTCTCATCCACTATAATCCCCAGGTCCTTTTCTGCAGAACTACCGCTTAGCCATTCGGTCCCCAGCCTGTAGCAGTGCATGGGATTCTTCTATCCTAAGTGCAGGACTCTACACTTGTCCTTCACCCCAGCCAAGCACCTGGACTCCTTGCCTTGATATGGTCTCCTTCTCCCATTCACCTGGCTCCTTTCACACAATCCCTTCCGCTCAGAACTCTTTTTCTGCCACCATTTGCCATACCTCTTCCCTCCATTTTATTAAGTCCCTTCTCAAGACCAACTTCCTCAATGTTACATATAAGAAAACCTTAGCACTTCTAAAATGAAACTACTTGAATAGTAATCACCCGGATGCAGACTGCCTCCCAAGTTGACCCTGAAACCACCCTCTCATGAAAATTCATAGATTCAGGCCAGAAGGAACCACTATAGTCATCTAGTCTGACCTCCTGCATACCACAGGCCATTGACTTTCACCAGTGAGGGGAATTATTCTTCATTCCTGCATCTCTGTATGAGGCTGGGGATAAGGTCAGATTGAGAGGCTAGTGCCTGAACCTTGGTGGTTGGTTGTTTTTGTCTTAACAGCGAAGGATGTGGGATGAGGAAGGAATCTCTCCTAGGTTCTCTTTGCTGGAAGTGGCCTGGAGTATGTGGGTTTGAGGGCTATCCCCATGACTTGATCTAGGGGAGACATACCTCAGCCATGGAATGATTAGAAAGAAAACTGCAAGGTGAATCGTGCAGTTACATGGTGCTTTATTAATATTAATAATTTGTAAGCACATGGGCAACAAGGAAGTGTTGCAATAGAGTGCATGAAATTTGGACCCAGAGCCACCAACATGGTCGGCTTGCTGTAGCATTAAGATCTCTTGCCAGAGTGAAGGAAAGAAAGGAAGACATCTGACAGACAAATCTGGCAACACAAAGAATTATTTTTTTCCTTTGTGGTTTTAGAAGCAAGATCATACATATTAATAAAGCTCTAGGGAGGATTCAGCATTTGAAGTCAATGTAGTTTCACAACCAGAATAATATTAATGTAGAAATAGCCACCATTCATCAGCCAGACTTAAAAAAAAGGGGGGGACGGGGCAGGCATTTTACATCCTTTGTCCTAGGCTTTTAAAAATGGAATACAATATTCATTTCACCAGTAAAATGGTAGGAAATACTGCAGTCCTAATTCCTATTTTGTGACCATTGTGAGAGATGTTATGGACATATGGAATATTCAAAGGGTATTGGCTTCAGGCCACTGGGCTTACAGATACATTAGAGTTCACTGTTGGCACCTGTGGGTGAATAAGGAGAAGAGTGGCCCAGAGTTGCTTGAGGACTCCAGATGGGCAGAGGCTCCATGGTGGAAGGAACTCGCTGCCAGCATGTTGGTGACCAAGGGGAAATGATTGAATGGGCCAGGCCTCATTTACATTTCAATTATGTGACAGTTTGGGGCACATTGATTAAAATACAGTTATGTTTTTTGAGTTTGGGGGCACTAAATTGATGTTCACCCTGTTGGGAAATGAAAGGATAAGAGAGCTGCACCCCTCACTTCAGGCACTCTCACCGAGACGACAGTCAGGCACAGCTAGGTAAGGAAACCTGGATAAGGCTGAAGAGAAAGGATTTCCTGTCTTCTGCTAGGAATGCCTCTCTGGTAATAAGGATGCTGTAAAGAGCCCTATATACCAAAAACTCAGCTCAGAAGTAGCTTTGAGACAGGGGATGGCTTTGAGGTGATGTACACAGCTAAACAGAGGCAGGTGAGAGGGCTGGGTGGCTTGCTGTGAAGCCACAGAGAGTAGTAGTCTACCTGATGGGTTCCCATGCAGGCTCCCTATCTAGCATTCAAAGGTGAAATCACTTCAGGTGACACAGCCCCCAGAGCACCTCAGGCAACACTTCTCTTGGGAGCTGGAGACTGACCTGGTAGAATTCTTGGACTCCTCCACCCCTGGACGAGTAGGGAAGCTGGGGAGGAAGGAAGGGACTAGAACATATCAGCCATTCACAACTGCAAAAGGAGGACTGAGGTTGGGGCTATTGTTAAGACAACCAAGAGGGAGGAAGGGAACTACCTAATAGATATTGGTAACTACCTTATTAATTTCTGGCTTTCTCAAGTTGATTCCTTGTCCTCCTTTTCCCTTCCAATAAAGTTCTTTCTTTTAAACCCATAAACTCAGCGCCTACGAGTGGAGAAGTACTGCCTGCTAGGACACCCAGGGGAGGTCATTTAATGTTCCCAGGTTTCTGGATGGGAGTTTGAGATGGAGTTATTTAAATTTTCAGAAGGAACCCCTCGATAACTGAACCTGACCCTCATTGCTGCCAATAACACCTAGCAGAAGGACTACATATTAACATTATAAATGTTGTATGTATATTTATGGGTTAGGGATTATATTCTGGCTCCATAGGGGAGTCACAGGAGGTTCTTGCAGGAACTAAAATCTCTCAGGGGTAACTAGTGGAAATCCCTAGGCAGGTTACAAGTCCAGAGAGGCCTCAACTCCTTGGGGGAAATTTTATATACCGGTTTAATCTAGTTTAAGAGGCTGGCAAACAAAGAACTAAAAATGTATAGAAGTGACCACCCTGACGTTGGGAGAAAGAGACTGTATTTAGAGGGACAGGTCTTTGAGAGGATTTGAAGTATCTTGAAACCTGCCAGAGTCTCCATGTGGAAGATGGGTGACACCTGGTAAGTCAGACACGCATGTAAGCTGATTATTGTTTTAAAGATTTTTTTTTCTGAAATGCTTTTGTTCAGAATAAATAATGCTTTTCTTTATGAAGGCTGGCTGGTCACTGGTTAACTCTGTCATTGCCCCAGAGAAAGCAGGACTGCCAGTACTGAACTAAAGTCAGACCTGCTAAAAATGATCACAGTGAATTGCAGGAGGAAGAACAGTTTAAATACCTGGCAGAGAGAGTCGTGGGACTCTGCCTCAAGAAATGTGACAACCTAGAGACCTGAGACCTAAGAGACGTGTCTTTACCTCAAGAACGTGATAAGTTAACTGACAATTAACAAACAAGGAGATGTTGAATGCCCAAAGATGCTTACAAGCTACAGTAGGCAATGCAGGCATAAACAAAACAGTTCAGAACCATGGTACATCAGGTACTGGTAAGACTTCAAGGTGCTGTAGGACTCTTTAGGCGGCATTGCTAAGACTTTGCAGAAGAAGAGTATGTTTAGAGGAAGAAGTAACCAAGAAATAAGAGCAGACATGTAAAGCTGGAAATTATGTCCAAGGCTTTGATTGAGGTCAAGAAACATGATGGTTAGGGGAAGCCAGCAATAGGCCTAAAGAATTACTTAGTCCAAATGTTGAAATAAGAGTCAAAATGCAGAGTGGGCGAATCTGAACTTTCTGGGTATAATACTTTATTATACACTAGGGACACTACCAATGTACTGGATTATTAGATAAATGAGAAACTTTTAAGTCAGTACTAGAAGGAGAACTGCTGACCATGGAACGGGCTGGAGAGTCAGAAAATTGCTGTCATCTATCCCTTGCCTATGCCCTTTAATTCCCCATCTCTCTTTGTTATAGGCTCTCTGAAGAATGTTTTAACTTATTTACCAAAGAGTAACCCACTCATTACTGCTGAGCCACCATGAACAGGAGCTCCTGGACAAGGGAGGATGGATTCACAGGCCATGTAGTCATTAGTTATGAAAACATTTGGTTCAGGGGGTGGGAGGGAGCAGAGAAAAACACACAGACTGCACCTCAAGAAACACATAATTTTATGCCTCTCAACCATGTCACCATAGGCCTGTTTCTTTCACTCATTATTGCCTGTGGCTCTAAATTGTGTAATTAAATTGTCTTTATACTGAGCTCTAGAAATTCCTTATCACAATTTTCAGCAGCATGTCTTTATTCAAGTAGAAGTAAACCAATCATGGTAATTAGCAAGTGATATTCATGGAATCTTAATTAGGAAACAATCAATTTTCCTAACAATTAAGGAAATGATCACAGACTGGCTTATCAATAAAGATAGGGAATGGGAGGGGGAGATCACCTGGGGAACAAGTTCTTTGTCTCTCAGCAAAAAAAAAAAAAATCTCTTCAGTTCCACTCTCCTGGGATTCATTAAATCTCCCTGTAGCCAAAGCCAGCAGAAAACTACTATATGAAGGGCAGGGCCAATCAGAGAGGGGGCCAGGAGGCTGTTTGGCCCCGGCCACAAGCTCAAAGGGGACCTCAAATGTAGACACTTGTTAATTTTTTGGCATTTGATCAGTTTCGCAGCCTTGTTTTTATTCACACAAAAGCTAGATTTTTCCTCAATAATTAGTGCATTTGCACAGAAAAAGGCTAGAAAAGCATATGCATACCCCACACAGGCATGCAATTAGTTAATGTTGGCTTGAGAGGCCAATTAGCATATCAGGCTTCACCTGGAGCGTGGGCCAGGCTTAAATGGTGAAGCCCAGCTAAGGAGGGGCTTGCATTGGACTATAAACAAAGGTAGTTTACAGCAGAAGGGGTCTGGAGGGAGGAACTTGCTTATTGGGATTAAAGAGTAGGGAAACCAGCAGCATCAAGGAGGCAGTCCAGTAGAGAAGTCTAGTAGGAGGCCAGGGGAAACAGAGAGCAGCTACCAGTGTGGGAGGAAGCTCTGGTGGGAATACCATGTCAAAATGGCAGGATTTGGACCTCTGGGGAGGAGGACATAAGGTCAAGAACAAGGAGGGTAGACATGTGCTTATGTTTCTATATTATGTTTTTGGAGTTTGTTAGGAGTTTCTAGGGGAGGGCCCTGAGAGTCCTTGCCCTGAAAGAAGGGTGAATGTAGAGATGTTGTGGGGCAGAAAACCTGAGAGATGCTGGATATGAAGAAGTTCAGAGAGGTGGTAGCAAGGAATTAGAACAGATCTTGACTTCTGGTTACAGATCCCTGAGCTGGAACCTGGTGTAGTGGGAGGGCCTAGGTTCTCCTACCAGCTGCTGATGAGGTGGTGTGAGGGCCTGAGAAAGGGACAATGGCAGACAGCCCTGAAGAAAAGGTGTGAGGACCATGGGGCCCAGAGTTGGGACTGAAAACCTTTTTGTAAGGCATTTGGACTCTTGTTTGCTGGATATTCTCTTAGCCCTGAAGAGGTGGACGTAAGGAGGGCTGAGTTATGGAGGGGAAAAAAGACCACTGCAGGGCTGGACCACTAGCCAGTGCCCCACACTAGTCAGTGTGGGGCACTAGACAAGTAAAAAGCCTGCTGAGTCACACTGAGCTATGAGAGGGTGCACCAGTGGTTAGTGGCACTTTTCAACATACTAGTTTTTCCACTTCCTGAGTATTTACTGATTTTATTAAATCTATTTGTCCATCTAGTGAAGTCAGATTGAGTCCAGATATTTGTACTATGCTCATCACCATGGTAGCTGAGCCTGTGCTATTTTGCATCTTTTTCTTTCAGCAAATGCAATTATTATAATTAATGTTAATACTTCCTGAAAATGATGAAATTCTACTTTCTGAACAAAGTCTTGATTCTGCATATATTTGCTTCAGTTGCAAATTCATCTCTTCCCCAGTTAAAGCAAACAAATTTCTGCAAAGAAAATACTTTTTTTTTTTCTGCTGGCAAAAGCCATCTTCTGTTTTTATAAAAAAAGCCTGAGGTTGAAATTAAAATCATTTTGCCCCAAACCTGTGCAAATAGGATATTTTCCTCTGTTAGGCAAGTGGCAAACATTAATTTTGCAAATCTAGTGAAAACAGTAAAAGGGAACTGGCAGAGGGAGTTTAAACAATATAGCAATCCTGGGGACAAAGGTTGATTACCAAAGCCCTGCCAACCTTAGCAGTTATGTAACTAAAGGTTTTGGCGAGAGCAGAAAAACAAACCTGACTACAGTTTAGTTTGTGTTTAGTATTATAAAAAGCTGGACTGCTTCCTGATTCGCCCCCTCACACAGAGATACAGTTACCGATCGGTGCTGACAGGGAAGCAAGCTTTAGCTTTTTTGTGGCTAGCTACAGTGAGTAATTGAGGATTCTGTGGGAGAGACTGTTGGTACTCTGTAAAGATAAATACTGGCATTCAGTTCCAGAGGGATAAGAGCAAAAGAGAATTGAATGGGCTGTCTGGAATATCACTACATTTTTGCACTGGCACAGCATTTGTGTCACACACTTGCGGGCAGGTGTACCATTTTCCCATTAGAAGACCTGTCTCATTATAGACTCATCAGCCTACACAAGAATAATCCATGTCTATTCTATCCTAAGTTCAAAATGCCATTATACGTTCATATTTCCATTTCTTCCCATTGCTAATGAAAACTGTCACCTCAGGCAGGGGCACTGGGATAAATATGAAACTTCAACTTGGAACTGCTTCACATGCTTCTAGATTACAAATCCTAGGGCTGGACTAGCACTCAGTGGTTCTGAAAAACAAAACCCAAAGGTCTGGATTGACACACTGCCACTCACCCTAAGTAAGCAGTAGCGTGTTTGCCCCAGAGTCATAATTCGGTCCCGGTTTTCCCTATGGCTTTAGAGGTCCCTACTGGCTCAGCTGTGCTGACTACCCCATTGGGAATGGGGTCAAATCGCGGCCCACCTACCTGCACAGGAGAAGCCATCCACAGGCTATCCCTCTCTCCTAGGCAGGATCTGGCAATGCAGTTAGCCTGCAACAGGAAGTAACAGAGTTCCTTATGCTCTCATACTTGCCAGCCTGGGCATGCAGTCAAGCTCAGGATTGAGCCCAAAGTAAAAAAAAAAAAAAAAAAAGATTGTTGTCCCAATTATGTGTGCCATTCACAGCTGTTAATTTAACAAAACAGAGCTTGCATTGTCCGGATGAATGATAATGTGGGTAATATCCAGCATCCCTCAGACAGACACCACACAGAACTGCCTTTCAGCCACAGATGTGCCTAATTATTAACCATTAACATTTTTCTATAGCACCTTCGTAAGTAAAGCAGGGTCATCATCCTACAATATCTGCCCTGATTATGAACCCATGTGCTGCTGAAGAGGGTTACAATGCCCAATCAACCATTCTGAGCAAAACTCGCCACAAGCTACCATCAATAGAAGAAGCACAGAAAAGAGGGAGCCTCACAACTCTAATGAGGCCATTTGTTCTGGGTGTGGGAGGGGAGAGGCATGCCCAAGCAAACCCAGGCTGAGGAGAGCTCGGTACAGAATAGAGAGCCATGCTACCTGCCCAAGGAAGTTAAGTGGCATCCCTCTCAACCTTGACACCTGCCAGTGGGTGACTCAAGGCATTGAACTATGTGACAAATTACTGAAATGTTGCATATCCCACCATAAGCAACAGATTATAAGCTTTGTTTTGTAACTATAAAGTCCATCGGTAAGCATGTGTTCTCATTTTTTGTTAATTAATTAAACCAGTTTTTTTAATCTGTTGAAGCCTGGGACCCAGTCCAGGCTGCTGAGGGAGTTGGGAAAGGGCCCGGACATGGGTTTCTTGAGCACTGCTAGAGCGAGAAGGGTAAGCTGGAGAGAGGTGAACCTTGCCTAGGCTGCCACCTTTCAATGACTGCAACACCATGACCATCTGTGGGGCAGCCTGTGAGGTAAGGAGCAGAGCTGTTCAGGAGGAACCAGAACTAGTGTTTGAATAGAGGAAGGAAAGATCAGGCTGTGCTGACAGGTTTTTCACAGGAAGGTAGTGAGGCAGAAGGAGTATAAAGACCCCAGCAGTTCAGAGGCAACTGTGCTCCAGTCTCCTTCTATCCTCCTATGGAAAACAGTGCCCCTACACCCAAAACCTACTGTTGGCTCTTGAGCAACTGTTTCCTTCCTCACAGGCCTCTCTGTTCCTTGTACCATTCCAGGAGGCCAGAACTACTCAAGAGGAGTCTTCTCTGCCCCTCACCTTTGCCAGCTACTCCTTGTCTCAGAACATTGCTCTAGAAGGGACCTCAAGAGGTCATCTAGTCCACTCCCCTGCACTCATGGCACGACTAAGTATTATCTAGACCATCCCTGACAGGTGTTTGTCTAACCTGCTCTTAAAAACCTCCAATGACAGAGATTCCATGACTTCCCCAGGCAATTTATTCCAGTGTTTGACCATCCTGCAGTTCAGTGAGACAGGGAAGCCAAATGAACTCCACTGTGGTACATACAACGTGTGGTTCACTTGAGAACTCTGTATAAGGGCACTATGAGTTTCCCTAAGTGACTGTTTCAATCTTGTTTATAACAACATTTTGTTCAGCTTCACAAGTTCATATTTGTCTGTATCAGCCTCCCTTTGACTGAGGACTTGTCTACACTTAAAATGCTACAGGGGAACAGTTGCACTGCCGCAGCTGTGCCACTGTAGCACTTCAGTGTAGACACTACCTAGACCAATGGGAATGGTTCTCTCATCGGTGCAGGTAATCCATCTCCTCCAGAGGTGGTCTTCCGTCAACGTAGTGCAATCTACACAGGGACTTAAGTCAGCTTAACTATGCTGCTCAGGGTTGTAGATTTTTCACACTCCTGAGTGACGTATTATGCCAACCTAATTTTCTAGCATAAACCAGGCCTGAGAGCTCAACCACAGGTTCTGAAGATAAGGAACTTAACCCTGCATTTGAAATGGGTTTCCATGGGGAAACTGGGGGAGAGCAGAGTCCTGGAGTGTCATGCTGTTAGTGGCCTGTGTTACTCAGATTTGCTGCAGTTGAATTTGTCCTCAGCAGTTACTTTCTTAATCTTAGTTGCCATTAGGGCTTTAGAAAAACATATTGGCATTAAACTTAAGTTAATGCACCATATGTTTCCTAGCTAGAGGGCAAGGTTGCTGCTTTTATGAAAGCCTGCAAGCTGTGAATCACTGCTCTACTGACTTAACTGTTTGATGCTCTCACAGTCTTTATCTGTGGCTTTGGTTATGGAAAATGCCACCTACGTATAGAAATAAAAATATCAAAGCAAAACCAAAAACAAACTTTTCACATTTGAAAGAGGTGACAAACAGAAACAATGAAAGGGAAACAAAATTGGCTGGAATATTTGTTGGTCCAAAATTTTGATTTGACTTTCAATCATAATTAGGGTCCTAAGTACCTAAGTCACTTATGAAAGTGGAACTTGGGTGCCTAAACTACTTAAATGCTTTTGAAATTTTTACCTAGTCTTAAATTTCAGATCATATACTATTTCTCAATTCAAGAAATACAATATTCTGCAATGCAGGAAGGGGCAGAGATAAGATTGTATATGCAACATAGACTTACTCTTTGTTGCTAACAGTGCAATCTTAACATTATCTTACCGGTGTGCTAGAATGATTTTTATAGTGGGGATGCTGATATGGAAACCATGTATTTGGTGTTTGTTATTACTTCACGCCGGAGGATGTGGCAACACTCTTAGTTCCAGGACCACTGTTATCTTACCTACAAGTGTTATACCCTGTGTATATATGAATGAAAGCATCTTCAAAAATGTATTATATAAAGGACAATATAATCCTGTTCTATGTACACATACTGTGCTTGCATTATAAGACTTTCCATTTACTTCAATGAGCACTAGATCAGGACATACATCTGCTGATCCAGCATGTGGGCCACTGTATTTGCTATATCTTAACTTTTTCTACAAACTAGAAGTCAAAAATTGAAGAGAAGACGCCAGGAGTAGAGCTGGGCAAATTTTTTCTTACAAAACTTTCTTGGCAAAAATGCAAAGTTGGTGACACCAAAAGGGTTTGTGAATTTGTGTTGATTTCACCACATTTGATTTGACCTGGGGGGAGGGGAACTTTAAAAACTCAACTCATTTTTTTAACACTTTTGAAACAGAACTTTTAGATTTTTCAGCTCACTATGACCATTTTGTTTCAAAATTTCCTTTAATTTCATTAAACACATGTTTAAAACTGGTCAAAATCAAACCGTCTTTTGACTTCTGTCAAAACAATATTTAGTCTGAGCTCAAACATTTTTTGTTTTGGCTGGAAATTTTGAAAAATCTTGTTTGTGGTTTAACCCTAAAGTGATTGAGAAGAGGGGGGAGTGGCAAGAGGGGGTGAATTGCCAACTGAAAAATTTGCTATTTGCCTAGCTCTAGCAGGAAGTTGATTCCTGTTCTGAGTTTTTGCTGTGTATACCCCTGGAGATACCCTAAGATTCCTAATTTGCCAAGAGAATGAAACCTAGGCAAGACATTCAAGTTCTGGTACAGAAGGAAGAAATACTCTGGTGTGTTAAGTGGGATTTAAGAATGGCATGATTTATTCAATTTGGCATGATCAGTTGACAGTTGGTGACATCCAAGACAGGAATAGCATAGTTGTTGCAAATCAGGGCTGAGAAACATTGGTGGAACTCTACAGCAATGAAGTTTGCACAAAAGTTGTTCATACTTTGCCTGGTTCAAGCTCTTGCTATTTAATACACTGAATTTCAATTCAGTGACATTCTTCTTAGAAAACAGTTCTTTAGGGCGCGTTTTAAAATAATTCCTCCTAAGAAATATGTTGCAAAATTCTAGCCAATCACTGAAACAGAATTATCCAAAAGAGAAACAGAATTCATGTACTGACACTATTACTAGTCATTGAGCAGATCATTCAGAGTAGCATAAACCACCCCTTCACAAAATCTATCCTTCCATTTTAGTGGTGCAGCAGTATAAAATGTAAACTAAAGAAAAAAATCAGGAGGCTGTATCTGAATAGATCCGAGAATTTTTAATTCATTCAGAGAGTCCTAGAAAGTTTTACTAATCGTACGCGGTATAAAATCATGATTGACTTCACAAAACTTGATACTATTTGTTTGCACAAAATGTAACACTGTATAGCTGACAAGACTATCACCCTTTCAAATGTATTTTCAGTTTAATGCTACACATCAGAGTTCCTACTAGTAACAGAACAGCATGTTTCTACATCAAGAAAAAATCTTTCATACCTTCCTCTTTTCAAAGGGTTCACATAATTTTTTTCTGATTTTAATAGTATATGAGCATATAATGACCCAGATAGACTTTATTCTGTGGTTATTAAATTACATATTAGACTAAATTAAGTAGCAGAGTAATACAGAGACAGTCATCAGATGTACCATGAAATCCTAAACTAGATGTTAGATGGAAAAGACCTATTACTATAGGCTATCTGGTCTATTTTCCTGCCATTGCAAGATTAAGCCTCATGTTCATTTTACTAGTGCTTCTCTAGTCTAATTTTAAATAAGTGGCCCAAGCAACAGATTCCAAAGCTCCTGTAGAAGACTATTTTGCTTTCTACCTATCTAGGTATTGATAAAGACTCCCCTCAGCACAGAATCTGAGCACCTCCTGAAGCAGACTCGCAATAAGCCAGCAATTTAATTTTTCTTCGTTTTCTCTCTCTCCTCTTTGGCTTTACCTCTTTGTCCTCCTCCTTTTTTCTTTGCTGTTTTTAGTTACAGCCACGGGAAAGCTGAGATGAAGTGAGGTTTTTTTTTCACTTCACTCTGAAGGCAGGAATGATCTCAGATTTCACTATCTTCTCTAGTACTGAATTCAAAATCTTTGGCCCTATTACCATGATTAGTTGGGGATTGGTTCTGCTTTGAGCAGGGGGTTGGACTAGATGACCTACTGAGGTCCCTTCCAACCTTGATATTCTAAGATTCTAAGAAGGCCCTGCTTCCTGCTCTCACATACTTCTCCCTTGAGGTTGAAAACTTCAGTGACCCTGTGTTGTCAAAGGAGACTCTCGTCATAAAAAGTGAAGTGCTTTCCAAGGACTCTTGCCAGGAAAATTAATACCAGGATCTTGAGTTTGACGCTGTATTCTATGAGGAACAGAGCTCTGGGGTGTTGTGCTTTGGCAGCTGTTGCTTAACTGGCAGGCTGTCAATTCTGAAATCAATGAAGCTTTTTAATATAGGCAATGCTCATCTCCAGGCATGATGAGTTACAATTATCCAGCCTGGAAATCATGAAGTCTGAAGGCAAGGTACGTATTACACTTTTTGAAAATCAACCGCCCTTTAAGTTTTTTCAAGTTGGGCACCCAAATACTGAGGAACACAAAATTGCTAGTCGCATATGAAAATCTTGGCCTGGGTGCCTACAGTTCTTGACACAAATCTCTCATTTAGCCAATGCTTGTACTTGGCGTCATGTGCACATGCTGCATGGGCAGTAAACATCACAGTAAATGTTTCAACCTGCCCTGCTGGAGCAGACCTCAGTGTTCTGGTGCCCCCTCTGCAGCTACAAGTTAGGCAGCACTGTCTGAATTGGACTTGCCATTTCTCTTAGCTGCAGTACAATTCTTAATTAGTCCTTTCCCTTCCTGGTATCTGGATTTGTGATTAAGGTCCCAGTCTCCCTTCTACGTAGTTAACTCTAGATTTACTTCCTAAATCAATGTCTCCATTCCACTGATCATGTTTCTTTGTTCTTCTCTGAACTCGCTCGAATTTGTCAATATCTTTCTGGTCATTAGCTGCCCAGAAATCGCAGAATAACTGAGATCAGTGAAAAATAAAGCAATTTGTTGGGATTCCCTCTAAGACCTCTTTCCACTTGGCTTCCCAAGATTTCAGTTCAACTCCAAATTTTGTCACTCAGGTATCTTTATTTGGCATGCAGCAAAGCAACACTGATCAGACTCAAATGCAGAGGGTGTATCCCCAATCCAAAATTACACAGAAAACCTCTTCCTTTACTTATGTTTACACACACAAATTGCATTACTCTAAATTACATCACTCACTCTGGTATTGGCTTTATTATTTTGTAGGAAACAGGCCCTGGAAAGCATGCTTTCTCCATGGACAACCTACTCTTTACTTCATCGTACATTCAAGGCTTATCTTGTCCACTATTGTGCATTCAGTCTCTTAGGTGACTGACCCATCTTAGCACAGACAGTGTTTCCAGCTTGCTGATTCATTTACTTTCCTACTTCTGACTTCCAAGAAAGGCAGTCTCACCCATGTCCAGTTACACATGCCAAGCCAGGCCCACACAATTCATAAAGGACATTAACATAAGGGGCGGCTCTAGACAATTTGCTGCCCCAAGCAGGGCGGCATGCCGCGGGGGGGCGCTCTGCCGGTTGCCGGTCCCGCAGCTCCGGTGGACCTCCCGCAGGCGTGCCTGCGGAGGGTCCGCTGGTCCCATGGCTCCACCGAAGCCGCGCGGGACCAGCGGACCCTCCGCAGGCACGCCTGTGGGAGGTCCACTGGAGCCACCTGCCGCCCTCCCGGCGACCAGCAGAGCGCCCCCCGCAGCATGCCGCCCCAAGCACGCACTTGGCGTGCTGGGGTCTGGAGCCACCCCTGATTAACATGACTTTCCAGAACAAAAAGCCAACAACACAGGCAAAATACATTTTTTCCCTACGATTTGCAAAGTGCCAAGCAAATTCAAGCAAGTGGTAGTGCTGTTTTTAACTCTCTTAATTGTGTTGCGACGCTACCCCCATAAACCACAATCCCCAATGAGAATCTGTGTGTGAGACATGAAGCATCAAGCTATTTTTATTAATTAACTTGTAAATTCATTAGACCAGCAGTTATTTATCATTTTCTAAACTAATTAACAGAGTGGCTGATATTTAATATTGCTGTAGGCAAGAGTCCTGAAGAAACAGCTCTTAAAATGATTAGGTAAAAGGAAAAAATACTCTCTCCAATGAGTGTTGATCAGCGGCTATTCCTCTCAGACTATAAACACCTCTCATTCTTGTGTATAACTGGCATAATTCCATTGACTTCATTGGCAGGAGAATCAGGACCTTTACAGCTATTCTTATTTCATCTTCCATTTTGGCTACAGAAAAGAAAATACTCTCGGAGGATGCCTAGAATATCATTCACAATGTATTTGTCAGTGGTTCTTCCTTCACACCTCACCACCTAGTGTATGAGAATTCATGATATCCCTTTGAGCTTGCCAATCATTTTATTACTAAAGCCATTGGGTCAGATCTCTGCCTTACTTCATCCTATGCTGTTCTAAGCTGTGCCAGGCTGGGCAGAGAATCAAAGATCTGGGTATTCCTAAAGGCTCTCTGCTGTGCTGAAAGGAAGCTCAGCACAATCGATTATCTGGCCCCCTTCAAAGGAAATTTGACGAGAACCTGTACATATGTCTAACTAAAAATGGGAGCTAGGCAAGGAATAAAGATTAAAGATTCTTATTTTAAGTAATTTGTATCCTGCTAGATTCCAGGAGATTCTAGGACTACTGAAAACATTTACTGTTTTTTAAAAAGATGCAGCAGTTCAGAAGTTGAATTTTGCCAGAGCCAAATTAAATGTATGCCCCAGAAAAGGAGTTGTTTCAAACATAGAACTCCTTTTTGAGTTGGTTCTAAATTTGGCCAGATAAGTTCTCTCATTCCTATCAGAAATACCTATATCATTTTAATTTACACTTCATGTAATTTAAACAGATTATCACTAACGTTGATGGATTACTACATCTAAATTGATGGCTTGCCCTTTTTGTACAAGGAAATTAAGTTTCACATTCATGAATGTAAGGTCATTTTATATAATTCCCTTGCATTTAAGACCGTCTAAATCAGGGATCAACAACATTTGGCACGTGGCCCACCAGGCCTATTTATTTACCTGCCGTGTCTGCAAGTTCAGCCGATCGCAGCTCCCAATGGCTCCAGGCCAAGTGGCGCAGGGCAAGGGACATGCTGGCCGCCACTTCCCACCACCCTCATTGGCCTGGGACAGCCAGTGGGAGCCGTGATCGGCCGAACTTGCGGATGCAGCAGGTAAACAAACTGGCCCAGCCTGTCAGAGTGCCAAAGGTTGCCGATCCCTGCTATAGTTCAAGAACGACATATGCACTTCTGTTATGTCTTTGACTAGTCTACATTTCAGATGTGTAACTGCTCCACTCATTCACATGGTACTGTTTCTGCTCCATGAATAAAGCTGTTACAAACAGAAGGATTAAAATAAAAGATTTCAAGCTGGTCTCCTGAATACTTCTAGCGTGAACCTCCATGTTGCAGCGCAGGCGTGCGTGAACAAAGCTCAACAATCAATATGATTGAAAGCAAAGTCATTTATTATTTACAGTGCATCATATTATATAGGCTTCTCCATATTAGCAAACGTCAGACACACCAACATTACATTGCTGCTGATTGGTTCTTTGTCTGATACACACACTTTTCACATGCATGGCCCTTTGCTTACTGGTTTCCCATTTCCCATGCAACTTATCTGATCCCAGTTAGGCCACCTGGCGTCTGTCTCCCACGGGCTAGCTCTCAACTTTCTCATAACAACTTTATCTAACTCCTCTATTCTTGTTGTCCTGCTGCTGTAACTTTCCACCAAGGTAGCATAGGGATGATGTAACCCCACATCTCCCCCTCTTTTCTTAAAAAAAAAACATCCAATAAACCTCTCCAAACTTCATAGCAAAAGGCGTACAAAACAGGGCAAGCAAAAACAAATAATCTATCTTATGCTATAGGGCTCACCTGTAACCATGCAATTCTCAACATACAACACCAACAACATCAAACACAACAAACATAAAGTAACAAGGGTAAAACAAAAAAAAAATAATGTAAAGTCTGCAGGGTTCCCCCATACTCTATTGCACACCAAATTGTGACAAATTTTCTATTACCAATCCATCCCTCATGTGTCAGGTGATCAAACTGACACTGAGGGGGGGGGTTCACAGCAGAAAACACAACATAAACCACAAAAACATCTCAACCACACCACAACAATTCTGGCCAAAAAACACATCACAAACAAACATAAAACATAAAACATAAATGTAAACTCTATAAATAAATGCATGGTACATTAAATGCTATGCAGCTAACACCAATTTTCTTTAATATCTAAAAAACAAAAACAAAACTACCCCTACTGGGCAAGCAATCATTACATACAATATACAAATACCCTTATTACTACCAGGCAAAAAAAAAAAAAGGAAAATCACATCATCAATTAAATCATTTACAATAATACAATTGCTTCCTAACTTACTTCTAAAATTCAAAGCTAATCACAGCTTAAAATTTTACCATTAACTTCTACTTTTAAACACTAAAAAAAAAAAAAAAAAACATTACCACTTATATATCCTTAAGCCTAATACAATTTCAATTACATAGCACAATATACAATCTTCAACTAATACAACAAAATTATTTATGGCCAAACAATTGCAAACTAATTTCTTTGCCTAAACTTATTACAAACATTTAAAAACACCAAAACTTTTCTTTTAGCATTTTACAAAATTCAGCTAGTATTCCCTTCAGCAACCACAAAATTAACCTTTTACTCTGCCTTAAATTACTTGCTTGTACTTTAACAACAACCTTTCTCAACTTAAATCACCATTCCAAGTATCCCCCTGAATATTTGAAATTCCCAAGTTTGTTGTCTGTTGCCCGCCGCCTGGGCCCGATCCTTTTTTCCTTTCCAAGTTCTCTGTCTATTGCCTGCCTGCCTGGGCCCGATCCTTTTTTCCTTTTGCTAAACCGTTCCTTTCATAAACACTAACTTATCCCACTATCAATTTAGCTAGGAGGGTGTACTTCTTAACTAGCCCCCACCCTTCTAATCTCTACTGCAAGCAATTATCTGTACTTTCCCACCGTGGGGGCTACATCTAATATCAAGCAATCTACAACAACCAATAATCAGCACATAACACAAAATTAACAAAAATCTAATAAGGCTAACAAAAGCACTTTACATAAAGGTACTTCAAATCACATAAATTCAAAACCATTCTCCCAAATTACCTAAATTTATGCCTAAATAACCCACAATTCCCCCCTTGAGAATACTCAACAAACCCTTTGGCTGAGTTTTCTCAAACTTAAAAAACAACAAACAGGTAAACTCTAAAAAGCTGGGGTAATTAGTTCCACAATCATCCGCCCCATGAACCCGGCAGGGGTTCGGTATGTGAGAGCCCTCACCCCCCAACCCAACCGGTCCACATGCCAGGGTTAGTAATGGGGGGGGGGTAATATCATTTACAATCCAATTAGGGGGGGGCAATACATGCTAAAATTTTTATCCAAAACACAGGGCGCAGCCTGTAGAATAAATCCCAAAATCCAATTAATACCACATTTCTCAGCAGGAGTCCCAAATTTCTTCCTGCCAGTGTACAATTCTTTATTTCTTCACCAGAGTCAGTTCTCAATGTCTTTTTAATCAGGAATTTCTGGACTTTGGCAATATCAACAACGTGAATGTTTTTTCTTCTTTTCCACCACCGTCGTGGATCAGCTTCTACGGGGGAAATAATCAGAACGTAGGGGCTGCAGCGGACAAGGGAGAGATTAGCCAGCACGTTACCTTGTCCTTTATTGCTGCTGTTTAAAAGCACAATGGAACTAAAAAAAAAAATTAGGCCAATCATCAGTAGGAAAATTCTCCTGATATGAAGGGGTCTTTTGCAATAAAAATCATGGATCCAGGCAGTCAGTCTCCTGGTTGCAAAAATGGCAGGGCTGCTAGAATCTTTGGGCAGCTCTTCCATACCTGTGAAAGGAGACAGCTAACACATTCCATTAGTGCCTGGCAGGATTTTGCAGCTTTCATTAGCTTTTTTGGGCGGTTTTTCAGCTCTCATTAGTCTGAGCTGTGAGCAATATGTCCTTGACCGGGGCCAAAAAGAAAAAAATGAGCTGTCTTCGATTAACTCATGCTGTTCTTTTACTTTCCCTGCTTGGCTTCTTTTAAACTGTAAATCCTGTGTCAGAACACCCAGCTGTTGCTGCTCATACCGGAGAAGCACAACGGTTTTCCCGGCACTGTCCCAGGCTTAGACCAGCCAGCGTAGAACGCCTTCTCCGGGCTCCTGCCAAAACAACTTACTTGCTTGTAGGTCCGAACAACCTCCGGGGCCACAGCACGAGCCTCTGCCTGCGCCATGCACTCCAAAGTTTTCCCGTCCAGGGCTCGCTTCCAGCGGAGCACCTCCTCGTCCTGTGCCCGAAGGCCGGTCAGGAGGAGCCTCCCCAACTCCCCCTCTCTTCTTAATAAGTAAATCAGTGCAGCAGGGGAGATTCTTTCCCCCTGTCGGTTCATAATGTGCAATAAAGGCTTCTGTGTTATCTTTTCTTCAGCTGATACAGCGGTACTCACATTAGCTGCTCTGCCCTTCTCCACCGCGGCTTATAGCCGCTCTCCTCAGGGCTCAGGTGCGCCTCTCTTTTCGGACGCCCGGGGGCTTCTCCAGCACTCCCCGTCGCGGCTCCCAGCCGCCCGCCTCTGGGCTCAGGCTCCTGGCCGTTCGCCTCTGGGCTCAGGCTTCCGACACTATCATCATTCGATACGAATCACGTCGGAATCCGGGGGCTTCTCAAGCACTCCCCGCCGCGGCTCCCAGCCGCCCGCCTCTGGGCTCAGGCTCCTGGCCGTTCGCCTCTGGGCTCAAGCTCCCGACACTATCATCATTCGATACGAATCACGTCGGAATCCGGGGGCTTCTCAAGCACTCCCCGCCGCGGCTCCCAGCCGCCCGCCTCTGGGCTCAGGCTCCTGGCCGTTCGCCTCTGGGCTCAGGCTCCCGACATTATCATCACTCGATACGAGTCACGTCGGATAAGCACTCCCCGCCTCTGGGCTCAGGCTCCTGGCCGTTCGCCTCTGGGCTCAGGGCTTCTCCGCCTGGGTCAGGCCACCGACACTTTCATTCGATACGAATCACGTCGGGGTCACCATTTGTTGCAGCGCAGGCGTGCGTGAACAAAGCTCAACAATCAATATGATTGAAAGCAAAGTCATTTATTATTTACAATGCATCATATTATATAGGCTTCTCCATATTAGCAAACGTCAGACACACCAACATTACATTGCTGCTGATTGGTTCTTTGTCTGATACACACACTTTTCACATGCATGGCCCTTTGCTTACTGGTTTCCCATTTCCCATGCAACTTATCTGATCCCAGTTAGGCCACCTGGCGTCTGTCTCCCACGGGCTAGCTCTCAACTTTCTCATAACAACTTTATCTAACTCCTCTATTCTTGTTGTCCTGCTGCTGTAACTTTCCACCAAGGCAGCATAGGGATGATGTAACCCCACACCTCCACACTTGTAAATGTTGGTGATTGTGGGCCAGGGTGTGGTATTTGACCATCTTGGCTGACAAGAGCTACCTACATTCCTCAGGAATAAGAAATGAACCCTCTATAACACTTTCAAAGAATTTTATCCACAGATTTTTAAGGCCAGAAGAGACTATGAGGATCATCTAGTCTGACCTCCTGACTAATACAGGCCATAGAGTCTCACCCAGAAATTTCTTTCTCAAGGCCATAACTTCTTTTTGTTAACATGCAGATTTCAGCAAAAGTACCTACCAGAGCACTTCAACACATTAATACAACTATGGCACTAACAAAGGAAATCTACAAGTTCCAACTCACTTGGTTGCATAATTCAGATTTTGGGCTATTAGCTACATCCTCAACCCTGCCTAAATTTCCTTTTCTATTCATGTTCCCTCCATAGCAATGTGTCATAAGAAGAGGCCCAGACTGATGATACCTAACAGAATTAAAAGACATCATGAGCTGATTGCCATCATCCTTCAAGGTTCTGAACATTCTAGAAGACCACTTCACTCCTGTGCTTAACTTCAAGTATGTGAGTAGTCCCACTGATTTCAGTGGGACTATCTCTACATTTAAAGTTAAGCACATGCTTTAGTAATGTACTGGAGTGGGGCCTAAAACAAATGGGTGCCAATCTGCTACAGAAATCTTTAAGAAACACACAAATTAAAAGAGGGCCTAGTGCACCTGGCCATTGATCAAAGAAGGTAGGAAGCCTTATTAAAATGATATTTAAGTGGACTTCATAGTTTTCATCCACAGTCACTTTATTCTTCAGGAGACATACATGGAATTTATCCTAAATATAGCACAGTTTCTGCAGCTCAGGATTTCTTGCTGCCAAAAGATACAAACACCTTAATAGCTGTCTATCATGGGAAGCTACAGTTATTTATATCTTGAGTTCTTGATGAAACCCTAGGGCTGTAATCCTGGGGTGGTAGATTACTGGAAAACTCAAACTGGAAATGAAAGCATTGCATTTGTGGTAAAAGACAGTTTCCTACTGCTCACGCTGCAGCTGAAGCAATCAAAAAAGGAGGATCATAGATGAGTAATCAGCAATGTACCTAATGCGTCCAGCAGCCTATGACACTAATGTGACTTAGCTGGTAGCTAGAAAACAAGTTTTTAATAAAAGAAATGTTTGGAAATATGAATGTTTAAAATTTAAACTTATGATTACAGTCTGGTTAAAAGTAAATCCATGTATCTTAATCTTACAATAAACAAGAAAAATCAATTCTGTATTATAAAAAAAGCCATAGGTTTTGCCTAAATATTATAAAAATATGGATTTTGTCAACCAAAATCCTCTAATTTTTAACCTCCTGTACATTTCAAGAGAAAGAAATAACTCTGCCTACACTTAGAAAATCCCAGGAAGAGGAAGGTGGCACAAGAAGCTTCTGTTTCATCTGCCACTGGCTTATTTGTGGCTTTGCCAATGCACTTGGATAATAAATCATGTTCATAGATTGGTGCTGTCCTTTCAAATCCCCACAACAGCAATTTGTACATATTCCTTTCTAGGACAACCATCCTTTCCAATTACTCCACCTACACAGGCCAAATGTACGAGTTAGATGTTGTTATTAAAGTGATCATCTTGACATAGTTAAGAACATAAGAACATAAGAAAGGCCGTACCGGGTCAGACCAAAGGTCCATCTAGCCCAGTATCTGTCTACCGACAGTGGCCAATGCCAGGTGCCCCTGAGGGAGTGAACCTACCAGGCAATGATCAAGTGATCTCTCTCCTGCCATCCATCTCCATCCTCTGACGAACAGAGGCTAGGGACACCATTCTTACCCATCCTGGCTAATAGCCATTTATGGACTTAGCCACCATGAATTTATCCAGTCCCCTTTTAAACATTGTTATAGTCCTAGCCTTCACAACCTCCTCAGGTAAGGAGTTCCACAAGTTGACTGTGCGCTGCGTGAAGAAGAACTTCCTTTTATTTGTTTTAAACCTGCTGCCTATTAATTTCATTTGGTGACCCCTAGTTCTTGTGTTATGGGAATAAGTAAATAACTTTTCCTTATCCACTTTCTCAACATCACTCATGATTTTATATACCTCTATCATGTCCCCCCTTAGTCTTCTCTTTTCCAAACTGAAGAGTCCTAGCCTCTTTAATCTTTCCTCATATGGGACCCTCTCTAAACCCCTAATCATTTTAGTTGCTCTTTTCTGAACCTTTTCTAGTGCTAGAATATCTTTTTTGAGGTGAGGAGACCACATCTGTACACGGTATTCGAGATGTGGGCGTACCATGGATTTATATAAGGGCAATAATATATTCTCAGTCTTATTCTCTATCCCCTTTTTAATGATTCCTAACATCCTGTTTGCTTTTTTGACCGCCTCTGCACACTGCGTGGACATCTTCAGAGAACTATCCACGATAACTCCAAGATCTTTTTCCTGACTCGTTGTAGCTAAATTAGCCCCCATCATGTTGTATGTATAGTTGGGGTTATTTTTTCCAATGTGCATTACTTTACATTTATCCACATTAAATTTCATTTGCCATTTTGTTGCCCAATCACTTAGTTTTGTGAGATCTTTTTGAAGTTCTTCACAATCTGCTTTGGTCTTAACTATCTTGAGTAGTTTAGTATCATCTGCAAACTTTGCCACCTCACTGTTTACCCCTTTCTCCAGATCATTTATGAATAAATTGAATAAGATTGGTCCTAGGACTGACCCTTGGGGAACACCACTAGTTACCCCTCTCCATTCTGAGAATTTACCATTAATTCCTACCCTTTGTTCCCTGTCCATTAACCAGTTCTCAATCCATGAAAGGACCTTTCCTTTTATCCCATGACAGCTTAATTTACGTAAGAGCCTTTGGTGAGGGACCTTGTCAAAGGCTTTCTGGAAATCTAAGTACACTATGTCCACCGGATCCCCCTTGTCCACATGTTTGTTGACCCCTTCAAAGAACTCTAATAGATTAGTAAGACACGATTTCCCTTTACAGAAACCATGTTGACTATTGCTCAAGAGTTTATGTTTTTCTATGTGTCTGACAATTTTATTCTTTACTATTGTTTCAACTAATTTGCCCGGTACCGATGTTAGACTTACCGGTCTGTAATTGCCGGGATCACCCCTAGAGCCCTTTTTAAATATTGGCGTTACATTAGCTAACTTCCAGTCATATAGTTGACAATAAAAAAAATCTTAAGGGTTCATATTGAGATGAATGGAGCAGGTCACTTCTTTGTAGTGCTATTTTTCCACTGGGTCAGTGAATTCAGCTACATGACTCTGTAGCACTCCATGTTGAGAAGGTTTTCTTAGTAAGCAGAAGGGCTGGAAACTTTATATTTAAATGAAACCTAACATTCTATTGAAAGCATTGCAAATCAAAAAATCTATAGAAAAGCCCTAAAACTATGTTCTAGCACAGAATTTTCAGTGTATATTTTTAATGGTCACCAGATTGGCTTATCAGAAAAAAACTCCACTCTAGTAAAGTCTTGGCTGATCATCAGCTAAGTCTGTTGTTAATATGCAAATATGTATAGTTGACTGTGAAATGCTGACCCATAAAATCCTATTGGCTATAGTTGTCTCAGTTCAGCAGTAAGAAAACTGGGTTGTATTTGATCTCTCTTCAGTAGACACTCCTGAGAATTAAAAGAGAGTTTCTGAAGACTTGAGATTCATTAAGCAAGCTCAGAATGATGGAGAACTATGCAAATTTTTCTTAAACAAGTCTAGACTTTCATGTTTTGCAAATCTTAATGTCCTACCCCCTCTTTCTTATATTGCATTCTCTTTTATAGCTTTATGCATTATGTCAAGTATATTTTTTTTACGTTCATTCAATGTAATGACCTTAGCTACCTTACAATTTTTACTGTAATGGGTTGTATTCTGTATGGCTACTTAACCTTATTAAAAACAATTTTTCTGGATGTTTCGCTTTGAAGAAGTGCTGCTTACTTCCAAAAAGGAGACTTAGATTACAGACTCAAGGCTTGTCTACTCTTGAAATACTACAGTAACACAGTTTCAGCTGTGCTGCTATAGCACTGATGTGTAGATGCTATCTATGGAAGCTGATAGAAGGGGTTTTCTGACGGAAGAATTCTTCTGTCAATCTAGCACTGTCTACATAAGGATTTAGGCCAGCTTAGCTACATCATTCAGTGGTCTGGATTTTTCTTACCCCTGAATGACGTAGGTGGATCAATCCATTTTCTAGTATAGATCAATAATTTGTTAAACATAGGTTCTTAAAGTTAGCAACTAAACCAATGGTGCTAGTTATAATTATCCAGTTTTGAAAATGCTAGTTTGACCTCTCTGTCGCCATTCTCCCACCCTGTAAAATGGCAGTTATATTTACTATACCATTTCAGAGTAATATTGTGAGATTTAATTCATTAATGTTGACAAAACACTTTTGAAATAGTCATATGGAAGATGCTGTAGAAATGTTAAATATCATTAAAATTAGAGCTGGTCAAAAATTGGAATTTTCATTGTGTGGGAAATTCCAATATTTCAAAATTTGTTTTCATCCCAAATCAGGATAAAAAAACAAAATATCCACATCTTTCGGAGATCAGAAATTTTTCAAAATTTCTATTTAGAAATGTCAAAACATTTTGACATTCCTAAATCCTCTGGAGGCTGGGCTGCCTGGGTGGACTATGCCTCCTATGATGCATGCTGGTCACAATGTACTACAGCAGATCAATCAGAGGGGAGAGAGCAGTGCTTTGTAGGAGATGTAGTCCAAACAGCGGGCTCAGCTCACAGAGGGAATGGGAGTGGGAGGCACCCAAACTACAGTTCCCATGAGGCACTGAGGCCGCTTAGGCAAACACAGCATAATGTCCAACTTATGCAACATGAAAGAGAGACATTATTAATAACTATAAGTAATTCTTAATTGATTAACATTTACTTATAATTTAAGAAATAATGCACATCCAAATGTCTCCTGATCTAACAGGACAAGTTGTTGCATATCATTAGCTGGAATACTAAGGTTGAAAATCAGTATCAATACAGTCTGAATTACCCTTTTAGATGCTCAGATCCTATTTTAAGTCCTTTTGGGACTGAAGTTTCTCATTCTTGACCTTTATCCAGTGGTAAGTTTTGTATGTGGGAAAACTTGAGAAAAAAATCCGTACAGCCATTTCTGGTTTAGGAAAACCAGAAAAAAATATATATATTACACCGCTACCTCAATATAACACAACCCGATATAACACAAATTTGGATATAACACGGTAAAGCAGTGCTCCGGGGTGGGGGGGCTGCATACTCCGATGGATCTAAGCAAGTTCAATATAACACGGTTTCACCTATAACGCGATAAGATTTTTTGGCTCCCAAGGACAGTGTTATATCGCGGTAGAGGTGTATTTGCATTTTATAGAAAATGAAGGGATCATCTGTATTATTGTTATAAATATCATGTGAACCTCAGTTTCCCTGTTTGCTATTACCCTGTGTGACTGCCTGGAGTTAAATCAAAGAAGGCTGAAGGGAAACAAACAGAAAATGAAATAATGAAAACATGAGTTATTGCCAGAGAGAATACCAAGGTTCTTGAAGAAACAATGGGAAGCTATTGAATGGGAAATGCTCACCTGCCTGGCTCCAATCAGGCCAGCAGGTTAATTTTTCCCAGGACTGAGCCTAGGATCAAAAGAGCCGTAAATATTCAAGACCCTAGCATAGAGAGGAAGGGGACTAAGCTAGTAGCAGCTGCTCAGCAGGAGAGACAGAGAAGAGAGAGCTGCAGAGGGGACTCTCTCTCTCTCTCTCTCTCCCTACCTAGGGCTGGAGGTAGCTGGGTTATGTGGAAACTACCAAAACTTGCCAGAAAAGGATACATTTAGGTGAAACCAAATGCCTAAAGACTGTTGTTGTTTTAACCCTTCTCTCTGAATATTATGTACCTTTTGAGAGAGAATAAACAATGTTTGTTTTGAAGTAGCTGGTTTTGAGTCACTTTAATCAATTCCTGGTCACAGGCTGCCAGAGGGACATTTCTTACAGGTGCAAAATACAGGTGGGCCTGTTGTGTTAACATGGTTGGAAACCCTGGGATCCATTGTGAGAGTGGCAGAACCACGGAGTTCCACCTGGAGAGCAGTGAAGGCAGCAGAACCTGTCACCTGAGTGTACATTCAAGAGGGGCTGCAAAGGGGTCTCAGGAATCACTCACCCAGTTAGCGTGATCAGACTGTGGAAACCAGGAGTGATGAAGCCTGGTGATCCAATCTAAAGTGGGGTGAGTTCCACTATGGGAGAAGTGCAGGTAGAGACAGGCCTGTCACTTGGCAAGAGTGCCCAGGACAGACGGGGGCACATGTCCCTAAGGTGGTATGTGCCCCTGAAATGTGACACTTTCAAAAAGAAAATGGAATTCAGATTTTTTTTTATTTTTATTTTTTTGGCACAAAGAACTAAAATACGGTTGAATTTACATGTCAGCTGTGGTTTGATCTCAATTAGCATCTGGATAACTTTGCGGGGACATTAAGTGATAGTCAAAAACAACAAAATTATATGGAATTAGATACATAAACTCTACCAAGTCTTTTGCCATCATTTGTGGCACTATAGTGTTATGCAGTACATAACGGAAATACTATTAGGGCTTAATCCAAACCCCACTGAAGTCAATGGAAGGTTCTTAGGTAGATTAATAGAGCAATATTCTATCTATCTAGTTAAAGGTGTGGTTCTGGGTTTGGTTCTATGTCATTTTCAGGGTTTTCTTCTCAGGGCTGTTGTAAGATATCAGTCAATAAGTAATACTGTTTAGGAATGATATAAATTCCCTTTGATTTTCTATGTACACCTTCAAATAATCTGATTTTCCACCAGCACTAACACTTCTCATTCTTTAACATTTCATTGGATATGATTTATTTAGTTATCCTTTACCATTTTAAAACATCTGTATTTCCAGGTTCTCTCCTTTCCTTTCCTGGTCTGACTATTGCACCTTTCATCATTCTATTCAGTTACTTGTTATCAACATTATTTTCAAACTGACATTTTCAGCAGCATGTCGTTGGATATAAACACTATGTTCTTCATGTTCCTTGCTTTCCCATCCAAAGGTTCACAGTATGAAGGCTTGATGGGACTAATGGTGTATTTCCCACTTCTTTCATTAGGTTATCCACTGGGTCTTTGGTTCTCAGCCTATCTGTATTCCAGTCTTGTCTCAGGTGAGATAATCCAGACATGTGAACTTCCTCCACTAACCCCGTCTCATTAAGCTGCACACATTTTAAATTCACTATCAGTATAGTCCCATGTGATGAAACCTCCGGGAATACGTCCAACCAAACCGGGCAATCCTCCCTGTGCATCACAAAGCAAGCCCTCAATAGTCCATCAATGTACAGCCCCAGCGTCTCTCACCACGCTCAGGCTCTCTGCAGCTCCAGCCTCTCAGTCCAGCCTTTAGCCCGCTCTGGCCCTCTATCTTCAGCACTGTGGCTCAGAGAGCTATCAGACATCTCCCCCTGGTGCTCTCAGCCCTCTCCGGCCTGGGCTTTCTCAGGCTCAGAAAGGTCAGCATGCTTCTCCCTCTGCTGGCTTCCTGGAAATTTCTCCCTCTTTCCAGGGAGGTCATCCGGAGCTTTCTGCTTTCTTCAGGTTTCTCTCAGAGCATGTCTCTGCTGCTGCTTCTTGTCTCCCATTTAGGGACCACCCCCTCTAGGGCCCAGCTGCCCTCTTTTAAGCCTAATAGGAGGTCAACTGACCAGTCACTGGCCTCTTCCCTCATAAAAGGCCAATGTCACCCTCTGACACTCCCCTTCCAGAGAGTTACTACAGAATCAATTTAAACTTGATATGAAAGTCCAGTAGAGGGTGTACCTGTACTGTCACCAGTGGGTAGAGATGGACAAAATTTTTCAGTCAAATAGTAAATTTGCTGGAAAATGCAGTTTCAGGGCAACCAAAACTACTTGTGAATTGGAGTGGAATTTGGCTAATAGTGTTGGCTGAATAAAAAATGAAAAAAGTTTCAGTTTGAAAGCAACTGATTTTTTGTTTTGTTTTGTTTCAGCCACTGAACTGAAAAAATCAGTTATTCACTCAGCTCTACTAGTGAGAAGAGTTTGATAATGCTAAATGAGCAGACAGAAGGATTCCTCAATCTGTCTGACACAATGTCTGACTTGGGGCCTAACCGTGCATGCCTTACTCATGTTGGTACCTCCTTCAAGTCAATGAGACCAACCACGGTGTGTAGGGCATAGGGAAATCTTCAAGTGCCATAGAGCCACCACAGGAGCATGATGGGGGTCGTGGCTGGAATGCCCATAAACTCCAACAACACGCCTCTTGGAGTCTACTGCAGCCAATAGAACTTATAGCAGCCGTGGGGCTGCTTTATCTTATACTGGGAGAAAAACAATCCTCCAGCAGCCCTATGGATCAAAGATTCCAAAGTTCAGCTTTGCTGCAGCTCTGTGACTCAATTTTCTAACACTCTCCTAGTTGCTTCTGACCTCCTTTGACTGGATATGTAACTGACACTAGCCCTTTACATCAGTTGCCCCCGTGACTTCTATGCAAGTTGCATCTACTTTCAATAGGTATGAATGCAGAATAAATGAGATGTATAGTAATGACTCATAATAGAACACTACTGGTGTCCACACAGAACAAAACAAGTTTTCCATTCTTTTTCTCTCTTGGTTTTTGACATGGGGAAAAGGGAAACATCCAATACAGCAAATAATAGTGGTCATATCTGTTGTGTTTAAGGTTAAAGGAAAAATAAATTAAGCATCAGAGGATAACTCTTACCACCACCAGGTCTAAAATGAAGTGGCCTTTTAGTGGATCGGTGAAGAAGGAGTGATCAAGTGTCCCCTTCAAAGGCAGGGCTGTTTTTCTTGGTTAACATTCTGCTCTATTACAGAGTTGTTACTATGCATGTGTCTTCCGGGTGGACAGACCCTCTGTTGAACCATAACTGAATGACAGCATGAGCATGGGTGGTATCATGGATTGGTGGGCTGCTGAGAGCAAAACCCAGTGGCTAATTTTCTTGTGGTTTTCTCTTGAGGGTACTGGCATGAAGGTTCATACTTTTAATTAAAACTCAATAATGATGACTGCCAGAAACAATCAGAATACTCACTTTTTTTTTCCTCATCATATTCTAGTAGAAACAAAAACAGTATATTTGTTTTCATTCAGTTGTTGAATATGAGGCGTATGTATGGTGGTATCTATGTATTCATTTATTTAGCATTAGTTTTAATAGTGTTAGTCACAATGACCAATAAACACTGGGCCTAATTTGCCACTCTGCTATACTAGTTACACTGGCATGATTCCACTGAAACTGGTGTAACAGAACGGGGAATCAGGGCCACTATTGTGGCATATTTTTCCTGTCTCTTATTACAGATGCTAGCAGTTTCCACTCTGTGCAATCAGTGTCATGCCAGAGTTCCCTCTTCCCCATGTAAAGCTGACAATGATGGGTAAAGAAAATGTCAACACCTGCAGGAGAAAATAAATTAATTTAAATATCTCTTGGTTAGCCCGTAACTTCTTTTATAAGGCTTTCATCACTAAATATCAGTTTAAACTGAAACATGAAATCCTGGTGTGTAATATTCCCTTCCCCGGGAATTCTGTTTGCAATTTACCACTTGAAATAACAGCCCAAAAATACTGACAATTTTCCAAATAAACTCTAGAGACTATATTACAATGAATATTCAACAACAAATGGGTTTTCCAACCCTCGACTTTAATAATTACCTCAGATACTTATCTTTTTACATCAAATAAAATTCCAGAGCAAAAACAAAATATGAGGTAATGTACAATTCAAGAAAATATCCAAAGCTTTTACAGTTTTGATTTCCTATTTACTGATTTACAATTATTTACAATACAACCTTTTTATATATATATATATATATATATATATATATATATATATATATATATATATATATGTAGTGGTTTGAAGACTTGTTGTGCCTTTAATTATGTTGCTGGAAATTAAATGTACTGTCTCATTTTCACCCTAGCTAGAATGAAATTCACCCCAGTGTAGAGTGACTATCCATGCTACTTAAAGTGGGATTTAAGTGGTGAACTCTTCACTGGAGTGAACTTCACCTTAAAGCAAAATTCTGCCGATGTAAAATCCCATTCTCAAGTGTAACTGAGGGAAGAATCTGGCCCCTAAAGTATTGGTGGTTTCCTGATACAATTGGTGCACTAAAATTCTGTACTCAGGTGTCTCAACTGTGAGTGAAATGCCCATTCATGTAAATGGGAGCTGAGGATGAAGATCAAGGGCAGTATATGGCCCTCATTTTGTAAACTTGACTACTTTCCAAACACAAGTCCAAAGCTTTATCATCCAGTCTCCACTGTGATCATAATACCACAAACCTCCACACTGAAAATGTAGACTTGAAGATATTCAGCTGTCCTCCTAACAGTGTGGATCTCTAGATTTCTTTGTTTTTGAGGCTAGTGCTGCATAAGGTGCTGAGTTTGGAGCAAAAAATTGACATTTATAATAAAACATCCAAGTTTTTTTTCTATAATATGCTACGATCTAAGGACCTAATCCAAAGCCAATTGGGATAATGGGAGTCTTTCTACTGGCTTCAATGGGCTTTGGTTGAGGCCTTGAAACAGGTTCACTGGAGACAATTTAGCAAGAGTAACCTCTTGGTTTTGGAAAGGAATAATTTACTCTTGTGAGCTAACTTACATTTCAGATGTGTAATCAATATGAAACTGTTCCCTCTGTGAGTCTTTATATATTTTATATTTAAATGCTAAAGTCCAGCTTTTGGGAGGACATTCAGTAGATTTGTATCATTCCTTGGAAGAGAAATTAGAATATTTTGTAGCTCCTTGATTGTACTTTCTTCATCTGTGATCATATCCCACATTTTTCACATTATATAACTGTTACACAAGACAGTATTGGAGAGAACACAACAGGAAGCAAATTGCTCACACAAAATTTAAGAGGATTGCTGTATTTTATGAAAATGGCAGCCTCTTGGTAAAGAGAAAAGCATATCAGATGCTGGCTTAGGCCTATGTAAACATGTTACACGTTCTCCCATGTTCCTGGGAGCCACCCCCAGCATGCCTTGAAAACCATCCCTACTTTGTATAATGCCATCGTGAAAGCTGTACTCTGGGACCCAAATTTTTCCAATAATAAGTGCCCCAAATCCACCCGCATCTGACAATCTTCTTGCTGCCTCTGACATGCTCATTGGCCTAACGTCTCCCCACAAAAGGTTACATGGGTTACCTTTGTCTACCTTGAAGCCATATATGCTGTACTCATTTCAGGGACCAGAAAAACCCATATCCAGTGCTACCTTTAGGATGAACCACTGCAGCATTAAAATCAGCATGTGGTACACCTTTGCCTAAATATACAGTAATAGGCACACTGGAACAAATACAGACAGGTGTCATAAAATACTATGCTTAATACTGGGAAATGGTGCAATTACATTGACCTCTTGTGTAGTATGTATTTTGTGAATGCAACAATCATGATTGGGGTACAAAAATTTGTGTATATATACATATACAATTTCTTGTTCATAATTGTGTTGGTTGAGGCGTATAGACACTGACGTTTACAGATTATACTTTTCACTTAATGCTGATCAGTTATTCTTCTGGCTTTATGTCAATGAAGAAATTGACAGGAAACCTGTCCATTCTCACACTGCCACAATGAGCCATGTTGTACCCAAAGAAAATGTTAACTAGAAACCCATCTATTGGTTGTGTGTTAGTTAATGCTCACTGCATTTGGCAGTGAGACAAATAGGGATATCCTACCCACATCTACATATTCATGTACCCTACCCATAAAAATCAGAGGGGAAAGGATGAAATTTCTGCTACTTTTATAAAATATCTGGCTTGAATCTGGCCCCAAATGTTCTATTCTTCTCTTGATATACATGCATATGCTAACTCCTATTAATGCCAGGTAGAGCTATAGGTGTGTATGGAAGGGGAAATAAACCAAATAACATCAAACTAGAAAAACAGCTTTCTAATTTCCATAAAAACATGATCCTCATTACAAGGTGGAAAGACATTTTATAGTTCCTTCAGCAGAAATAGGGCAAGAAGATGCTAACAATTTTGACGCATGATTTTCCTGATAAATAATAATATTGCATCTTGGTTTCCTCATTCAAAAATGCATTTTCCTAATACTTGCTCGACAACCCACAGGCCATTCTTAGGCTATAGCAACAAATAATCTCCTTGAAGGTCTTCCGCATTTCCTGGCTACGAAAGGCATAGATCAAGGGATCGATCACTGAGTTACACATGATGAGGATGAGGTACATGTTGAAGTGAGACATAAAGCAAACACAGTAGAGGTTCTGAGGGCAAGAAATCATCAGGATGAGGTGGAGAAAAAATGGAGCCCAACAAACAATGAAGATGCCTAGTAGCATGGTCAGAGTGATAGCCCCCTTCATACTGGTTCTTTGATGGACAGAATTGTATCCAGGCAAAGCAGCTATTCTCTTAACATGAGTACGAGCCAGGAGGAACATATGTATGTACAGAGAGACCATGAGGAATAACATGGTGAAAAACATTGTGATGAGACAAATGATAACGTAAGTTGATTCATAATAAAGAATGAAGATAATGCCACAGCCAGTGCAAAACGTCCATATGCATGCAATGATTAGCCCTGATCTTTTCACTGTCATGATGTTGTGATAACGCAGGGCGTAGAAAATTGTGACATACCTGTCTACTGCTATAGCCAACAAACTGCACATGGAAGCCACCACAGATATGCAGATCATTGAATCAAAAACATTGTCTATATGTTGTACAAAAGCATCTTCCATAATTAGATGCCTATTGTTTATTAAATATATCGTTATGGTCTCCCAAGCATTAGAAACACTGACCAGCATGTCAGCTACTGCTAAACTGCACACAAAGAAATACATAGGTGAGTGCAAGTTCTTGTTCTTTACTATTGCACAGATGACCAAGATATTTTCAAGGAGGCTTATAATGCCCAGGATTAGAAACACCTCCACTGCTATGACCACTTGCTCACATGGTGATGATTTGTTCTTGACAATAGGCACCGTAAAGTTGATGCCAAAAGTACTCAAGTTAAGTTCTGGAATGTGTAGCTGGTAGGATGAGTTCATATCTGGAGGCAAATATGCTCTCTTCTTTCCAAAGGACTTGTAAAGCAGGGTGGTAAATGCATTTTCCAGAAAGGCAAGAAGCCCTGCCAAAAAAATATGGCAACATGACAAAAACAGGTAAGAGTTGACAAAACAAATATCAAATGGAATCAAATATTTGTATTTAATTCAGTATATCCAGCTCGTGACTGCTCCACATTCTATATTTATTCTAAATTAACCTGTCATAGATTTTTTCCAGCTATCCTTGCTCATAGGGAAATTAAAATCACAAACTAATAGAGAGATTTATGACCCTTCTTTTTTCTTTCTCCTCAGACTTTTGCTCATTCTCCAATGTTGATTGTCTTTCCCTGAAGCTAGCACATTTTATCTGGAAATTCTGGTGAACTCAGAATATTTTCAGCTAAATTACTACAGAACAATAAATAGTATCTGACAGGTGTCTCAATCCTGGCAGCCTTGAAACCCATAAGAATACACTATTCATAACTGAAATCAGACTGTATCCTCTCATCTGATCATACTTATATAAAATTTGAATTCCTGCAAGAATTAATGACTGAGCCTTTTAAGCAAAAGATTTAAATATTTTTTCTGACCTTTGCACTTCTTAAGTTTGCATAACTTGTGGTATAAACAGCTTATCTGCTCCAGACTAATATGCTCAGCTTAACAATACTGTTTTAAACCATTAAACAAGACAAATCTGTATATTTCAGGTTTCACATTGTTTTATTCTCTTGTAATTAAGATTTGAATATTTTAACTTGCCCACTAAAATCACAAGGGAATTTCTGTCAGGAATGGGTATTCTATTCAAATTATGGGTATATTAATCAAGGCTTTTTTTCCCCACTAATGATAATATTTTGAGAGGAATGTCATAAGCAATAAAATTCTTAATAAGCAGAACATATTTAGCTTGCTGTTCGTCAGTGCAAATAAAATTCAAAGGCTTTTAAGAAAAACTACTCTCCATTTTAAAAGGTAACATTTCCGATACAATTAAGAAGCAGTTGTACTTATTTACCAGGACTGTTCCTTCAGATCCTATTTCTCTTCATATCCTGTATTCTTTCCCTCTAGCTGTCACATGTTTCAGCTCCTCTGCCTGTCCATCCTCAAGGGCTAAATGAAAAAAGAATGTTCAAATTCATAGAGTCAAGGCTGCCCAGGTATAAACTATTTACCATGCAACTGCCCTTATATAGTCTCAGAGAGTTAATGACTTCAGTGCTCAATCTGTGACTCCTCCTCTACCCCCTTCTTTGCCTCCAACTTCCCTTCCCACACATTTCATTACTGAAGGCTTGGGTTTTTACCACCACCTAGTGGCTCATACTTGTAGAGCACTTCAACTTTTATTTTTTATTGGCAGCTGTTTGCGATCCAGAATTCACTCCCAAACTGTTTTATTTGTGTGTGTGTGTGTGTGTGTGTGTGTGTATAATATGCCAGTTGCTTTGCTTGTTTTCTTACACTTATGCACATGTTCTATTTTTCTTTCCCTATTATTTTTAGTATTGATTGAAAACAAGTCTCCACTGAAATCATCGATCCAAGCACAGGAACAGAACTTTGTGGTAGCCTTTATTTATTTATTTTTATTAACACCTAGCATTTGCCTTATATGCACTCTCAGTGGCACTTGATCTTCAACAGACAAAGAGCCACAGTGTCATTAAACAGAACTGCAAAAAGACATAAACGAAGAACACGCAATGCCTACCTTTACTAGTAGGATCCTCTCCAAGTTAGGGGATCAAATGGAGGGGTGCTAGCCCATAAGGGCAGGACAGGATAACCCAGACTGGGCAGGCACTCTGTCCTGTGAGTAGAACGCAGACTGGTGGGTCAGGTTTGTGACTAAGGGTATGTCGACACTGCATAGAAAAACCAAGTCTCAGAGCCTGGGTCAGTTGACTTGGGCTCACAGGGCTCGGGCTGCAGGTCTAAATTTAGCAGTTCCCAGACATCATCAGGTTTCATTTCAACCTTTCTAAAACATTTCTGTGGTTTCCCAAGCTGCCCAGACACCTGGTAGCCCATAGCTTGAGGAGTCTGTGAGAGGGAGCTCCCAGGGCTTCTGGGCTGCTGAGGAGCTGGGAGTCTTGGGAGCCAACCTGCCAGGCTACTCTGGAGCTGGGGACCTTGAAAGACCTGGGAGCCTGGTCTGCCAAAGAACCACAAACCAGGGCTCGCAGACTTCCAGGCTCCCCATTCCAGTCAGGCTGCTGAGAAGCCAGGCAGGTGAGCTAAAAGGAAACAAGGCAGGTTTTGAAATCTGCTTGGCAGGCAGGGATACACTGGAAACCTGCCTGGCTTCTGCCTGAATTTTGTCAGAATTGGCATGGTCACCCAGGACATTTTGATTTCAACAAACCAGCATTTGTGGAGACAAAAAACGTTCCGCTGGAAAAGTCTAGCCTGTACTAAACATGGTTTGCCATCGTAGCCATTCAGCCAGGGACAGCTATACTGGCAAATCCTTCTGGTGGGATGCAACTTATACTGGCAAAAGAGCAATTCTATCAGTAGAGTTCACCAGTTCCCTGACCAAAAAAGCTTTTCTTTTTTTAATTTGCTGGTATAACCATGTCTACACTAGCACTTTTACTAGTGTATAAGAATGTTATTTAAAAAATCACACCCCATCCAAGATTAAAATACTGACCTGTAGATCTACCTGTAGCATGCAAGACAGCTGACTCCCCCTCGCTAAGGTTAAGTGCTGCTCCCACTAGCAAATCCACACAAGGCAGGAACTTGTCCCTTAGATTCCTTCAAGATACAAAAATGCATGTGAGGTATTTATTGTACAATAATGTTACTACTATTAATGAAATTAATCAGAACAGTGAAACAAGCAGCATTTACCTCCCGGTAATTTCCCAGTCATTCTCTAATAGAACGAGAACTCCTGAGTACTCCAAATAAAACATTTTCTGCATTGTAGCCATCTGAGTGAGACAGCAAACATATCTGGGCAGGCACCTTACCGCCTCTGCCACTCTAAAGTGCCATGTACACTTTTGGTCCTGTATAAACAACCAACAAGAAATGGTAATAATGTTAAACACCCTATTCTAGATTAAAAGTGTTTGCTGGAAACTGGAACTGTACCAAGACTCCAGATTTAAACACCCCTAAACTTTGGAGGATGTTTGAAATCTAATCCTGCTACTCACCCTGAATTTTGCAAATGCGTATTTTTCTACTGGGCAGCAGATCTGACGACTCTTAAACTGGTGTTTGAAATCTAGAGCTGGATTGGGGGAAATAAGAATTTACCAGAATTCTCCCTGGCAAGGGTCATGTAATGCCTCCCCAGAATCACATCTCCTGCACTGGTGTTGCACCTTATAATCTTCCCTCTGGAAACATGTGGAAGGGAAGAAGCAGACAGATCCAGGATTTCCTTTTCTCCTCCCTCATGTGCCAGCCAGCAGAGTTGTGTGGTTGCATGTGGAGAGGTATGCTGCACAAAAAGGTGTGTCCCAAATTTAAGACACACACCCCAGAACATTTATGGGGCCCTGGGAAGCATGGTGCCTTTCTGAGGCACAGTTGCTCTCCGTAGGGCAGTGTCATTTCTGTACCACTCCTACATCTGGTTGTGTCTACATGTCACAATTTATATTGATAGACCCAACTTCTGCCCTGGATTAGATGGCAAGTGAGCATGAAAAAATTGTCCAAAAAGAGAATCTAGCCCTTACAACCTGCTCCACTCACTCTATGGTAAAAGAAAGACAAATCTCTCTCAACAGTGTTATTCAAATTATTCCTAGGCTATTGTGACATGATTGTTTGGCCAATAAATATTCAGCTCTCCAAATAAATTATATTTTTCTTTGTTACTGTTATTTGAACATGCAGTGATGGAAAAAATAAAACCCAACTGTTCCATTGTTCCATCTGCATTTATAGGATTTTACTGCAGGTCTTAAAAAAATGACATTTTGAATGAAATCACAACAAAGACCTCAAGTGACAGCACAATTTTTGTTTATGTCAGATGTACTTTAAACCTTCACAAACAGACATTTATCAGCCTGCCAGACAATGCAGTAGTTAGGAAGATATTTAAGGCTTGCCATCTGATACCTCCAAATACTTTCTGCACATCGCTGAAAAGCAAAAATAAGCTATGAAGCTTTACATCCATAGTGCTTTGTTTCTTTTTTTTTTTGAGTAAATGTATTGCTTGCCAGACTGACTGACAGCCTCTATCCACAGAACAAGTCAATGAGAACTATATATTTCCCCACAAGGGTCAACTAGTTTAACCTCCTCTAGTCCTTTGTGTTCATTTTGGGCCTGGTCTAAAGACTTGTGAATTCAGTGGGAGTTTTTCCTTTACTTTCTGTGGGCTTTGGATCGTGCCCTCAGTCTTTTGCCTCTGTGCTATGACTGATAGTTGTCTAAATCAAAATCAGCACAATACCTGCTGGAATCAGTGTTATATCCTTGGGGGCAGCCGGTTTACGAAGAAATCACTTGAGGCCAGACAGCAGACAGCTAACAAAACTCCCATTTTATTTACAGACACAGAGGTCACCCAACCGGCCGAAACTGGCTGGGCTATCCCCTAATAATCTAACTCAGTTGCCACAGGAACAAAAACCATGACAACCAAATACACAACATATTCCTCCCCCCCCTAATAAGAACATCCCCTAAATAAAACACACACTAGACTAGAGAAGGAGGGTAGACTGCCTCCATTCCCGGCTAAACCCTTGGGATTATTTTTCCCCATAACCGTGGGTTCGCCCTAGCTAAAGATCCAGCCGATGAGGAGGCCTTCTGTCTCTAGGTGGATTACGGCGAACTTCTGGTGTTGTTGCACCTGAAAGTACCATGGGCTCTGGGTCCGCAGCACGAACAGGTGAGGAGGTGGTATCAGCTCGTGCTGGGCAAAGGGGTATCTCAGCCGCCGGCAGTAATGGAGGAGAACAGACAAACAGGTGATTTGTGATTCCGTGTCTCACCAGAAGTGGTGAAGTCAGACCACTCAACTGCAGATGTGTCCTGAGGACTGGCATGACCTGGCAACAGCTGATCTACATGTCGCCGCCAGGTAAGATTCTCTGCAGTCCGGACTGTGTAAGAAACAGGTCCTGTTTGAGTGATGATTGTGGCAGGGACCCATTTAGCTCGGGAAGTATAATTCCGAGCCAAAACTGGCTGTCCTGGGCTAAAGGTTCGCTCTTTTGCTCTGGGTGCCCGTCTGATAACTTGATTTTGCTGCTGATGTTGCACAATTTGTTGGGGTTCAGAAGGTTTCAGCAGATCAAAGCAAGTGCGCAGCTGTCGTCCCATCATTAGAAAGGCCGGAGATGCCTTGGTTGTAGCATGAGGTGTGTTTCTGTAGGAAAGTAAGAAGGTATCCAGACGCTTTTGAATGGAGTGTTGTCCCCTTGCTGATTTCAAAGCGTGTTTCATTGTCTGCACAAATCTTTCAGCTAATCCGTTGGTGGATGGATGATATGGTGCTGACGTGATGTGGTGTATCCCATTTGCCTTCATAAAATTTTGAAACTCCTGAGAGATGAACTGCGGTCCGTTGTCGCTCACAAGTTGTGCTGGCAGACCAAAATGACAAAAGAGTCCTCGTAGTTTTTGGATAGTACTCTCTGCAGTAGTGGACTGCATTATAGAGACTTCTGGCCATTTAGAATGGGCATCTACTGCCACCAAGAACATGCTTCCTTCAAGGGGGCCAGCGAAGTCAATGTGAATACGTTGCCATGGGTTTTCAGCCAGTCCCATGGGTGTAGGGGTGCCCACTGGGGTGCATTCCTTACACCCTGACATGACATACAAGCTTTTACCTTCTCTTCAATAGCACTGTCCAGTCCAGGCCACCAAAAATAGCTTAGTGTAATTTCCTTCATGCGCACTATTCCACAGTGACCGGAATGTAGCTGTTCTAACATCTGTGATCTCAGTGGTGGTGGAATAATGACACGTCTCCCCCACAACAAACAACCAGATTGGATCGATAACTCCGTCCTCCTGGACATGTAGGTAACAAGGTCGGGTGAGACCAGAGAGGTTTGTCGAGATTTTCCATGCATCAACAGGTCCATAACTTGGGACAATACTGGGTCAACGCGAGTTGCCTTCTTTATCTGAGTAGCAGTGATGGGTGTATTCTCTACCTGTTCAAAGTAGAAGATTTCCTTTTGGGCACTATCTTGATGTTTGACCGGCAAAGGCAACCTGGAGAGGCCATCTGCATTGCCGTGCAGAGTGGATTTCCGATATTTGATTTCATATGTGTGTGCTGAAAGTAACAATGCCCAATGTTGCATACGACTAGCAGCTAATGGGGGAATGCCTGTGTAGGGTCCAAAAATTGACGTCAGAGGTCAATGGTCTGTGAGAAGAGTAAACTTTCGCCCAAACAGGTACTGATGAAACTTCCGAATTCCAAAAACAATTCCTAATGCCTCACGTTCGATTTGGGCGTAGTTAGTTTCTGCTTTGCTTAGAATGCGTGAAGCAAAAGCAATAGGTCTCTCTTCTCCCGAAGGCATAATGTGTGACACGACCACTCCCACTCCATAAGGGGAGGCATCACAGGCCAATTGTAGGGGTAAGGATGGATCCAAGTGCGTTAGAACTTCAGAATTTAGCAATGCATCCTTAGCTTTGTTAAATGCAACATCACAGGCTTCAGTCCACTTCCAGGCCTTGTTCTGCCCAAGGAGCTCATGAAGTGGTTTTAGCAGTCTGGCTAACTGTGAGATGAACTTTCCATAATAGTTCAGTAGTCCTAGAAACGAGCGCAGCTGGCTTACATTTTGAGGTGGGGGAGCCTCCACAATAGCTTTAACTTTTGCAGGGGCCTTATGAAGACCTGCAGAATCAATGATGTCTCCCAAATATTTAACAGAGGGCTTGAAGAATTCACACTTGTCTTTGCGAACTCGTAGGCCATACTCTTCCAGTCTTTGTAGGGTAGCCTCTAAATTCTTTAAGTGATCCTCTTCATTTCTTCCAGTGACCAGGATATCATCCAGATAGCACTGAACTCCTGACAAGCCACACAAGATCTGGTCCATAGCCCTCTGGAACAGGGTGGGAGCAGATGTTATTCCAAAGGGTAGGCGACAGTATCGATAAAGCCCCTTATGAGTCACAATAGTCAACAGCTCTTGGGACTTTTCATCGACATGCATCTGTAAATATGCTTGACTCAGATCAATCTTACTGAACTTTTGTCCCCCAGCCAGGCCTGCGAAGAGGTCATCGATGCAGGGAAGCGGGTATTGCTCTGCACACAACACTGGGTTGACAGTGACTTTAAAATCACTGCAAATCTGGAGAGAGCCATCTTTCTTCACTATTGGAACAATAGGAGTGGCCCATGACCTATGGGTAACTGGTATTAGGACTCCATTGGTGACCAGGCGCTCCAGGTCCGCTTCGACTTTCGGCCTGATGGCATATGGCACAGTTCAGGCTTTCAGATATTTTGGTGGACTGTCAGGTTTAATGTTCAATGTCACAGTGATTCCCTTCATACTTCCCAAATCATCTCCAAAAACAGCAGCATGTTTCCTTAGTATAGGGGTTAGACTGGTTTCTTCTTTAGTCATCCAGTGCACTTCTGCCCAGTTCAGTTGAATCTTCCCAAGCCAAGACCTACCCATTAAGGCTGGGTAGTTACCTCTCACCACATACAGTGGCAATTTAGCAGCCTGTCCATTGAGCTCCACCTTAACATCAATAGTGCCCAACATGGGCACAGCTTCTCCAGTATACGTCTTCAGAACAGTTTTTGTTGCCTTAAGCGGAAGATGCTGTAGCTTTTCTTTATACACAGTCTCGGAGACCAGTGAAACGGCTGCACCGGTGTCCAGTTCCATGTGTATAGGTTTGCCCTCCAACAACGGGGTTACCCAGTATTCATGTGAGCCATTGCCAAAGACAAAACATGCAGTGGTACTTCCTCTTGCGATGAGGTGTCACTTTGATCATCCTGGGTCTGCTCTAGGGTATGCTGGGTTCCTCTTTTTGTCGGCCAGACCACAGGCCTCTTTTTCTTTTGTTTACAGGCACACTCAATGTGTCCCTTTTTGCCACAGTGTCGACACACCGGGTCCTTACACCAGTATTCTGATGACTGGTGACCCGGCTTACCACAGCGGTAACATTCTTGACTCTGCACAGTTTTGTGGGTCGGTTCTTGTGACACTTTTTGCACCCTAGGGGATGCACCGATGTATTGCGCCTCCCTTGTAGCCAGTTCCATGGAGACAGCAATATCAACAGCCTTCTGTAAGGTAAGCTGAGCCTCTGTCAGTAGGCACTTCTGTATAACTTCACTGTAGAGGCCACACACTAACCTGTCACGCAGGGCATCATTTAACATCTCCTTAAATTCACAGTGTTCTGCTAGCTTTTTTTAAATTGCTACAACTTGTACAACTGTTTCATCTTCCTTTTGGTCTCTTTTGTGGAACCTATATCTTTCAGCAATTACCAGTGGTTTGGGGGAAAAATGGGACCCCAGGATTTCCACAATGTCACTGTAAGATTTAGTCGCTGGCTTAACAGGGTGTAGTAAGCTGCGTAGCAGGGAGTAAGTTTTAGCCCCTACAACACTTAAGAATATTGGCACCTTCTTCGCTTCTGTAATGTCATTTGCAATAACAAAAAGCTCAAAACGCTCAGTATACACATGCCACTGCTCTATATTCTCATCAAAAGGTTCCATTGGCCTGGTCAGAGTAGCCATGATTTTTAGTTTCACTTTCACAGTCAGTGCAAACAAGCAGCTTTTTTGTTTGTTTGTTCTTTACCTTGACTTCTACTTCCTTCCGTTACTGGAGCAGCACCGGAATCCTACCCTCGTCACCACTTGTTATATCCTTGGGGGCAGCCGGTTTAGGAAGAAATCACTTGAGGCCAGACAGCAGACAGCTAACAAAACTCCCATTTTATTTACAGACACAGAGCTCACCCAACCGGCCGAAACCGGCTGGGCTATCCCCTAATAATCTAACTCAGTTGCCATAGGAACAAAAACCATGACAACCAAATACACAACAATCAGCACTCAGACCATCAACTTATTCCACATAAGCCACTAATCAACTAGCAGTTGGTGCCAGATTTGAACCTGAGCAGTTGGTCCCAGATTTGCGTGAGGTGAAAAGCTTTGCTGCCCTTAGCCAGCAGTTCACCAGAGTTCTTTTTCCACAGTGCACAGCAATTTAAAAATTCAATATGTCAGTTTTCTTAAAGAATTAACAGCAATACTGGACTAAGAACAAACTGTATTACAATAACAAACGGGGCATGTTATGTTGCTGTGTGCATTTTCAATGCAATGTACCACAAATGACAATATAGTGAAATGACAGTTATTTTAGATCTAGGTCACAAGGAATTTGTTATTAATTTTGAATTAAATCAATGTGTCTGTTTACGATGCACAGCAGGAACTTTCTTTAGTGCTATAATTGTTTACACTGTGGTAGTGTCCAAAGGTTCTTCTCAGGATCAGGCCGTGCACTGCATTAGGCACAGTGCAAATATAGAAGACAACATGTCCCTGCCCCCAAGGAGGTTTGATTCATTGTCTTTTTGAGCGTGGATTCATAAGGTTCCTCTGGGAATTAATTTTGCCTGCTCCCACTCCTGTTTCCCACTGTGACCAATGGGAGTTTTGACAATTACAAGAACGGAAGCAGGAACAGGCCCTTAGAAGCTGCTCCAAATAGGAACCATTTGAACTTTCTCCAGATTTGACACACAAACACAGTTCAAGGCAAAGTGCTGTCAAAGGCCTCACTCAGGAGAGAGAGGATCCTTATTTACTTTTCAAAAGCCCATATCATGATAATTCTCTGGCTCATGCCACCCTTAATGATCTTGCAACATCAAAACATGTTTCATCTGTGTGTATATTCAAGTAACAATATCAAGGTTATTCTCTGACTTGGGATTCAGTGTTATTATATCAGATGACATGAGTAGAGGGAAGGTGATGTAGTGACAGCCAGCTCACCACTTTAGTCATCTGTACCTATGTTCTCCAGAAGAAAGAAATCCAGAAAAAAGGTATTTCATATCTCTGTGGCTAATTGTCCCATTCTAATGTCCTTCCAAGACAAACTTCTTTTTGGGAGAGTGGGCACATTTCTGAGAGTGACAACTAGAGCTGTGTGAATAAAAGCTATTTCGGTTTGTTGGCAATTCTGACAAAAATTTAAAAAAATGTTTCAGGTCAAACTGCAAATGAAATTTTTCAGAAAAAGTCAGGAAAAAAATTGTTTCAGGCCGAACCAAATGTTTCATTTGACCCAAAACAAAATGTTTGGTTTTCATTTCTATTTTTTAGTTATTTTTAATTCATAAATTTGAAGGGAATTTCAAACTGAAAAATTAAAATTAGGGTGTTGATTAATCGCAGTTAAGTCACACCATTAACTCAAAAAATGTATCACAATTAATCACACTGTTAAACAATAAAATGCCAATTGAAATTTATTAAATATTTTGGATGTTTTTCTACATTTTCAAATATATTGATTTCTATTACAACACAGAATACGAAGTGTACAGTGCTCACTTTATAGTAGTATTTTATTACAAATATTTGCACTGTAAAAATGATAAACAAAAGAAATAGTATTTTTCAGTTCACCTCATACAAGTACTGTAGTACAATTTCTTTATCGTGAAAGTGCAACTTACAAATGTAGATTTTTTTTTGTTATATAACTGAACAAAACAAACAATGTAAAACTTCAGAGCCCACAAGTCCTCTCAGTCCTACTTCTTGTTCAGCCAAACTCTCAGACAAACAAGTTTGTTTACATTTATGGTAGATACTGCTGCCTGAAATGTCACCTGAAAGTGAGAACAGGCATTCACATGGCACTTTTGTAGCTGGTGTTGGAAGGTATTTACGTGCCAGATATGAAAAATATTTGTATGTCCCTTCAGCCACCATTCCAGAGGACATGCTTCCATGCTGAGGATGCTTGTTAAAAAAAAAATGTGTTAATTAAATTTGTGACTGAACTCCTTGGCAAAGAATTGTAGGTCTCTTATTCTGTTTTAACCACATTCTGCATATATTTCATGTTATAGCAGTCTCGGATGATGACCCAGCACATGTTCATTTTAAGAATACTTTCACAGCAGATTTGCCAGAACACAAAGAAGGTACCAATGTGAGAGTTCTAAAAATAGCTACAAATTGACCCAAGATTTAAGAATCTGAAGTGCAGTCCAAAATCTGAGAGGGACGAGGTGTGGAGCATGCTTTCAGAAGTCTTAAAAGAGCAACACTCGGATGCAGAAACTACAGAACTCAAACCACCAAAAAAAGAAAATCAACCTCCTGCTGGTGGCATCTGACTCAGATGATGAAAATTAACATGCGTTGGTTTACTCTGCTTTGGATTGTTATCGAGCAGAACCCACCATCAGCATGGACGCATGTCCTCTGGAATGGTGTGGTTGAAGCATGAAGGGCCATATGAATTTTTAGTGCATCTGGCACGTAAATATCTTGCAACACTGGCTACAACAATGCCATGTGAATGCCTGTTCTCACTTTCAGGTGACATTGTAAACAAGAAGTGGGCAGCATTATCTCCTGCAAATGTAACCAAACTTGTTTGTCTGAGCGACTGGCTGATGTAGGACTGAGTGGACTTGTAGGTTCTAAAGTTTTACATCATTTTATTTTTGAATGACTTATTTTGGTACATAATTCAACATTTGTAAGTTCAACTTTCATGATAAAGAGATTGCACTACAGTACTTGTATTAGGGGAATTGAAAAATAATATTTCTTTTGTTTTTTACAGTGCAAATATTTGTAATAACAAATAAATATAAAGTGAGCACTGTACATTTTGTATTCTGTGTTGTAATTGAAATCAATATATTTGAAAATATAGAAAACATCCAAAAATATTTCAGTACATGTTATTCTATTATTGTTTAACAGCGTGATTAATCGCAATTAATTTTTTTAATTGCTTGACAGCCCTAATTAAAATCTTTTGTTTCCACTTGTTCAGATTTTTTTCCAACTTCAGCAAAAGTGACAAGAATTCAAAAACATTTTGATATCACTGAATCTGCATTTTTTAACTGAAAAAAAAAAACCAGTTTCAACCCCAAAATATTTCAGCCAGCTCTAATTACAAGCCTAAGTACTAAGGTACTATCCAGGCTGGTATCAGAACCATGTTGGTTGCACAATATGGTTTAATCCTATTGAGGGCAGGATTCAAGCATGTCTTCCTTAGCCATTATGGACAGGATTTTCTCCTGAGAATCGTGCTACTAACCTGGTAGGTAGTCCAGTCTTGTCTACACAACTGAAACAACCTAGCCTAACAAATCCACTTAAGCATGTGGCCCAAACAGTTTATTTATATAACATCAGTTGGGTGGCAAAATTAAATTGTTCCAATTTGTGTTTTAACAGGGTTAAATAACATAGACTTTTACAGTTTAACACAGTTTGGGACTATCCAACTGTGTTTATAACTCTTTCTATCAGCAACAGCTCTTTAAACCATGCTCAAGCACAGTGGTTAAATACAGTTGAGTCAGCTGTGTAGATGGTGCTAGTTAGCACAGTTTCATAATAAGGTTCTAACGGTTTTCAAACAAAGCTTTCTGTTGTAACTAGCATGGTTTATGTTTACAGGGCAATCTCATAGTTCTGATCCCGTGGCCTAAAGAGAAGAATATGGGGTTCTCATCTTGAAGTACTTCTGATGTATGGCATGTTTTATCTTTCTTGTGCTTTCTGCATAATTTCTAATCCTTTGTCTGCAGCACCTGGAAATCAGATTCCTAAGGCAAATCATTTCCTTTCATTGTTTATAAACTTTCCAATAACAGTGTAGATACTATGCTCTTTTCAGTGCTGATTATTTTCTTTTAGTCCTCTAATTGTTTGTTTATTACTTTGTCTTCTTTTTAATTCTCCTAATCTTTCCATTTATAAATTCCTCTGTGCATTCTGTTTGCCCTTGATAATGTTCCTTACATCGCAGCTTAACTGCATTTACAATAGCTTTCACTGTTCTTTTTAATACTCTGAGTAGACCAATTGATTACAAGAAATCAGCCACCAGACTGGATGGTTTGGCTGTTGTCCAGTAGTGCAATGCCAGGTCACACACTCAGACTTCGAGTCAGCCTTTGGATTCTTGTTCCACGTGGTTGGAGCAGGAGAAGGCTCTTCACACATCACAAAGAGGATGTAGTTGATCTTCTGGAGAAAGAGCTTGATGATTTACTGCAGGAGTGTAAGGGCCATCCTGCTCTCACTGAAATCACCAGGAGGTGCACAGATGACCATAATTAAAGAAGGAAATGGAACAGCAGCAGTGGAAGAGCTGGCTGGGCTTGCTGTGGCCACTCACCTCTCCTCCCACCAGGACAGGGAGCCATTCCAACCACCTCGTGATGCCCACACCTCTTGCAATAGGGCAGCAGCGAGGTGGGAGCAACAGCTGTGAAAGAGGAGATATGACTGCTTCAATATCTCCTTCAAACAAGGTGGTGACACTAGCGGCAGCAGGAAGCCACTCCAAAAACCTGTTTCTTCTGGGACTGCTTCCACCAGAACAGAGGGAGCAGGAAAGGCCATAGTTAACCCCTCTTCATACATTATTTTTTCATAGGATGATTAACTAGGGCTGCTAAAAATTCCTTCCTGGACAGCACTTCACAAAGACCCTTTTTGAGACATGGATGATCCTTTATTATGAAGACGGTCAGTGGTTGTGCATTGTGTTTTAAAATTGAGAATGAATAGGAAAGATTGCTTTAAATAGTTAAAGAGAGGAGGAGACACACTGTAAATTTATTTATATATATATATATAAATGAACACTCCCATTCATGTAGGGAGTGTACAATTGTTATGTGGGATTCGGGATGTGAAATATGAACCAGGTCAAAGACAGAGCATACAGTACATGTAAAGGAGTATTCCGGTATGGCTCACGGGAGTGTATTACTATAGTATGTGCGTTCTACTCTGTAACAGTCATTCCGTGCATTTGTAAATTATAAATAAAAGATAACAGTAAGCACACTTTCAAAAATACATTACAATACAGTACTGTCTAAATCCAATGCAGGCAGGAGTGGAGGTGGATGGGAAATAGATTTTTTCACTCCTTTATAGTATATCTGCAAGATGTAAAAGGGAAGTTGCATATTATTTTATTCATGCCAGCGTGACTTATCAGTGAATACCGTAGCATGTCCCCCAGAAGAGATTAATGTTAAAAGAGCTTGTTACACTCGTGGATTTGGGTGTTAGTTGATGCTAATCCCAATTGATGTAGTGTACAACTTTAACTGAAGCCAATGCAAATCTACCCTACTTGCTCGGTGTTAATACACTTAACTACTTTTACTCCAGTATCTCTCTTTGGCTACAGGAATCATTTTTTATTGTTCAATAAAAATTTATTTTTCTTCTGGTTCTGTCTTCTGACTATGTTCTTTGCCCATATGTCACATAACCCTTCTATATATTCCACATCTGGACTGTAATTATTAGTTTAATGTAATCTTCAAAATTTAAAATTAGGCACCTACTCTTTACACAGGCACCTAAATAGAAGTAAATGAATTTTCAGAGATACTGAGTACACATGGCTTCCATGGACTGCACTGGGAGTTATTGATGCTCAGGACTTCTGATAATTAGACTACTTTCACCAGAGTGCTTTAAAAGGCCAAGATTAGATATCCAAATTTTAAAGTCAAGTATCAGAGGGGTAGCCGTGTTAGTCTGGATCTGTAAAAGCAACAAAGAATCCTGTGGCACCTTATAGACTAACAGACGTTTTGCACCATGAGCTTTCGTGGGTGAATACCCACTTCTTCAGATGCAAGTCTTGCATCTGAAGAAGTGGGTATTCACCCACGAAAGCTCATGCTGCAAAACGTCTGTTAGTCTATAAGGTGCCACAGGATTCTTTGTTGCTTTTACAAATTTTAAAGTGTTAACTTTAGTGTAGTTCTGTGTTATCCAAGTACTTTTGTGTATCCATGTTAAGTGATCCACAACAGCTGTAGCACTATCAGTGGATGCACACTGCATTGTTTGTCCCATTATTAAAGGTATGTTTGCCTCATATCATCACAATCACACAGCATAGTGATGTTTTGAAATAAGCATTCTGGACAGACATCCCATGGTGTGTTGTGCTGTGGTGTATGCATTGTGGGATTTTTCACAGTGTGTGTTGTGGGGTGCCTACTGGAAGGCAAAGAACTTCTGGGGGTCAAATTACATCATTCCCATGACTCCTCTCCTTTCATCCTATCATCCCACTGGCTTTTGCAAGCCAGCACCATTTTCAAAGCACTGTCAGGCAGCATGAAGGAAATTAGCAAGTACTGTGAGCCTCATGGTGATGAATATGAACTGATTGCTGCTGCTGAAAGCATATTTAAAGTCATACAGTGACTTCAGAACCAAGGTGATAAGGGTACCTGAGGAGGAGGAGGCTAAAAATTGAACAGACACTTCTCCTAGAAGATCTGGAGCAGGAACACTGCTTTGGGGCTCTAGAGGTGGGACAAGATAGTGCAGCAGACCTGGGACGACCAGCTGTGGCAACAGAACTTTAAGGTGTCGAAAGCCACTTTCCTAGAAAGCTGTGCAGAACTCACCTAGAGCTGCAGCAGTGGAACACCACCATGAAAGCTGCCCTCAGCATGGAGAAGAATGTGACTAGAAATTCACAAACCACAGTTGATACCAATCAGTAGCTAACTAATTTGGCATTGATAGAGCAACTGTCAGGGATGTGGTCATGGAGGTGTGCACTGCTCTCAAGACGTTTATGTCACATTGGGGCATAAGACTGGGCAATGCACAAAAGACTGTTAATGGTTTTGCATGGTTGGGGTTCCTGAATTATAGGGGAATTATTGGTAAGACCCATGTCCCCTACTTTTTGTCCTTACATCAGGCCTCAGAGTTTATAAACAGAAAGGAGTATTTCTCCATGGTGCTGCAAGACCTGGTAGATCACTGTGGAAAGTTTATAAATTGTAAGATACCAGGGCATGAGCAGCATGAGCGGAGCAGGGCCTTACCTGGTGATTGCAGTGACAGTTCAGAGTAAGGGAGAGCGTAGATACAGGTACTGGGATGAGGGTGAAGCTGGGATCAAGGTTGAGGAGCCAAGTCAAAGATCTGAACTGAAGTCAGGACTGGGAGCAGGGCATGGAGGTAATGACTAGACTGGAGCAGACAGGAGTCAAGGCTGGAATGAGGCAGGAACAAGGACTGGAAGAAGGAGCAGAGCAAATGCAGCTGCAGGCATTGTACGCACAGAGCAGTCGCTGTGCAGCTGCCAATGCAAGGCTCAAGTAGCAGGCCGTAGGCTCACCTGCCCAGTCAGAAAGAACTGCCATTTGCAGATGGCTCACTGGGCCCAGCTAAGCTTTGCTAGGATGTGTAGTGACCAGACTGGGAGCCAGCTGTGCTCCTGACTTTACCCACTCGTTTAGGGGTCCTTCTTGGTCCTGGTTTTTCATGATATTGCTGGTGAAATTCCTGTAACAGGACAGGGGCATGGATGTTTTCTACAGGCTCGTGTAACAGGGTTCATGACCCACCCCTCTTCCTGGGGCCTGTTTGCCCTCCCCAGTAAGGCTCAGACAGACCTCAGGGTTGTGCACCACCCGTGTCTTTATTTACTTAACATTGTCCCACCACCAGTGTCCATTTATATACAAGCTTTACTGGTTTGGTTACCTCTCTTACAGGCAGAGTCAGCCTTCAGCTAGGAGGCCTCCAGCTCCCTCCCTGACTGACTTCTCCCTTGCTGCCCCCTTTCCTTCTGGACCCCTCCCAGCCTTTATAGCCCTTGGCTTGTCAGGCCAGCAGATGTTGCCACTCCTCAGGCTGGCATCAGGCCTTTTCCATCATCCCCAATCTGCTTCCCTTGATTGGAGCTGGCCACGTAGGGGCTAATTAGGTGCTTCTGCACCAGCACCCTGCTACAGCGCCCAAGATGGCTCCTCTGTTCCATACCCCTGCCAATCCACTAGGTATTGGAACTTCCCCCAACCCACTAGGAATTAAGGATTTGATGGACCTAGTACTCTTCCTGCCCCTGGACTCTTCCTGCCCCCAGTGGCAGTGGTGAATCCATCCAACCTGCGGGAGGGGGTTGTTGATGAATGGTTTGAGAAAGGAGACATGAAAGGCAAGGTGGACCATAAGAGACTCTGGGAGCTGGAATTTGAAAGTCACTGGATTTATTTTCTGGGTGATCTGAAGGGGGCAGAGCTACTTGTGGTCAAGTCTGACAGAGAGAGGGATGGGTTCACTTCCAGTTCTTGGCAGAGAGCCACAACTTATCACCCTATGTTTAAGTCTGGGGTGACTTGCTGATGTTGATCAGCATAGCTCTTATAAGACTCCTTTGCAGCAGCAAAATGCTCTGGAACAGGGATGGGCAAACTGCGGCCCAGAGGGCTGCATCTGGCCCTTCAGGTGTTTTAATCTGGCCCTTGAGCTCCCAGCGGGGAGCGGGGTCCAAGGCTTGACCCGCTCTGGCACTCCAGCTGGGGAGCAGCATCAAGGGCTTGCCCCGCTTTGTGCATGCCATGACTCCGCATGGCTCCCGGAAGTAGCAGCATGTCCCCCTCCGGCTCCTACACATAGGGGCAGCCAGGGGGCTCCGCTCCACAAGCTGCCCCCGCCCCAAGCACCACCCCCGCAGTTGCTGTTGGCCGAGAACCACAGCCAATAGGAGCTGCAGGGGTAGCACCTTCAGATGGGGCAGCATGCAAAGCCGCCTGGCCGTGCCTCTGCATAGGAGCCAGAGGGGGACATGTTGCTGTTTCTGGGATCTGTTTGAGGTAAGCACCACCCGTGGCCTCCACCTCTCCCCCCCCCCCGCACTCCAACCCCTTGCCCCAGCTGTGATCCCCCTCCTGCCCTCCGAACCCCTCGGTCCCAGTCCAGAGCACCCTCTGCATTCCCAACCCCTCACCCCCAGCCCCACCCCAGAGCCCACACTCCCAGCCAGAGCCCTCATCCCCAACCCCCAATTTCATGAGCATTCATGGCTCGCCATACAATTTCCATACCCAGATGTGGCCTTCGGGCCAAAAAGTTTGCCTACCCATGCTCTGGGAGCACCTGATGAATTTGTTGGAGATGAAGGACCAGGTCTGTGGTTGCCAGAATCAAGGAGTTTTCTGATAGTTCAGATTGAAACTGGGGGTGAAAACCAAAGGTTGCAGGGGCTTTGCTGGGTGGAGGCATAGGTTGCTTTATTGTAAATGAATTCAACCAGTCATAATAGGGGGACCCAATTATGTTGGTGAAAATTCAAGAAGCAGCAGACATGCTGTTACAGTGTCTGGTTGACCTTTGGAGTCTGGACACTAATCTCAGTGTGGTAGGCAGCTGAGATAAAGGGGTTGGTACTGAGAAATCGAAGGAATTCCTCCCAGAATTATGAGATTAAGTGGGCACTCCTATCAGAAATGATATGTTATGGCATGTTGTGGTAACAGAAGATATGTTCCAGGACGAGCTGTGCTGTTCATGGGCTGATGGCAGGATACAACAGGGGATGAAATGGGCCATTTTTGTCAGAAGGTCCATAACTGTCAGTACCACTGAACCTCCAAACCTTTGTTGGATTATGGTTCACTTACTCAGCAGATAGGACTAACAAACATTTATTAAGGCAAAACACTCAGCAAGTAGTGATCAATTGCTTACAAGCGGGTAGCTTATCAGGACAATCTCATCACCATTGAATCCGGCACTGAACAATACAGCTTCATCCTCCCTTTGTTAAGCAAACTTATTGTTATCTTTTCTTATACATATGTATTAGTCTCTCATTTTTATGTTAACTCTCCTCTGCTGTCAGTACAGGTTTAGTATTTGTTCAAACTGGTCTTTTCTAGTTTTTTGGTTACTTTATCTTTTCTTGTTCTCACAAACATGATTACTCTGCAATTTCTTACACGTGCACAGTTCTACTTATGCTTACTCTGTTAAATGTTATCAGAACAGACTCTTAAAATACACAGCAGGCTTCTGTCAGGCCTAAATATGCCTTAACTCCCAACATCCTTGGGAACAGGGCAGCTCCACATTGAAGTCCATCAAGAGGGTGGATCAAGGGCATGGGAAGGAGCTGGGGAAGGCCCTCTGGCCTCATGTGCAGTGTTTTTAGTGTGCTGCAGATATCATAAATCTTAACATAGTCCTTTATGTCTTTTCATAAGGTTGATCACCAGAAATACCTGGAAATCAAATTCCCAGTCTTAAACTGGCCAAAATGTCCTGCCATGGGGGAGTTGTGGCACAATCTCAATACTTGGAGCTGGGGGTCCCCTTCAGAAATATAAAGACCATCCCCCTGTAGCAGAGGAGGCCTTGCTATAGACAGAAGCTTGATCCTGGGGAGGTATCAGGGTTTTCCAGGTACTGGCAGATTGGCACCACAGATTGGCAGAGAGTGGATGGCAGTCATCAGCTGGCCCTTGCCCATCCTGCTGGTGAAACGGGAGGGTTTGATAACAGTGGTAAGAGCTTCTTTCTCTACTTTGTGCTGCTTGTCCTTGCAAGACAGCACATCTGCCTTCCCATTATCAGTCCCTGGATGATAAGTGACTATGAAATTGAATCTGGATCAAGAAAATGCCCAGCAGATCTGGCATTGGTTTAACCATCAGGCTGTCTGTGTAGGGATATTAAAGAAGGTACTAACAGTGATTCCCCCAAGTGACAGTGCCCCTCTCCCCCACCCCCCCAGTTTCACCAAGTACAAAAATCTTTTAGTTCTGTTAAAACTTGTGAGCTCCTGTCTGCAGAAAACATTAATTGTATCTGTCCTGTGAAAGATACTCTATTACTATGTAAAACTTACAAACAAGGTAATTGACTTTGTTCTTGAAGTGGACACTATGTTACCACCCCTGCTGTGAGCCTTAAGCCTGTAATTGACGCTGCCTAAAATATGGAATGCATGTTAATGCATGCTTAATGTACGTGAATGGTTAGGGAGGTGCCAGCCTAGAAAGGATCCATGGGCCGAAGAATGTGTCAAGTGGACCACCAGACAACCCCCGGAGGGTAAACTGGGATCCACTCCAAACACCTGGAAGGAATGTGCCACTTTAGACAGTGTGGAGCCACCAGGAATGTAAAAGCTCCCATAGACTAACATAGGAATTAATTCCTATAAAAATGGACTCTAAAAACTGAGGACTTTGAGTCTCTGGTTCTGCTGCCAGCCTCCAGGAGCATCAGGTGCATCTGACACAGACTCGGCTCCATCCTCATGACCAAGATACCTGGCCAGTAACTTGGCATGAGCAACTTCTAGGCTGGTAACTATAACACCTGTACAGAACCTGAATGAATGATTGTGTGAATGAATATTTGTGTGTGTGTGTGTGTGTGTGTGTAAGGAATAAGTAGTAATAGGAATAAGTGGTTAAACAACATTGTTTACTTTTGTCTTTTGCTTTTTTATTATATTTACAATAAATGTGGCATCTTTGCCTTATCCCTCTTAATAAGATCCTGCTGGTTTTTATTATATTGGTATAACATTTGTAGGTCCTCTAGGTTTTTGTGATCAACCCAAAGTTGGCCAGGGGTGCGGTCCCTTTCAAGAAGGTGCTACCATTCCTTGAAGGCAAACTTGAAGTTCAGGAGTTCCTTATCCGATATGTCATAGTTTTTCTCTGTGAAAGTCAGTTTCCAAGAGAAAAGGGCACAGGGGTGAAGTACCTTACAGGGACCTGCGAAGTGGGAAAGAACTGCACCTATTACAATGTCTGAGGCATCAGTTTCAGTGACGAAGACCTGAGTGGAGTGTGGATGAGTTAGGATAGGAGCCAGTGTGAAGGCTCCTTTCAGGTGATCAAGTGAAGCCTGCACATCAGCAGATCAGGTGAATCTGGCTCCCTTCTTAAGGGAGGGACATTAAGGCAATGACCCAACTGGAGAACCCCTTGTTCTGTGAATCACCTGTAAATGTTTTCAAAGCCCAGGAATCACTATACCCCTTACACATTTGAGGGTGCCTTCCAATCTTTGATCACTGCTATTTTGTGAGGGTCTACAGTGAGCCCAGCCAGGGATATGACATAACCCAAAAATTCCACAGGGTCCTTGTCAAATTCACACTTTTTGGGCTTGGCATAGAGTTGATTCTGGCAAAGCCAATCTAGAACAATATGTACCTGGGGATCATGAAGTTCTTGATTTTCAGAGAAGATGACAATGCACTGCTCAAGGATTTCCATCATACATAAAATGTTGGAAGGTAGCAGAAGTGTTACAGAGGCCAAATGGCATGACCAAATATTCAAAATGATTGTATCTAGATCAATATGCCATCATCCCTCTGACTAAGTTATATGCTCCACAGAGGTCTCATTTCATGAAGACCCAGGCTGATTGAGTCTCTCCAGGAGTTCACTGGTAAAAGGAAGGGAATATCAACTGCATACTGTGACTTGATTTAATGCCTGGTGATCAACACAGGATCAGAGAGTGCTGTCCTTCTTATGAACAAAGAATATAGGGGTGCCATCTGGGGAGGGGGAAGGACAAATAAATCCCTTCCATAAGTTTTCCTCTAAGTTCTTCCAGAGGTCCTGTAGCTACTCAGGCTCAGAAAGAGCATAAATGTGCCCAAAGGGAACTTCTGTACCCTGGTGGAGTTCAATAGGGCAGTCGTAATTGCAGTGGGGTCATAGAGTGCCCACCTTCTGTTTGTCAAACACCTGGGTGAATTCCCAGTATTTGAGAAGAATCTTAGGTGTAGCTGGGCCTACTGTTTATTTCTCTTGGGGGTTGGAGCACACCACAGACTTCTATCACAGACTTCTATCAGCCTTGGATGGGGGCTCAGGAGCCATTCTTGCAGGCATCACAGGGAGCGGAAGAGCACTGTTCTTGATTGCCAGTAGATTAAGGGGTCGTAGGTGATGAGGCAAGGGGACTGAGGATGACTGGCTAGTGCAGGGCATAGATCACCCTGAACTGGATAATTTCCCATGGCCACCACTGGTGATGACCTCCAAAAGGCACTGTCTGATACGTGATGGGCATTGAAAAGAGGGGTGAGCTGTCGATGGTCTTAATGAGCCTGAGTCTTTGAAGAGAGTAGGAATCCAATGACATTTGACAATTTCTTCGTTGATGAAGTTATTGGATACGCCTGAGTTGACCAGTGCCTCGAAGTGGTGATTGAGCATTGTGGCATCCTGGAGATGGCGAGGAAGATGGAGTGGAGTGGTGACTTGCTGAGTTGTCAGGAGTTAGGAGTTGTCAGGATTCCGGCAGAGCTGTGGCAGAATGACTCACTGCAGGGCAGAGTAAAGTACAGATTCAGCCCTAGCCTCACTACTGGGGCTGGGTTCTAGCATTTCCTGACCCAGCTGGGCATCCGGCTACAAAATGGTAGTCCTCAAGCCTGGTGCTGGTTATTTTCATTGGCAGAGAGGTGGGGTTGAACTTGCTCAGGGTCTGGTAGATTACCCAGAATTGCATGCAACAGAAGAGTTGGATTTGATGAAGGTTGGGTGCTGCACCTCCTTTCCTAGCATTGTTCTGCTAGCTGGTCATCAGTCCTAATGCACAGAATGATCAGTGCCTCAGGCTAGGATGAGATTCCATCCAAGCTAATTTGTCTTTAATAGGATCACTGAGTCCTTGCTGGAAATTATGTCATTGCATGACCTCGTTCCAGTGGGTATCTACTGCCTGGCATCAAAACTCGGCTGCGTATCTGGTCACAGACCAGGACCCATGCCAGAGGGATTGGACACAGCTACTATCGTGTAAGCTCTGATAGGGTCATCAAAAATGCCAGTCATTGCCTGGACAAATTCCTCGAAGAGTTTGAGCAGATGGGTAGACCCCTCCAATAGTGGAGAAGCTCATGCTTATGCCTGAGCCTCTCCGGTTAGCAGGCTAATCACAAGTCCTTCTAAGGACGGGTCCATGGGGTATGATAGAGACTTCAGTATGAACAGCTGGCAACATTGATTCAAGAACCCTCAGAATTTGGCATGGTAGGAAAACCTTGAGCTCAGAGGCAATAGGTGTGAGAGTCAGGGGGCCTGAAGGGTGGCATTCCTGTCTTGTAGTGTGGCAGCCTACGCCTGCATTTCTTGGGCCTGCAGGACTGCATTCTGTTCTTAAAATGCAGCAGGTCCTGTTCTTAAAATGCCACCAGGTCCTGTAAGGCCCCAACTAAGTCCACAAGGGTAAGCTGGGCTCCCACTGTGGTCATTATAGAAGGGATCTCCACGTCATTAAGCCGATACCCTCCCACTGCTAGCTGCTGGGGCATGGATGGCCTGTCTAGTGGGTGAAGCAGATCGTGTCTAATGGTTGTGGTGGCAGTTCACCATACTGGCCAGTATAGATCCAGGAATCAGATACTGGGCTGATTTGAAGCTGGGATCAAAGTTGAGGAGCCAAGCCAAGAGTCAGAACCAGAGTCAGAATTAGGAGGCAAAGACTAGACTGGATCAGACAGGGGTCAAGGTTGGAACAAGAACTGGAAGCAGGCTGGGCAGGACTGGAGGCAGGAGTAGGGCAAGCACAGCTGTGGGTATGGTCTGGACTGAGCAGTTATTGTGCTGCTGCAAGGCTCAAATAGACATAGGCAACGAATTATATGGGCCCATGGTGCCCATGCTCCATCAATATTCATGAAGGTGGGCCCAGCTCCACCAATGTTTGGGCCGCAGGCCCCGTGCGTTGGGCCGCCCTGCACCATGGGTCAGCACCGTGGGGCACTGTCACCTCGGGGGCAGCTCCCCCCGTCCCTGGAGTCACTGCGTGCTGCGGAGAGGCCCCAGCACTGACCCGGCTCCCCATACAGTGGGGGCTGCAGGGGCAGCACCAGAGCTGCCTGTCCATGCCTCCACAGCAGGGAGGGGGAGGGAGCCGCAGGCAGAGAGATCCCCAGGAGTCTGTCACTGTCAGACAGAGACACACAGACACAGCTGGAGGGTTGTGGGGACAGACAGATGGAGCCATGGGCGAGGGAAAGGAGCAGCGATGGGCACCCTGGGGCTGGCATAAAATACACAGGACAGAGGGGGCTTCCTGAGGGGCTATAGCAACACCCTCTGCAGAGCAGACCCAGGCTGCGGCTGGCTCCATCCATCATTCCCTCCCACCCCACAGAGACTCACACAACCCTCTGCCCCCCTCGAGAGATCCCCAGCGGCCCCGTCACCCCTCTCCAGAGAGCCCCCTTTTTGTGCCAAATAACTCCCCTCCCCCACTGCCTCCCCTGCTCCAGAGCTTCCTACAATATCCCCCTTTGCCTCCCCCCCTCCCTCGCAGATTGGCAGAGACCCTGGGGATTTTTCACCTGCCTTTGCAGCATGGGACATGGGTCACTTGCAGGTTGAAACGAGAGTAAATGATGGATTCTCTGGAACTTGAAGTGTTTAAATCATGATCTGAGGACTTCAGTAACTCAGCCAGTGGTTAGGCATCTATTACAGAATTGGGTGATTGAGGTTCTCTGGTCTGCAATGTGCAGGAGGTCAAACTAGATGATCATGATGGTCCCTTCTGGCCTTAAAGTCCATGAGTCTATCAATCCCCAGGTAAGCCTCAATCTATAGCCACAATCCAGCAACGAGTGTGGCTGATAGAGTCTATTTCATGATAGTCATTGCCCACAAAGCTCCCAGCTGAAGGAGACATGAGGACTCTCTGATTGGCTCAGGCTCACTATTTAAGCCAGAAGAAGGCACAGGAAGTTTTCTAAGCACCTAGGTGAGTCTCTGGGTTGCTGTTACACTGGACTCAACCTTCTTCCAGATCCCTGCTTCTATGCCTCCACAGCACTGGGAGGGGGAGCCACAGGTGAGCAAGCCCTGGTCATCATCATCACAGACACCTCAATTCTCTGGATATTTTAATTTCACCGAGGCAAGTAATTCAATCTACTCTTCCTTTCCAGACAGTTTGTGGCTTTTCTTGTAAGAAAACTTACAATTTTTTTTGCAAAGAAGTCCATTTATAGTTTTTTCACTTGAGAAGTACATTTTCTGGTTGTTTATAAGCTCATTTATTTTGTTAACTTGGTTTCATAGGCAATTTTAAAAGTCACTTGAATTGTACCTGTTTTTTTCCATTGGTCCAAAAACACATGGAAGATGTGCAGATTTTTATTTCTGTGGGCCAAACCACCCTGTGTAGAAATGTAAATGTGGGAGCTAGAAAAGCTCTGCAAGGGAAATTGTCCTGAAGCCATTCATTCTTCTGGGCATTCCATTCTATTGTTCCCTCCTATAGTAGTGATCAGTGTGTTTCCACCCACAGGGGAGAGGCAGAAGACTGGGTCAACCCTGCAGTGACTCTGCCTCTCCCCTTGTTCTCTGTCTCCTCCCTCCCTCTGTCAGCCCCTTTGGTCTCCCTATGATTGCCCCTACCATTACTCCATCTGGGTCTTCTTTCTCTGGAGCTTCTCATGAAGTAAAGTCTGTCATTACAGGTTCTTATATCTGTCATGTATTTAATTTTGATGTATTTATTAAATGTTAATTAATGCACTATGGGAGTCCTCCTTCAGCCCTCTATATAAATTGATCCCCTTCTTTCCATATGTTTTGCCCATAGGGTTTTCTGCAGCCCTGGGGCAGCCAGCAATAACCCCTGTGCCTTTTCAATAGGGTGAGGGAAAGGGACCACGGGTTCCCTATTTATGTGATTTGCAAGAAGTGTTATCATTACTCAAGGTACCAAATGTGTTTAAATGATATAAGTGTCTTGTATAATCCCAACGCAAGCTCATTTTCATTTCTCATGTAATAATCCATATCCAGTATACACACATTTTTCATTAATTATATGAGTTATTATTATTGTTATCATTATTAGCCAGGCTACTGGCTTTTTTTTTCAGTTTGACAAAATGTGTGCTATTTTATGGGTTGAATGATTGAATGACATAATACCCCCCTGTATTCAATGTCTGCCACTAAGTCTGGTAATTTTGTCAAGTGTTCGTCGCACAACATGGTGATGCCTACCCCTGCCTCGTGCTTCAGGGGGTCACGGGGTCCAGGGTGGCCTGGGGAGTTAGCGGGGGGCCTGGCACTGGCAGCAGTGAGTGACCTGGCCCCAGCCCACTCTGCTCCATCTCGCCGGCTCCCAGCATTGCTCAGGGGCAGGGGCTTCAGGGAAGAGGTGGAGTGGGCAGGGGAAGAGGCAGGGCAGAGCGGGGTTGCTTGCTGCTGTTAGTGCCAGGCACCCCACTAACCCCTCAGGCCACCCTGGACCCCACGTCCCCCTGAAGCGTGGGGCCCCCCAAAGCGCGGGGCCCAGGGTGGTTGCCCTGGTCCGTCCTATGGATGGGACGGATCCACTTGGGCACCACCCAAAATAATACGAACTTGCCACCCATGCAAGTAGACTGCTGTCTGCTAGCTATCCTGCCCAGTCAGGAAGCACAGCCATTTGGAGAAGGCTCATTGGGCCCAACTGAACTTGCTGGGTTGCCTAGTGACCAGGATGGGAACCAGCTGAGTGCCTTAGAGGAATATTAATGAGTATGGTCTAGAAAGGTCCATGATGCCAGGATCTTTAGAAACTCTGGACTCTTTTCTGCAATGTGAAATAAAACTGTTGCTCCTGTGGTCTCTATGGACATTGATGGTGTTGCCATTCTTCCACTCATTCTGGGAGACCCAGCTTATCCTCTGCTTCCGTGGCTTATGCAGCCTTTTAATGGACAATTGCGTGGGAGAAAGGAACAGTTTAACTATACCCTGATTAGTTGCTATATAACAGTGGCATTTAGGAGAGCAAAACTTAGATGGAGGAGCCAGATGTTGAGGCTGGAGGCTGATGAGAAATATGCACGTTTTAAGGTAGCTGTTTGCTGTACAAACTTTGTGAGAGCAAGGAGAGCCTTGCAGATAGATGGGAGGAGGAGGAGGAGGATGCCAGACTTGCTGTGTGTTTTGAACAGCCAGAGAAGATACCTCTACAAAGTGCTGCAACTACTCAGGGACACAGAATTAGAGAGGTACTATGCTCCTACTGTAAGGGTAAGAGTCACTTGCAAAAAAAGTGCATGCTTTTGTATAAGGCTTCAGTCAGGATTACTGAACATATATTAATGTGTATGTGCAGTGCTGCAAAACTTTTATCATGTGGGGATTCTTGTATAATTTATGTGGAGACTTTATCATAGTTCTTGTTAAACTATTTATTATAGTGTATGTGAAGGTGCAGCAAAGGTGGGCACTTTCACTACTTGGTTAATGAATTAGTGCTTGGAGGAGGGCATTTTCATTAATTGTTCTAGACGTGGAACCATGACTGCAAAGACATTTTCAATGAATTTGTAATAAACAATAATAAATATAACAATTTCAACTTTGTGAGCAGTTAAAAAAAATTGTTATACACACACAACAATGTGCAGACTTAGAAACCCATTAAAAACCAGGAGTTATAAGATGGAGCAAGTTTGTGCTTTTAAGATCACAAATGTGTACATAGAACATGTTCAAAACTGTTCTCTGCAACTCAGGGGAGGGACTTAAGGGGAGCTCCCATTTTCTTTGTTAGTTACAAAAGGACCTGTTTTGGGGAGTTGTTGCAGTGAATGGTATATCCCAGAATACAGTAGCCTCAGAAGTAGAGGGCTTCAAGGGGTATGTGGGGCGTGGCACTGTCCTTCACCAGAGAGCCACTATGTTCTCCAGGAAGGCTATTATCCCTAGCAGCTGAGCGTGAGAGGAGCTAGTCATTTCCCTGTCTTTTTCTCTCTCCACTTTGTCAAGCTTCAGGAACCCTTCCTTCCCTTCTCCATCTTTTAATCCTTCTTTTTGGCTGTGCATAAGAGTTCCTTGCACATGTCATCTCATGAGCTCCTTTTCTTCCTACATAGAGTGGACAGATGGTCACTCAGTGATAACACCCCCATCCATGGTCACCACAACATCTCAGTTGCTGCGGGGTGGGGAGAACAACTAGTTATAGTCAAAATTCAAGTTTCCATGCCTATTGATAGAATGTTGCTTTTTCCCTCAGTTTTAGCATTCCATTCCCATAGGCTCGTCCCAGGGTTGGGTGAAGTTGGAGTTGATAAGATGTTTTCACAATCTTCCCCATTTGTGGAGGACCCCTGGGGTGGGCTGTAAGGGACGTGGCCAGGGGGTAGTTGTTCTGCCAACTTGGGAGAAGCGGTAATAAATGCAAAGTGGGATGTGGAGGACTACCTAAAGATGGTGAAGCAGAGCAAGCTAGTAATTGCATGTGCACTTCTGCGGGCTATTTGTGAAGTGGGGGTTGGCAATTAAGGCCTGGTCTCGATTATGTACTGGTACTGAAATAGTTATACTAGTACAACCCCTTGTGTGGCCCTAATTATATGAGTATAGAGGTGCCTTATGTTAGCATAGTTAGTTCCCGTTCCCATCTAGGAATAAGAATATACTGATATAAGCATCTTAATATCGCTGTAACCGTGTCCATCTCAGAAGGGTTGTTCCATTTTAACTATACCAGCGTTATTAAAGCAGTACCATTTCTGTGTGTAAACAGCTCTAGTTGAAGTCATGTTTTTTGAAGACATTCACTACCTCTGAAGGAGGTAGTCCTATTCATTCTATTTATATCCACTCATTCCCTATCTGAAGAAAAGCCAGGGTGAATGTGTCCGTAGGATGTTTGCTGTCCTTAACACTCTGTTCCTTTATTTTTCAGATAACTCCTGCTCTTTCCTGAAATCAATCATTGTTTTTAAGTGCAGAGGACTTTTCTTGGTGCTTTTCCTATCCATAAAAGCTGGACTTGAGTTGCTGTTTTAAAAAGAAATAGCTAATAGCACTTTCAACAAAAGTGCCTTTTGATTACATCCACAGTCATGTGAATTAACTTCAAAGGGGGTATTGGCAGTTTTTCCCACACTATAAACCCTTTTCAACAATTTTGAAATGGCTTTTAAAAGAAAAATCTCAGGCTGTATTTGTTTTTGTTTGATTTTTTTTTACTTGGAAAAATAATACCTAGTAGTTAAAACAAACTTCGGTATTTTCTAACCTTTGCCATTTAGGACCAAGTGCACTCATGTTGCTCAATAATATTTTAAGATAAAAGTCAGGGCAATATCAGTCTTCTAATAACTCTGGGTTGTCAGAGCACAGATCTCATCATGATATGCTGTTCTGACTAAAGAGAGAGCCTCACACACTTGCTAGTATAGGATGCTGAGGTGGGCAAACAGTGCAGACCAGAAACCCAGTGCCAGACTTTGGTGTGGGTTACCACAGGCACAGTTGGAGAAAGAAGGGAAGAAAAGCTAATAATTGAATGTTTTCCTTCCCATTAACCTTCTTTTCTACTTCTCCATCATAGAGCAACTCTTGCCTCCTGTCTTGCTCATTTGGCAATTGTTCACTTAGGGCTAGAATGTGGAGGTACCATAAGTAAGGCTAAGATTTTATCATGGTTATTTTGAGTAAAAGTCATGGGCAATAAACAAAAATTCACAGAGCCCGTGACCTGTCTGTGACTAGATAACCTGGGGGCAGGGCTAGGTAGAGGGGAAGAATGGAGACCCATGGGGGTGAGAGGGGCTGACAGGCCAAGCCCCCTGCCAGAAGCCACAGCAGGGGATGCAGCCATGGGGGGCATTCAGCCCCCACTCTAGAGCTGGCTGCAGCTGTGGGACAGGGGTACGAGGTCCTGGCTGCAGCTGCCACCAAGCCTCAGCTGTGGGGGAGGGCACACGGTCCTGGGAAGCCTTGACGGGGGTCTTTAGCTCCTCCAGTTCAGTCACTCTCATCTCCAAAGCCCATACATGGTCTCTGAGGGCCAGGAGCTCCTGGCACCAAATGCACACATACGCCACCTGCCCATCGGGCAGGTAATCATACATGTTGCATTGGATGCAATAAACAGGATAGCCCCCACTCTGTCGCTGGACTTCTGCCTGCATTCACTTTTTACTCCTGCAGCTCACTCCTTTGTTGATGCTTTGTTATTATCGGGGGATATTTTTGGCTTTAAGTTTAAAGAATGTTAAGTGTATCCAGTCCTCCTGCACACTCCCCTTCTGAACTCCCTCGCAAAACTCCCCAGTTAGCCACTCCTGTTCGCTGCTCTTTATCATGAAAGTGCAACTTACAAATGTAGATTTTTCATTACATAACTGCACTCAAAAACAAAACAATGTAAAACTTTAGAGCCCCGTTAAAAAAATAAGTGTTAATTAAATTTGTGACTGAACTCCTTGTGGGAGAATTGTATATCTCCTGCTCTGTGGTTTTACCCGCATTCTGCCATATATTTCATGTTATGGTAGTCTTGGATGATGACTCAGCACATTTTGTTCAATTTAAGAAAACTTTCACTGCAGAGTTGACAAAATGCAAAGGTACCAATGTGAGATCTCCAAAGCCACAGCACTCAACCCAAGGTGTAAGAATCTGAAGTGCCTTCCAAAATCAGAGGGACAAGGTGTGAAACATATTGTCAAAAATCTTAAAAGAGCAACACTACAATGCAGAAACTACAGAACCCAAACCGCCAAAAAAAAAAATCAACCTTCTGATGGTGGCATCTGACTCAGATGATGAAAATGAACGTCCGTCAATCTGCACCGCTTTGGATATTTATCAAGCAGAACCCGTCATCACCATGGAAGCATGTCCTCTGGAATGATGGTCGAAGCATAAAGGGGTATATAATTGTTTAGCATATCTGGCATGTAAATACCTTGCAAGTCTGGCTACAACAGTGCCATGTTCTCACTTTAAGGTGACACTGTAAATAAGAAGCGGGCAGCATTATCTCCCATAAATGTAAACAAACTTGTTTGTTTTAGTAATTGGCTGAACAAGAAGTGGGACTGAGTGGACTTGTAGGCTTGGAAGTTATACCTTGTTTTATTTTTTTAGTGCAGTTATGTTAAAAAAAACAAACTCTACATTTGAAAGTTGCACTTTCACAATACAGAGATTGCACCACAGTACTTGTGAGGTGAATTGAAAAATATTGTTTATCTTTTTTACTGTGCAAATATTTGTAATATAATAATAAAATAATGTGAGCACTGTATACTTTGTGTTCTATGTTGTAATTGAAATCAATATATTTGAAAATTTAGAAAACATCCAAAAATGTTTCAATAAATAGTATTCTAATATTAACAGCGCAATTAGGCACGATTATGTTTTTAATCTTCCAATTTTTTTAATCTTTCAAGAGCCCTAATTTGTACTGTCCAGGAGAGAGCTGGGAAGTACAGGACATATGTTTCTGAGGGAAAATCTAGCACTGGGAGTATGTTGTGGTCACCCTGTGATAGTCTCTAAGGCTGGTAAGGGCCAAGGTCTGGCTGGCTGACTGCAGCAAACACAGAAATAGTTGGGAGTGACTTACATGCTTTGAAGCTGTTTCTGGGCAATCCAGGTTGGAGGCTACAGCAGCAAGGCATTTAAAAAAGCACCCTAGGTTACAGGGCAGAGGTAACACAGCTACTCATTGGTATGGATTGTACCCTGGTATGTCACACACATCCACAATTTTTCAGGTCAGTAATATTTTATTGGCAAGACAAAAGCTATACAACTGTTGCCAACATGTTAGAGGCTGAACCCTCAGGTCTCTGACAGGTACAATTGCTCACCATTGGTCTGCATGTGTGTCTGAGGCTTTAGCCCTTGTGCCTATCCATGAACACACGGACAGTAGAGCTGGCTGGGTAGAAAGCTGGAGACACAGGCTGGGGTGGGCTCTGTGGGAAAGAGACACGTCTCCTTTCAGTTGGGGGAGGAACAGAAAGTAGAGGAAAAGCCAGGTGAGATGCATCCTGCTATCACTGGCTCCTTCCTCCAATTCACAGCAACATCACCCCCAAAGAAGGCAGATGGTTTCTAATCACTCCTTCTTCCATTAGCTGCTTGGAATCTAGCACCCGGCAGCCACCCCATGCCAGAGCTATAGGACAAGCAGACAGGTATTTTCCTTTAATTGTTACAGTGTCTCAGCGTGGCTGCTTCTGCCTCTGACGTTATCAGTAGAGCAACTCTGTCCCCTCCTGTCAATCAAGAAATAGAAAATGTCAAACTTAATCTAAAAGATAAATGGGAGGGGTTTTGTTTTTGTTTAATTGTATTTTTAAAGTACTTTCAAAATTTTAATGAGCCCCACAGTTTGAGACATACATATCGCTTTTGAATACATTCATTTTAAAATGCTGGTTTAACAGCACATCAAGTTCAATTATTTTTGGCAGAGAAGGCACAGCCACAAACCGTCAGTACTCAGAACTACTGATTGGTTTCAAGGAAAATATCGGGAGTTCTCCGAAAAGCAGCAGAGCAGTATGCTAATGAAGATATCAGGCACTAGCCTTTCGCAAGACCTCTGCATCTAAAATGTTAAGTGCATGGTTATGAATTTACTTAGGAATTTAGCCACTAGTAGAGGAAAACAATGTTCTCTGTAACAGGGATGGTGGAGCCTTTCCAAAAATAGGGGGGCCAAGGGCCTCCCACTCCCTCTGTGGCCCTGCTCCTCCACCCAAGGCCCCACCCCCAGCCAGCCCCTGGCCTGAGTCCCCACTCTCCAGACCCGCTGCCCAAGGCAGGTGGAGGGTCTGTGGCTCCCCACAGTTGCCCGGGAAGCTCTTACCATGGCCGGGCTGCAGCTCTGGGGCCCTGCACGGGCAGGGTCACAGGCTGGGGGCTGCTCTCACAGGCCCCCACCTTGGGCAGGTGGAGGGTCTGTGGCTCCCCACAGCTGCCTGGGCTCCCCGGCCAGGGTCCAGCTGCTGTCCCAGCTGGGGGGCAGGGCCTTGGGGAGGAGAGGATGGGGCAGAGCCCAGGGCAAAAAATGGAAGGGGCAGGCCCATCCACCCTGGCCCCTCCTATTCTGGAACCCCTGCTCTGTAATATGACACTTTTAAGTACAATTGAGGCCATTCTAAAGGTTTCATTGTCCAGATGCAAGTGGCTCATGACTGAAGCTGAATGTCCCATCAAAACACTGAAGGCTTTTACATACTGACAATCCCATGACTTCCAATGGTTTTATTTTTCAATGTTTTAGCAATATCTTCTGAAATTTCACATTCTCCTTACTCCCTATTCTTCCCCCATCCTAAAGGTATCACAGTGATGCTTCCTCTTGTTGGCTTACATTAATTGATAGCACTATCTCCATTGGCCATAGAGAGTCTCTTAAGACCCTAACACTGTGTCAAGGCCTGATCCTGCTGCTTCTAGAGTATTCTCGAGGCTGCTGCTACTCTGAAAAGAAAATCTGTACTGAAATATGCAGGACCAGGTGTTGCACTGACATTGTAGAGACATTGTAAATATTTTAATTATTTAAAATTAAAAGCAAAGATATTTTCCCTTATGGTTTTATTTTTATTGGATATATGTATCTGAGGAGAACAACTATGGCTTATTTTTGTTTCTCTTTGTAATAATTCTGTTTCAACAGTTTTCCAAGTGCAAAATTAAAAGAAAATTGATCCACCCGTGGCCAAAATTACTATTCCTCCTACAGATTAAGTACTGAATAATTTATTATGTATTTACTGCTACTGTACCCAGTGGGCTAGATTGCCTTTATTATATTCACTGCTTTGCATTATATTCAGCAGTAATGCAAGAAACCTACAGGCCTGTATCCTGAAAGACATTAGCTTCAGCATGTTAACATAAGGCTTGAGACCTATGAACTTTGCACAGATAAATGGCCCAGTGGAAAATCCCAAGTATTTGGGGAGCTGAAAATAGAGTTTAAGGGGAAGTTCTGACCACAGGTACATAAGTCAACCACAGAAGTGTCCAGGCTACGAACTGATGTACATAACAGATACATCAGATATATTTAAGACTAGCGTGCCTGCTTGCCTATCTATCTTTTCTTATAAATTTCTTATTTTCTTATGGGTTTGATTATTTGTTTTATTATAATAAATTTATAGGTTTATATTAGAGTATATTTTGGCTGTAACACAAGGGACGTGCAGGCCACATACATCCTTTATGTTGAGCTAAGGCAAAGTTAGTATACATATGTTTGGGACCTTTCACCTAGATAGATGGTGATGAGCTAAAGCATAAGGTCCCTATATGGCTGTGACCTTTAACATAGAGGATTTGTTAAAGCAGTTGGCACAGCGGGCTTCCTAAGTTCATACCCTTTTAAACTAACAGGTACACCACAACTTGGAAAGAACCGAAATAACCAGTTAGGGCAGAAATAACAAATGTGATATCTAATGACAAAAGGGCCATGGTAACGAATGGACGTATATGATAATAAGTTGAGATCATTGATATACTAAGCTATAGGAAAAAGACACTAAAGCATTAGTAAGGTGAAGAAATAAAAATAAGGAAAAGAGGAAAAAATCCGCTATTGAATAGGTATCAAACATAGTGGCGTCAGCGTAACATATTATAAAAGTGGCATCATAGCCTAGGGGCGGTGGGAGAGAAAAATGTAGTCCTTGGGAGGTGCCAGAAGGATGGCTACTGGTGATGATGGGGAAGGTGGTGGTGATGAGGAAGATGGTAGCTAACATTTTAGGTTGTTCTACAGGAGATGGGGTGAGCATATGGATGTGCAGATGTACATTCTGTAGTATCTCTATCTTACATTTAGCACAGTCACAAACACCACAATTTAGTATTAATAAACTGTATTTGTAAATATAAAAGAGTTCCTATAGTGTGAGTGTTGCAACTGTGCACATCGAGGGTCCCAACTATATAATAATTTGAATAATACTGAGCCTGATCTTGGGGCAAGAACGTGTCAACCCTCCAAGTGATAACTGGGAATTCTTAAGTATTCAATATAATGAATACATAGTCTAAAGATCAGGCAATGCATGGTGTAAACATGAGGACCAATTTGATAGTAAGCACCTCACTGCAAACCCCTGGAATATCACTCACTGCCTGCACCACTACAGCCAGCACTGAGCTCATATTGCCGTCCATCAATGAACTTGCAAACTCCTCTATAAAGAGACTCTGTATTAAACCAATAGCCAATAAGCAACTGAATAGATCACTGTGCCAAGGCAGAATGAGGTGAGCAGAAACTTGACCAACCATTGTTACACGTGTGACTTTTCCATTTGATGAATAATAGGCCTTCTTTGCGAATATCACTCCCTTAGAAGCTCTTGCAATGGTTGGTCAAGTTTCTGCTCACCTCAGTCTACTACACACTATTACACTCATATTGTCATAGAATGTTTGAACTTAAAACAATGCAGCTGTAAACAGAATTCTACCACAATGTGTTTAATTGTGTTGCAAGAGGGCAACAAGCCATGCTGTGTATGTGCGGTGGAGCAGACCATGATACTTATTGTTGTAGGTACTACACATCAGTTATAGAATTCTCTTTCTTTTTTTATTGCTACATTACAATATATAGAGGTAGGTTTTCTCCTTGATGTAGTTATGTAACCTGATGTTAATTTCAACTAGAATGGTGAGGAGAGAGACAACTGCATATCATCCATCTATCTATCTAGTGTGTGTGTGTGTTGTAATCAGTATTATATTTATCTGCTAGAACTAATGAACACAAGTCATGACAGTAGCTTATCACAGGGCCTTATATATGTTTTCTACATTTTGGCCAAGTTTTTAAAAAATTACTAGTGTTTTTGGGAGGCCATCAGAAAGGGGCCTGATTTTCAGAATGTGCTGGGCCTTTTGAAAATCAGACCTCTTTCAGTAGTTCCAAATTAGGCATCTAAAAATAATGGCATCTAAAATCACTAGTCCTTTTTGAAATCTTGGCCTTTGAGCTTTGTAGTGTAATTTTACTGTATTTCTGTAGATGTTTCTCAATTGCTACTGTAGACTGTGATGGTACAGCTTTATCTGATTATTACCTTGTGCTCCCCAGCTGTTGTCTCTTGTCTTATACTGAGATTGTAAGCGCTTTGGGACAGGGACTGTCTCTGTTATGTGTTTGAACAGTGTCTAGCACAGCATCCTGATCTGTGATTGAGGCTCTTAGATACTACTACAGTATAAATAATAAAACAATAATTAATAATATGTAAGTTACAGAGAAGGTGCAGGTTTCAGAGTAGCAGCCGTGTTAGTCTGTATCCGCAAAAAGAACAGGAGTACTTGTGGCACCTTAAAGACTAACACATTTATTTTAGCATGAGCTTTCGTGAGCTGCAGCTCACTTCTTCGGATGCAGTAGTCCTCATTCATTTTAGTGCCAAAGAACTCTGCTTTTTGCTGGGTCCCAGCACCACAAAAGTTATCTTTCCAAAGTGATAGAAATCCAACATGTTGGCAAATGAGGAGGCTCCCTCCATAATAATTAACAGCAACCTAATTATCATGAGGTTATGGAGTTTAAGTTGTGGGCGAGGTTAGCAGTATAGCATCTATGCACCGCATTGTAATTTAACCAGATGACTTTGAACTACTTTTGATGCACCTAATCCTTATATTTATTTATATACAGAGTGTTTTAATAGTTAACACTAAAACTTTAATTGTACACACACGAGTTACATTGCTTAGAATAAAAATAATTCAAAATGATTCTATTAGCCTATAGTTCCATGGATAAAAGGACAAAGCAGACATCCTATATTTTGGCTATAATATACTTGCTATAATACCGGAGAGAGGGTTTTGTGGCGTTAGCACTGAATTTAGAGAACTATAGTTAGACTCGCTAGAACTACTGGTTCAAATATGAGCAGCAGTCACTCACACTTTCCTTCCTAATTGCTGTGCAGTTAACTGTATGTGGCCTTTCCAATGAGACCTTTAAAACTGTGAGTGTCTGTACTGAACAGACCTTAGAGGGCACTTTTACTCTGAAATGTAACTGTAAAAGTAGCTACAGGGCTTCCTGCTAAATTTTGCTTTACTGATTCCATATCCAATTTGCTCAGTTTGTAAGTAACAACATGGGGTTTTTCTAATTGCCAGCTCTCCAAACTCAGCCTGGGATCTAGTAGTTAAATTCTTACAGCAATCACTGGTATTAAGGATTCTGTAGGGACACCTATGCAACCCCATTTGCAACCCTATGCAGGTGTAACTGAAGGTAACATTGGCCTGCAGAATCTTTATTACAGCTGATGATGTGTGAGGAAGAAATTACTCAGTGTGCCTTTTAGAGTTCAGAGTGAGCTTTCAGGGTTAGCAGTTATTAAAAACTGTCATTTTACAGAGCAAATGTTATGAGCATCAACAAGCAGCAGTAAGCATGGAACCCCACAATGTCATTTTTTCAGAGGAAAAAAAAATAAAAGCTCTGGTACCACTGTTTTGGTAAATATAGCAGTTTTCTCTGCAGTCCCTGACCTACATTTCCCCTCTCCACATCACTGTGCAGCTGCCTGCCACTCTTCATCCCAGAGGTGACTTAATTTCATTAAAAGGTAAAGTCATTCCAGCATTTGTGATGTAAGAAGTCATATTATCACTATAGCTCAAGTAGGTATAGTTCCTCCACAACCAAGGCTCTGGACTCATTGAATAAAACATTTTATTCTGATAGCATCCGCCTGCCAACACATCAGCCTGTGTGCACCACTGCTGTGACTAAAATTGTATAACTTGACATTTGTGGGCTGCCTTTTGCCTTCCCTGAGGGCTCCTTCAGTGACAGCACAAACCAGTTTGTTTTGGAATTGTGTGGGTGGTTGTACTGTTGTTCTGTTCATTTCTGATTGAATTCTAATATGAGCTGCAGTGCCATGTGATATGAGCTGCAGTGCCACTCCTGGCCACACAAAAATAATAACTGCTGCAATCTAATGGAGGCATGGGGCCTTTCCTGCAGACTAATGACCAGAGGGGAGGGAAGTTAATGGCCCAAAATGCAGCAAAGAGTCATTAAACTCAGTCAGTCTGATTCATTCTTAGGAAATGCCTGACACCATGGTCCATATTGATAGAACTGTGCAAAATATCTGATAAGAGTTTGAAAATGCATTTTTGTTTTTTAGTCTATGAAACTTCCACAGACATACAGGGTGTTTTCAATTAAATTTTTCATGTCAGTGAAGGTTTCACTCTGCCTGTGAACACTCTGGGACAGATTTTCATGCAACATTTTCAGTTACAAATTGGGATTGATTATATAGTGGGATTTGAATCATAGGCGCTGACTCCGTGGGTGCTCCGGGGCTCAAGCACCCACAGAAAATAAATAGTGGGTGGTCAGCACCCACCAGCCACAGCTGTTTGGAAGCTGGCAAGAGGCACTTGGGGGAGGGCGGAGAGCCGCGAGCGGTGGATGGGTGGAGGGCCTCACTCAGAGGAGATGGGGTAGGAAGAGGCAGAGTGAGGGCGGGGCCTCACGGGAAGCAGCAGAGTGGGGTTGGAGCCTCCGGGCAGAGAAGGGGTGGAGCACCAACAAAATAAAAGTCAACACCTGTGATTAGAATGGCTGAAGTCAGATGATATTCCTTCAGGTTTCCTGATTGGCTGAGCCTACGTGAGGTCCTCAGAAGGGGCAGCTGTAGCCATTCTGATTCCTTTATCCAGAAGGAGGGACTGGAGCCATCAGAAGGAAAATGGATTGTTAACAAAATAAATAAAATAAAATGGCATATTAAAAATTTGTGATTTAATTTAGAGACCACAAAAATGAGGAATTAAGCAGCAGCTAAACTGAGCCAGGCATGGCACTGCAGCTTGCCCATACAGTTGTGCCAATGCACTTCAGTCCTAATTTGTGGTTCTGCAGCCCCTGGTACTCAGTAGGAAATGATTCAGGCCACAGAATGAGAAAATTCCCCTCGATGTCAACAGCCGTTGAATTGAACCCTTATTCCCATTGACATCTTAAGAAGAGAGTGCCAGCTCTTCCAAGTTACATGGTGGGCTTAAGCCATATGCAGGAAGTAGGATGAAAGCATCTAGTCACCTGTGATAAAACAAGATTTGGCTGCAGGGCTCCCAGAAGTTAAAGGTTATACGATTAGTCCAGTGACCCAAGACAGTCTGCCATGCTCTTGACACACTTCATGTCATTTATTTTTGTTAGGCAACTAGTATAAAGTATAAGCACAGCTGCAATAACATTTACAAATAAAATGCCATATTAACTGGCTTTATAGTCTATTTCTGTGTCTTGTTATGGTGAGTAGAGAAAACTATTATTAGTTTGTTTCCATATCAAGGAATTTTTTTTACCAAAACTTGCAGCCATGTTGACTAATCAAGCAGCAGGCTAAGTCTCCCCCATTTTGGCTTTTTGACTGACAATGCACTTTCCTCTCTTTTGATCTGATACTCCAGATTATTTTATTCCATTTTTATGCCATAGTTTAATTTTCAAATTAGCATGAATATGTGATATCCTGGACTGTCTTCAAACTTTATCTTTTTTAGAGCAAAATAACTTATTAACTATAAAACATGCAGTCAGGCTTGGAGATAAAGAATTCAAGTAATACTCTGGCACAAATCCACTGCAAGATGTCCATAATCTTATAGCCCACGAGCTCAGAAATGCTACAATTTATGTGTTGCCCAAGAGTGATATTTCTTGGTTGCCTAATTACCAGGCACGTTGTTCATGTTAGACCTAAATTTACTTCTGTTCCACACAACCCATGTTATTGTCAATTTTTGACATAAGAAATGCCGCCTCTTGAATCTGAGATCATAGACAATGTTATATACAGAATGTTACAGAAATAAACTCCAATATTACTCCAAGCTCCTGACAGCTTCTCCTCCTCAGCTGTTTGGATTTATGTATTTTCTAAAAGGATGACTGTTTTGGTTAGTGCCAGAGTGCAGGTAGTGTAATGGGTGTCCCATCCACGAGGCACAGGTTGAAAATCATGATGTCATGTTTACTGCCTATGCTCTGGTGGCATAGAATACAAACCATCAGAGTGCTTCAGTGATAATAGCTTGAGATTCCTGGTGGATCTAAATGTCTCCTCGACCTTTATAGTGACCCTCCATGGGGCACATCACAGATTTCACCCACTGTTTAATGGAACTCTCCATCACCTAAACGCCTTCAAAAACAGACTATAGCATGGACACATTTCCAACTTACCCCACTGGTTACAGAAACTGAATGCCAGAACTTGATAGAAAATGTTGATGAAAAAATTTCAGGCAAAGAGATTTCCTTTTGCCCTGCTCCTCTTTCTGACCAGCTATATGGAACACCTACTGCCCAAGCCAGCTGAGTGAGGAGTTTGAGGCAAAGGTGTGGGCAAGTCACACTGAATTTTCCCCCTTGTACCAAGGGACCTTCAATCAAATAGCCACACTGGAGATCTCAGATTTGCTTGGACCTGCCTTGCATTTAGGGACATTGTCCCATAGTTTACAGTATTCACACAATTATCCCGTGGCAGGTCAAAAACAAAGGACCAAGTATTAGAGTTGGTTTGGTTTTTGGACAATGGAGAGAATGTCACCCTAACATAGATATATCTGCATATCTATTCCAGGAACACCATCATAGGACCTAACCACATCAGCCACACCATCAGGGGCTCGTTCACGTGCACATCTACCAATGTGATATATGCCATCATTTGCCAGCAATGCCCCTCAGCCATGTACATTGGCCAAACCGGACCAATGTACGTCCGGTAAGTCTCTACACAAAAGAATAAATCAGACATCAAGAACTATGACATTCAAAAACCAGTAGGAGAACACTTCAGTCTCCCTGGACACTCAATAACAGACTTAAGAGTGGCAATTCATCAACAAAAAAAACTTCAAAAAGACTCCAACAAGAAACTGCAGAACTGGAATTAATTTGCAAACTGGATACCATCAAATTAGGCCTGAATAAAGACTGGGAGTGGATGGGTCACTACAAAAAGTAATTTTCCCTCTGCTGATACTCACACCTTCTTGTCAACTGTTGGAAGCCACCTTGATTGCACTGGCCTTGTTAGCACTACAAAAGTAGTTTTCCCTCCCTTGGTATTCACCCCTTCTTGTCAACTGTTGAGAATAGGCCAATTCCACCTTAACTGAATTGGCCTCGTTAGCAGTGACCCCCCACTTGGTAAGGCAACTCCAGTCTTTTCATGTGCTCTAATATATATTCTGCTTACTGTATTTTTCACTCCATGCATCTGATGAAGGGGGTTTTAGCCCATGAAAGCTTATGCCCAAATAAATTTGTTAGTCTCTAAGGTGCCACAAGGACTCCTCGTTGTTTTTACCCTAACAAAAGACTCATTCGCGTCATTGTATCAGCACTGTATATGAATACAAATTAGTTCACTGAAGCACAAAGGTGCAAGACAAGTAAATGATTGCCTGTCAGACAACTACTGACATTTGGTATAATCAGAGTGGGTGTATTAGTCAATCAGTAAGATGAGTTAATTATCTTATAATATCTAGAAAAAGACAACTACAGAATGAAACTGAACAAAATATCCTTTAATTTCTGTGATGCAGTGGTGCCTAAGTACCATAGAATGGTGAAGTTGCACTTTACAAATCAGCTTCTGATCAAGTTAGCAGTATAGCCAGGTGTCTGGGGAACCCTGTATAGGAAAATATTCAACACACTCTTGCTGACTCAGTTTGCACTTCCCTAGTAATGTCAATAGCCAACAAAACTAATCAGTCTCTTTTATCAAATCATTCTCTGTAATTCTATGTGTTGGTGGTCTGCCTGATTAAAGTGCCTGATTTCTGCCTTGTGTCATTAAATGAATTGTATGTACAATTGTCCAGAAATGTGTTGCCTGCCATGTTTTATTAGTATTCCTCAATGACAGCAGTGTTGACTGGTCTACGGTTTACTTTCAAAGAATATTCACTCCCTTTAGAAAAAGTGACCATAAATAAGTGGCTCTTCAGTCTATAGAACATCTTGAAGACCAGATATTTTACAGATGTTTGAGCTTTATTTTGGTAGTTCATGACAACAACAGCTCACCTTGATTCATAGCCCGCTAATAAGGAATCCATCCTCATTCATTCTCTCACATATATATGTTTCCATTTGGATTCCCATGGGGATTTCTTTTATGTCTAGTCATTGTTTATAAATGCTCATATTAGTCTGATGCAGTGTAGTTGTAGCCATGTCGGTCCCAGGATATCAGAGACAAGGTGGGTGAGGTAATATCTTTTATTGGACCAACTTCTGTTGCTGAGAGAGAGAAGCTTTCAAAGAGCTCTTCTTCAGGTCTGGGAAACATACTCAGTGTGGCACAGTTAAATACAAAGTGGAGCATAAGTAGTTAACCAATATTTCCAGGGACCATTCAAAGTGAAGTATCCTGTTAACACCCCTCAACAAATGCTTTGTCCAAACCATGGGAAAAGCCATGAGTACGAGGATGGCTCCCCAATATGCCAGCCTCCTCATGGGCCACTCACTTGCCAGCTACATGCAAATATCACTATGCCAGAGATTATAAACCACTAAAGGTTTATTTATTCAGATTAACTAGGGTTACTCATCTGCCAGTTGCATGCAGGCTGAGAGCCACCAAAATAGCCTTCTCCAACCCATCTGAACCCCCCACTTTATCGAAAACTAAGCATTATGCAGGAACATGGCAATTTTGGTGAAATTTTCATTTCTGAAAAAAAGTGAAACATAGCATTGGAAAATGTTGAAATGTCCTGGTTTGAAGTTGTTGGAATTGAAAAATTTGATTTTTTTTTGTTTACAAATGACTTTTTTGGAAATTAAATGTATTGCATTTTATAGTTTTAAATATGTAAAACGTCAAAAAAGTAATGAAATGTTTGGATTGATCCAGAATAAAGTTTTTGGGAATGTTTTGGTTAGTCCAAAAAAATCCAAAATTTTACTTGTCAGTAAAAAACTCAGCCCCAACTCAGGACAAAACAGAATTTCAAAATCTCAATTTTTTTTCAGAAATAAATTATAATTGTACAGTCAGCATTAGTACAGGATCCCCTCCATATGTAGATCAAGAAGAAGACTGGGCCCTATAAAATTATTTTAAACTCCTTTAAAGTCTCTTCCCCCATTGCTACAGCCTTAAAACTATGTTCTTTAATTTGAACTTAAGGCTTCCAGTCTCTAGAAAATGTTTTTACTGATTTCCTGTACTCAGAAATGATTTTCATAAAAAGTTTTATTGTACTAAAAAGTGCACTCTAATCCTACTTATTTAGCCCAGAATAAATGAAGTGCAGTGAAAGAGAATCATAGCCACAAGGGGGCTGTCTTTAGTTGTTGTCTTAGTTTAAGTTGCTATCTTTCAAAGCATAGGAAGAAATTGTGTTCAAACTGCACATAGAATTAAAATACCCCCAGCCAGAGGGGCTGAAAGTGTACATAATCAGAGAACAGGGAGTCACAACATTTTGATTTTTTTTGGCTCTGTCACTGACTTGTTCAGCAAGGCTGGACAATTCAGAGCACTTCTATGCATCTTGGGTTACTCATCTATAAAATGTATATTAAATATTTGCATCAGAGGAATGCTGTGAAAATTAAAGGTGGTCAGGAGCTCTTTAAAATACTAGGATTAAAAGTGTTATTTAAATGACAGGAATTCTGATTTACAGAACTCCTGGTACTGATCTTGGGCCAAAACCTGGGCTTCTTGCTCACAACTGTGTTCAGCCACAATAAAATTTTGTAGTGATCACGAGCCCTAAAATTGAGTCACTCAGGTGCTAGAGGATACTGTGTTAAGGACACTGATATTTGCTGAGTCATGTTGATAGATGGGTTCATTTAGGTCTAAAGAAAATAGAGAGAGTGTGACTCTCTCTCTTTGGCTGGAAGAACTTGAGATGGGATCTATAAAGGGATTTAGACACCTATTAGTTGTCTAGAATATCACGGGAACAACACAAAGCCAAGTTAAGCATCTACGCTCCCTATACAATGAATAGTCAGAGACAGGAAGGGTCTAAGAATGCAGGAGCGGCGCCAGGGTTTTTGGCACCCTAGACAGGGGTCCTTTCGCACTCCCGGTCGTTGGCGGCAATTCTGCAGCGGGGGGGTCCTTCCATGCTCCCGGTCTTTGGGGCACTTCGGCGGCGGGTCCCGGTAGGAGTGAAGGACCTGCCCCAGAATTGCCACCGAAGACCCGGAGCGCGGAAGGACCCCCCGCCGCCGAATTGCCGTCAAGGGCGGCAAAATGCCGCCCCCCCAAATCCTGGTGTCCTAGGCGACCGCCTAGGTCACCTAAATGGAAGCACTGGCCCTGTTAGAATGCAATTTACAGCAGCCAACATGCTAGGCAAGGAGCCACCCAAGCTAGACAATGAAAGATGCTGAGAGGGGTGTGTGCACCGTGGATAAAGGAAAGAATGGTTGGAGGGACTGGGACCTTCCACCTCCCAGGTGTGTGCCCTAACCACTAGACTATACAGTCATCCTCTCTCTGGACCAATGACTGTTCCCATGTATAATAATTTAAAGTCACTGGGCCATAATGCACTGGCTTCAACAGGAGAGACTTATCCGCCATCCCCTAACACCCTCTTTTTGCCAACTTGCCATCCTTCTGCCCTGGCAGTTTTGAGTAATAGTCCATTTGATGTAGTAGCATGTGAATTCTGGCCATGAGGACTAATACACCTACTTATTTTCTCCTGCTGTGCTAGGTAGTTTATGATGTGGGTCTATAAGATGAGCCATCACCCTTTAAAAATGCTTAAAGAACACTATTGCTATTTAGAATGGTGTTTCTTTATTCTAAAGAGCAGAGACTGTTTAATTATAATGTCAGTTCATCGTTGGAGCAGCTTACAAGATCAGTGCCTGACATTTGGGCAGAATCCTGTGGTCATTCACAGCCCTAGAGAAGGCAAAGGTCATGCATGCAGAGCTACTTGCAGGATCGGTGCATTCAAATGTAAGCTCTTTGTGACAGGAACTGTACCTTCCCATATTTTTACAATATCTAACACACAAAAGTGTTACCTGGCTATAAATAATAGTGACAAACCACAGAACACCCAGTTACAACTACAGTGAACCAAATTCAGTCTAGTCACTTAAGTGAAAGTCTCCATAACCCATTACCAGCTCTCTGAGCTGACCAGTGTCAACAATACCATTGATTTTTTTTCCTGTTATTTTAACACTGTTCTATTTGATGCACAAAATATTAAATCTATCCTTCCTGTACAGCTCATAACTGTTACATTGTCAACTCAGGTTATCAGCTAATGACTCCAGCCCTTTGCTTCTCATTCACTGTTGACTAGGAGCTGTTAACAAGGAAGTCAACAGTTTCCAGCACTGAAATTACTGCTGAGCTATTTGGTTGGCGCATTTATGGCTCTCTTGATTTATAAGATGCAGGCAACAAATCTAACATCCAAGCTCAACAATGACAATCCTCAAAAAACAGTGAACAGAGAAGTAATCCATTGTTCATCCTAGAAATGAAAGGCTTCCCTAGGGAAAGAAGTGAACAAAGTAGCTTCCTGTAACAGTTGTTCTGAAAATGTGGGATTTCCACTAGACAGCAGAGCAAGAGCAGGAGCACAGCAAGTTTGCTTGGCCTCAGCTTTAGTGATAATGTTGACTGATATTTGAATGTTTCAATTTTGTAATAATTACATTTTATTTGTAAGGTACATTTTATAGCTGCTAACAAAAAGGGCTTTGAGTTTATTACTTTATGCAGCCGTTTAAAAAGTTTTAGTACTTTATGATTAAGTTAGAGAACTTCTGTCCAATTTGACAGTGAAAGAAACAGTATGAACTGAGAAGGGAACTTGAGATGAGTTGTCCAGCAGCCAGTTAGAATCAACAGCTACGTAGTCTTTATTTGAAGACGGTGGAGTGAAGAAGTCAGGATTCAGCATCAAGAACTAATACAGGATTGAGGAAGGATTGGACTCTGGGGAACTCATTCACTGGTGCTCTGCACCTTGTGTAAATCATTCACATCAATATAAAGTGAGTGTAAAATATTACCATTTTGATTTGATTATTTTCTCACCCACTTTCACCAGGCAATAATGCTGAGTAAATAATTGATTTTTCAGTTGAGGGGCTGAATTGAAAACTAATAAATTTCTTTAGAACAAAACAGACGTTTTTCTTCCTGAAATGAAAGTCTGGAAGCAAAAGTTTAGGATTAACCACCCCCCCGCCCCCAAAACCAAAAGAACTATAAGTGAAACATTTTTTTTCCAGTTGTGTTTTCAGGCATTTCAATTTTTTTTATACTAAATATAGCTATATTTCAAAACCAAGTCAAAACATTTAATATAGAGTTATCAAAATGAATTGGTTTGACTTTTTTTTTTTTTAATAATAAAAGATTTCCTTTCTTTGGCCCAAACTATTGCCCAAATTTTGGAACAGTTTCAGTACTCTGAAAAATGCATTTTTCAATGAATTTACAATTTGTTAAAATAAAATCCCAGTTTTACCATTGTAAGTAAACAACTACACAAAATGCAAAACAGCAGGGAATCATGCCCTACGCCTGCAAGACTCAGAAACGTGGAAGAGTCTAGACAAGGACTTAAGACTTCAAAGTGACCTGAAGAAATTTTTAATGAAATTAGTAGTGAGAACAATATGGGCTGTCTTGGGTCTTTTAGTTTAAAAGGGAATTAAAAGTTTATCCCCGTTCCCGAGTCTCAAATTGTTAGAACTGAGAGTCAACTAGGAGAGAAGATAGTTGCAAAAACCTCATGTATTCAGAAGCAAAATACACCTTTAGTTGAAACTAAACTTCAACTAATTATTGAAAGAGAGCTTAAAGTAAAAAAATTATGAAATTTAAGATACCACATAACTTTTGGATTTCAGCTTCTATTAAGAAGATACTTGTGTACTACCAGAAAATCCTAAACCTACTATAAAATCAGTTCTATTCTTCCTGGTATTTTCATTCTACCTCTAAATAGCAAAAGATGTGCCAAATAGGATAATTTGTGATGGTGATCTTAACAGACAAAGATTTTAGGCTATTTTTCCCCACAGTATTACTTTGGCATTAAATAGCTTACAAAGAGGATTCATTATCAACCACTTGATTACTTTGCAGCTGTTTTAGATTTATTTCTATCCTAGCACTGATGTTCCTCAAAGAAACTGTTTTAAGTCTTTGTAATTGCTAAACTATATATGTAGCAAGCTTATGCTAATTACTCCACTTTTAATAAATGTGTACTTCAGATACGGTAATGCTTGGTTATATGGAATGAGATTCTGAAAAATTCCTCATTTCAATCAAAGGACTGACATATCCTTTATGTAAATTAACTATTCCAAGACTGTAAGAGGGTTACTTCAAATCCTATACCATTTTCGTAAGTATTTTATACCAGAAAAATTCAATACAGCAATCTTCCAACTAAGCACTTGCTTATATTTAAGACCTAGTAGTCCAATAACTTCAGATGCTTGAAAGGTAAGCACATGCTTAAGTGCTTCATGGGATCAAAGCCAAAAGGCTCAGCACCTTGAAAAAAATCAAGCTCATAAGCCACTGTTTTACTGACTAAGCTATTAACTATGGGCAATAAGGTTGAGTTACAGTTTCTGCAAAAACTGCAACTTTCAATTTTAAGATGCAACTTTCTAGCATAAATTATCATTTTTCTGCACAAAATGTTGAGAGAGGGCAGGTATCCATATCACAAAACTCACTACCACAATTGGCACCTATTTTGGTAGCCTCAGTAGAGGACAGGAAGACAAAAATACTCACCATAAGAGATGATCTCTGCATTTTAAAAGTTTAGTTATATTGGGATGGTGACAAATTAGCATAAATTGCCACGGATAGTGATGTTTTGTGAATACAAGTCTTCATCACTCTCTAGCAGTGTTAATATGGCATCTTTCACCAGCACTGAATCTACTTTAATAAAAAAGGTGCTGGTGCACGACTGTACAGATCAGGTCTCCACCCAGCAGCATCTTAAGAGTTATTTTCAAAGGGATGAAATTTTTCCTGATGCACAGGACGAAAGCCACCAGTATAGCAGACCCACTGTTCAGCAACACAGGAATACCGCACAACAGCTGAACACTGCAGAACTGGGCTCTGAAGTAGGTTGTCAAAAGCAAGTTGGGATAGGCTAGGGAAGGCATGGCCACTGAATCAGCCATTACACATACCCAGTGGCCATAAGTCACCACAGACCAGTACACAGGTCTCATGGCATCCATTCCCTCTCCACAACCCACAACACTCATGCCATCAGAGTGGGTAGGCTGAATTACACGTCCTGGGGTGTAGCCAATATTTAACATCTATATCTGTAGAGCCCTGCAAATACACAGATGCAGCTATCTGTGGACCATCTATGCAGATCAGATGCAGATATAAATTTTGTATCTAGAGCTCTGAAAACTGCAGATATCTGCTTTATATCCCCAGACTATTTTTGCAGATCTTGGATTGGACACAGATACAAATTTTATATCCACACAGGGCTCTATATATCTAAGCTATAATTCTAGCAATGGGCCAGAGACATTTAGCCTCACAGTAGCTTAAGGAGCATTTGTACATGTTGAATTCATTAATATTAACCCCTCAAACTGATTCAAGATGCCTATGAAAAGGGACTGCACCAATTTTAAGGAAACAGATTTAGCTGAGTCAGTGCAATTTGTGTGTGTAGACTGGGCCTGTAGTACTAAAAAAGTATGCTAGGGCAAAAAAATGCACCTGAACATTCTCTTAGCTGGTTTGTGTATAACCCTTAAGGCCTTTATATTTGCATATTTCAAAAATAGCCAAATGGATGTCTTCTGATCTTGCCCCAGAAGTTCATCTTTGAACTAAGAATAGGGTTGGTAAGATTGTGCAGTACACTCCCATAAAGCTTGGGGCAGATATTTGGACAGTTAAAGCATGTAATCACATATCTAATTTGCAAATGTGGTAATTACACATTCACACCCAAATCAGTGTATTTGTGTGCAGTTATCTAATTTGCAAAAACTAGCCCCCCTTAAAACAGTATTTAAAACTTGCAATGATTCTTTAGTACAATAATCATTCAGCATTGAAACTGCAAAACAGTTCAGCAGTGAGACTGCCAGCTAAACCTGCTTTAATTAGCAACTAATTGTTGTCAATGCTGTTACACTTCCATAGGCAGTGTGCAATAGAACCTTAACTTGACATTTTATCCTCACAAGTTTCAACTTAACTACTTAGGTCTGCCAATATGGATTTATCTAATAAGTCACCATGAATGATTAGTTTAGGTAACAGTTTGTTCTTTAGATGTTTTTGCCTCTGGTAAAGTAAAAATAGAGGTAATTCATGAGAAGTGAATTGAAGTTTCTCATCAACAGAACAGGGTAGTTACAAAGATAAAGGTACAGAGTATATTCCCCCACCCCAAAAAAGAAATCTGAAATATTTCAAATCCTAAATTTGCAGAGGATTCCCAGATTCTCCCTCCAGCCCTCAAAAATGTAACTTACCAGTATATTTAGGGTAGAAAGGTAAGAGATGGAAAACTGAAAAACACAAGGGAAGCCAGGGAGTTTCAGAAAGTAGTCCAATCTGCTGATATGGTCGTCGTATTCTTCCAAGTGACTGAAAAGTGGAGGTTATTTAATTCTTTCACTGGCCTCAAAGATTTACCATTAGACTTCCAGTAAGATGGACGACATGACACTGCTTATTACATACTTTGTTTGAAATGAGACTCTCTTCCCCACTCATCTTGTCTACTGCTTTTGTGCCATTCTAGACACTTTCCATTCCCAGGGATAGAAAGGCTATTTCTTCTTCTGTTTTAGGTCCAGCCACACTAGGACAGTGACTCAGTCAATAAGTTTCTCTCTAGCTTTACCACCTGTTTGGCTACTAGTGTGGACTATTCCACACTCCATAATTACAGAAAGTATGGTAGATATCTGGAGACACATTATGGGCAGTGGGTACAGTTTGCAAAGGGAGGTTGTGCATTTCTCTGGAACTGTCAGCTTCTCGCATGTTCTAAACATGAACAAATCAACAGTTGGAAAGGTTTTTATTTTCCCATCCAGGGAGCTAGCTTGACACTTGAACGAACGGGGTATCTGATAGCAATAGTAGGCTGTTATTCGCCATGTGAACCAGCACCAAAGTGATATAGGACTCTTTCCCAGTGGGCTTCAGTAGAGCTGGGTGAAACAATTTGTTTTGTGGGAAACTGACATTTCAAAATTTGTTTTCATTCCAATCACAACAAATTCCAATTAGAAATTTCCTGAGAAATGGAAAGTCTGAAAATTTCATTTAAAAAATTCAAATTTAGAAAGTTTTGAATTTGTTTAACAAAACCTTGTGAAATGTAGTGTTTTTAAACAGGTTTTTTTAAAAAATTACTGTCAAAATGTCAAGCTATTTCATTATAACAAAAATAAAAGACACTGATTTATAAAATAAGATGTTTCAATCAGTATAAGTAGAAGCTGGTCAATTTTTTTTAAAATTTCCTACAATTTCATTCCAAAATAAAACTGAAGCTAAAAACTTCAGATGATTTTTTTTTGAAAGTTTGGGACTTATCAGAATAGATACAATTTCATGAAAAATTTCATGTGTGTCATACATTTTCTTCTGATAACCGTTTTAATGAATTTTTCTCACCATCTCTAGGTTTCACAGATCTCTGGTATCACAGGAATAGCAAGACTCAGAGATCTTGAGTTCCATTCTAGGCTCTGGAAGGAAGTGTTCTCTAGTAAGTACAGACTTCCGCAATTATCCCCTGCAAGCCTGACCTCTTCTCCCCTTGAACCTGTCCCAGGTCCGTCTTTACTCCACTACTGACTCATTGTCCTGATCTCCACTCCTCAGGCTTCTGATCCCAGTCTACTTGCCCAGCCTGGTCCAGTTCACTCACTTCCCAACCTCTCTCTCCTTCCTGCCCAAGTTCTCCATCCCCACTGGCTCCCAAACATTGTGACCTCCCCTACCCTACAACTTGTCCCAGTTTCTTTGTCTAGCAACTCCCAGTTCTCCCCTGGCACCTCTTCAGATTTTTTCAGCCCCAAATTCTATAACTTAAACTGCACAAGTAAGGGGACTTTCATGTGGATGTTTAAGTACAGAGCATTTTCAAATACAACTTGATATAAGCAGTGATTTTTTTAGCTGATCTAGATTTGATGTTTCTGTGCAGATCCATAAAACACTAAAAAGTTCTCACATTTAGAAATTGCTTAGCTACAACATAGGCTGTGTCTACACTGCCGCGGTAAGTCGACCTATGCTATGCAACGCCAGCTACGTGAATAATGTAGCTGAAGTCAACATACCTTGGGTCGAATTACCACAGGGTCTACAATGTGGGGGGCGGTTAACGGGAGAAACTCTCCTGTCAACTTACCTTACTCTTCTCGTCGGGGGTAGAGTACAGGGTCGACTGGAGAGCGATCTGCTGTCTATCTGGTGGGTCTTCACTAGACCCCCCTAAATCAACCGCCGGTGGATCAAGCTCAGAGCATCGATCCCGGCTGTAGTGTAGATGTAGCCATAGAGGACGACACTTAATCTGGGAGGAGCTTCATTTACACCAAAGCAGTGGCATTATAATGAATGGAGTTGCATCGTTACAAGCGATTTACAGTTGCCTGGGCAACTTAACTCTTCTCCTTTGTGCTTCCATCTTGTACAGCGCATGAGGCAAGGGTCATGTAGAAAGTATATAATCACATTAAGGATGCCCAGGAAACTGTACATCTGAAATGTCCTAAATTTTGAGTGCTTGACTTTGCAACCTAAATAACGTTCATTTGATTGTTTTGGGCATGTAATTTTAGGATTTTTTTTTTTTTAAAGAAAAAAAGGTAAAAAACCAAGTTCTATTAGGTAGACCAGTAACAACCTCCCATACCATGTAACAGCAGGGTTTGAACCCTAAACCTTCAGCACTGCAGTACACACTTGTACCAACTGAACTATAAGACTTCATTAGCTGGCAGCTCAAGAGGGCTTTATCCCAAGGTGGGGGAAGTGGTCATTAGTGCCATATGTCATTGGGGGTAAGCTCTCCGTGCCCACTACTGTAGGTGCTCAGTCAAATCCCAGGTATTCTTAGTGAAGCACAGGCCCAGCTCTTTAGTTGGTTATTCTGATATGCTGCCAAAATTTCCCTGAGCAGCACAAGTGAAAGAAAGGAAATAATTATTTTCAATAGGTTATCAACTCAGTCAAACCTGAATAATATTTCACAGAACGAGTGGAAAGCATGTCTTTAGCCCCCAAGATTTGTCCCTGCCAAGTTTCAAAGAACTGCCACAAACAAGAAAAGTGTTAAAGCTTCTAAGTAAAAAAGTCACAGGCATCTTTTATAATTGAAAGTGTTAGGCAATCTAAATGTAGGGGTTGCTACCTGTTTGCAGATAATCTGCAGAACATTAAAACTGGCAGAAATTCAGTTATTGAAGGCATCTCTTTCAGCACATTCAGGTACAGAACATAAACCATTTAATCTTGAAGTTATCACGTAATGACACTACATACCAGTGATCACAAAAAACAAGAACAGTTTGGGACCTTTCTACATAAACTACAACTTCAATACAATTTAACACTGTTGAAGTGCTGCACTGTGATCAATCTGAGCTTTGCTGTACAGTGCTCTTAGGCCCTGATCCTACATCACTGCAGTCACTGGAAGTCCTTCCATTGACTTCAATGGGTACAGGACCAGGACCAGGCCCTTGGTCACCTGAACAAACTTTACTAACAAACTTCTTATTGGAAACAAGAGCGTTGTGGAGTTCAAATGGCATTTCTGAGAGCATGCAGATTACTGAAAAATGTTTAAAAAGCCAGGTTCAGACAATCTTCTATATACACAAAAGTCCATCTGTCGCAGACAGGCAACTGTAACTCAGATTCATGAGCTTGCCCTAGTTTTTGGTAGTGTCCTGCACACTTCTAATAATTAAAAAATAAACATAAAAAAATAGTCGCCACAATGGTTTTACATCACTCCAACTTGTACCAGGATGCAATCTCTTCTTCCTACTTCCAGTATTGTTCTTTCACTGTTGCTTTTCAAATGCAAAAACCAAGTAAATACCTATGAAAAAAGAGAATATTTAAAATTTGCATTACTTCCTGCTCTCCAAAGGTTTCAAACATAAAGACAGACATTTCCCTCTCTCCTAAGCTGTTGCAGAACAAATTCTATTTATTAAAAGAAACTGCAACAATGGCTACCCCATCAGTTACCATTTCTTATTACAGCAAATTTTTAAAAGCAACTTCTAGTATTGCACCTGCAACTTTTGTATGCAAAAACCCACGTCTCCATTCAAACGTATTTTTGTATTTAAGAGGCTGGGTTGGATTTCTTCTGAAATCGTAACCACAAATCTAAGATACAAAATATGAACCTAAATTAAATGCAAAGTGATTATCAATAAGTATTTTAAATGCAGTAGCACACTATCATCAGCTTAACGCAGGGGTGGGCAAACTTTTTGGCCCGAGGGCCACATCTGGGTATAGAAATTATATGGCGGGCCATGAATGCTCAGGAAATTGAGGTTGGGGTGTGGGAGGGGGTGAGGGTTCTGGCTGGAAGTGCAGACTCTGGGGTGGGGCCTGAAATGAGGAGTTCAGGGTGCAGGAGGGGGCTCTGGGCTGGGGCAGGGGTGTGGACTCCGGCTGGGGGTGCGGGCTTTGAGGTGGGACTGGGGATGAGGGGTTTGGGGTGTAGGAGGGTCCTCCGGGCTGGGACCAAGGGATTCGGCGGGTGGGAAGGAGATCAGGGCTAGGGCTGGAGTGCAGGCTCCGGGCAGCGCTTACCTCAAGCAGCAGCATGTCCCCTCTCCAGCTCCTACGCAAAGGTGCAGCCAGGCAGCTCTGCTGCATGCTGCCCCGACCACAGGCGCTACCCCTGCAGCTCCCATTGGCCACAGTTCCTGGCCAATGGGAGCTGCGGGGGCAGCACGCAGAGCAGAGCTCCCTGGCTGCCTCTACACATAGGAGCTGGAGGAGGGACATGCTGCTGCTTCCGGGAGCTGCGTGGAACAGCCCCCGATCCTGCTCCCCAGCTGGAGCACGGCAAGCCCCAGACCCTGCTCCCCAGCGGGAGTTCGAGGGACAGATTAAAACAGCTGGCGAGCTGGATCTGGCTGGAAGTGGCCCTAGTTTGCTCACTCCTGGCTTAATGCAACATTATTTGCAGTTAAACATTCACATTTCATTACCAGAGTGCTTGACATGCCACCTTAACTCTGCTCCCTTTTATGTATGAGGGTCAGTCTTCAAATCACAATTTCTTCGATTTATAGGTGCACATAAAGTAATACCAATCCTAAATTTAAAAACTTATTTCTATATAGTGGGCAAAATTAAGGTTATGAGTTCAACTCTGTACAATTAAAAATAAGGAAATCTGACTAAAATCCAAAAGATAAGGAAAATTGAAGTTTGCTAATTTAAAAAAAAAGCAAGATCTGAAAACATACTGCTAGAGCGACACTCCGCAGAAATACTTAATTTGGTAAGTAATCAAAGAAAGATATGGGACAGTGAAATCTGTGGAGACCCGTATGTTTTATAGAAACAGAGACGTTCATTTATTGTGTCAGAAAGTGGTGCGAGACCAATTTCTTATGAGAACAAACAGAATCCAATTTGACAGTTATTATGGGCTTCCAGCTGGCATCAAATATATTTGTTTATGATAAGTCATTGCTAGAAGGTTGCTCAATCTACACAGTAAGCCTGAATGCCTTTTCCAGCAGTGAAACAAAATGTTATTCTTTTTAATTTGATCAAGCTATGACTACATCCTACTCCTTATAAGGCACTATTTCTCACTCTCTCTCTAATGGAAACAGAGAAACAATTACTTTACAAAAATGTGAAAACCCACATTTATGAGATTAGAATAGTTGCTGAAAAGAAGAAAGAAATCTTGTAGTTATAAGAGTTTTCCATATTTTCCCTTTACAACTGGACTGATGTATGTTTATCTAAACTGAAACAGTCATAATAAGAGAACATTAGTTTAGTTTGTACAACCAAAGCACTAAAGGGGAGTAAAGAATTACTTGAAGAAAATTAAGGCTCCATATGAGAAAAATTGTGACCCAAGACTGTATGAAAACTCACGCGATTTAAAAAAAAAAAGGCCTTATTTAACACACTTCTGAGGATGCCAACACATACAAAACTCTGGAAGAACATTAACCTGATAGTATATGGCTTTTTGTCTGCCATAACTTATATGAAAACTGTCTCTCGGAAGGAAATATTTTTTTCTAATCAACTTCTTTTCTTCTTTGGAAAGAATTTCAGAAGAAAAAAAAATCTTTAAAATTTTATGATTTAGAAAAAATTTTATGACCTCTCTCTAAAAACATTCAGAATGTAACAATGTTGTATTATTTAAAAAAGCCTACACATCATCATTAGATTGTATCCTCAATCACCATCAGACTTCTTATTTATTCCTAACCTGCTTGCGTCTGAAGTATACTAACTACTGAGAAAAGCAATATGCAATATCAACAGCCCTCAAGAAAATAATCGGGTTTGCTTGATAATTGCTTGCTAATTTTTACTTGGCTCTTTAATTTGCCTCAAAAGGTGAAACTTCTATTTTATTAAAATTTTACTGCACAATCAGAAAAAAAGCCTGTGCTAAGCTAAGGTACAAGGTGCCAAACGCTTAAGACCAAATCTATCAGCCTTCAGAGTTTCCATTCCATCTTTGCTACAAAAAAAGCCTTCTCCCAAACTATGCATTTATTCCTCGAAGTTTTGAGCACTGCAAACTGCTTCTGTTAAGTATATTTAAATTGAAACCCAGTTATAGGGAACTAAATCCTAAATTAAAAGGAATCTGATTTTCAAAGCTATTGAACACAAAAATGGGTACCTTTTATTTAGTGCTTAACCTCAGGTCACCAAGTTTGAAAGTATCTGCTTAATTGTTACACTCATTCACAATGTCCAAGGCAGTCATGTTATTTATTAAACAGTTTTGATAAACAATAGTATCAAACTTTGCAAAGAGTACTTACTTGTTGCTTCCCATTCAGATTTACTCAAGGTTCCCTTTAAAGAAATTGATAATAAGGCAATATCACAAATGGAGTATGATGAAATATAAATCAAACATTCCCCATAATCATGAATATTTTAAACAGTTAATAACAAAAATACTTGTCTAAGAAACCAAGCAGTTTTCTCTTTACATAGATTAATTTAATTAATCACCTATCAACTAATAGGGAAATTTCTTTTTCAGTCATCTGCAGGTTTGAGATAATAGTTTAGCTAACTCTTTTATTGAGTTTTTCCCCCTTGATATAGGGTTTTATGTTACACTATCATTACATTTTTATTATAAAGATCAGACCTTTATTTAAATATATCAATGAGTGGATAAACAAGTGCTTGAAAAATAATCTCAGTTTAAAGGGAAGAATGTTTCAACCTATGACTTACATTCTACATGGATATGCTACCCTTTAGTGTAAAGGACAATTAAACATCAGGTCTCTTGTGGAAGAGAGCGGGTATTGGTCATTCTAAACTATAGTTGTTTCTTTGAAGAACATAGTAAGTTTTCCATTTAATTTTAACACTGATTTTTATAAAATTGAATATGCCATTAAATAAATTGTCTACTAAGGCCCTAATTTTCTGAACACTTATGTATGTACTTTATACAGATGAAGAATTCCATTGACTTCAATCAGGGCTGGTGCAACCATTTAGGCGACCTAGGTGGTCGCCTAGGGCACTGGGATTTGGGGGGCGCCATTTTCTTTGGCAGCGACCGCGGCAGCCGGATCTTCGGCCGCCCCAGTTGCTGCCGGCATTTAGTTAAGCAGCCACAGCGTGCTCGGGGAGGAGGCGGGGCAGGGGTGAGTTGTTTCACTTCTCCCGCCTCCCAGGCTCGCGGCGCCAATCAGTTTAGGCGCCACAAGCCTGGGAGGCGGGAGAAATGAAGCAGCAACAGTGTGCTCATGCGCGGAGCAGGGGTGAGCTGGGGCGGGGGGGGGTTCCTCAGGGCGGAGGTGGGGAGCTGTCGCGGGGGGGTGGCGCGAACCTCAGGGCAGAGGGGGGGAGCGCACCTCAGGGAGGAGGTGCGGGGGGGGGGGCACAAGGTGGAAGTTTCGCCTAGGGCGCGAAACATCCTTGCACCAGCCCTGACTTCAATGGAACTGAAGTTAAGCAGAAGCCTAAGTGTTTGCAAGTCTAGACCCTCCGTTTCACTGAGCACAATTTGCTTCTGAAAAGATTCTATCACTTAAATACAAACCACTTACCAGAGGTAACTTTGGTTTGCCATCTTTCATGAGCTTTTCTGCATGCTCATAATCATCAGGTTTATCAGAGACAAGTTTGGAATTATCATTTGCAGGATATGGCTGAAGAAAAGACGTAAGTTACTACATAATGACTAGATGTTTTTAAAAACAAACACACAAAAAAAGTGAACCAAAATAGGCTTGTGCCATCTGACTTGAGCTAACAGGGCTCAGGTTAAGGGAATGTTTAATTGCAGTGTAGACATTCAGGCTCAGGCTAGAGCCCAGGCTCCAGCCCAAAACATCTACACCACAATGAAACAGCCCCTTAGCCTGAGTCCCACAAGCCAAAGTCAGCTGGAACAGGCCAGCCATGGGTTTTCAATTACACTGTAGACATACTCTAAAAGATGCCTTAAAGGGAGCTCAATACCTATGAAAAAAGTCAATCTGCAGTTATTTCAATGCCTACCATTAGATATCCAAGTCTGAAAATTTAGTCTCATTATTTGCTTTCTGGAAAAAAAAATTAAACCAATTTTTATGCTCAAGCAGATGTATACGAAATCCTATTTAATTACGTCAAACAGTGAACCAGAATTGACTAGTACTTACTGCAGAGAAATGATAGATATGTATCTCTATCTATAGAGCTTATCGATCACATTCACTATTGTAAGACTGTCCCATCACTGTTCTGTAATAGGGTAAAACCGATAAGATTGAAGTGGCTGCTGAATTGTTTGCCCCAAGTACTGGAAATGAAGTCCTATAAAATTCTGAAGTTATAAAAATAGATGAATGTTCAAAACATCAAAAAATGAGGCATGACATAGCTATCATTTTAAACAAAGTTACCAACTGGAGTTTTAAAATAGATTTAGTAATTGTGAAAGATTCTAGATACCAGAAAGTGATTTTTACTTATTCACAGTTCAAGCTGTAGGACAGGTACCAGTTCAAGTTCCTGCACACTGCCAGGGCAACTCACCATAGTCCTGTTCTGAAGGTAAGGCTTCTAGATCAGGACATGAATTACCCATAGAGGCCCAATGCTAGAAAAGGTATATCTACAGTACACAATTATGTCAACCGATATGTCAACACACAGCCACCGCAGTAATTAAATCACTTTTGCATGTCCACACTATACTCCTTGTGTCGGCGGTGCATGGCCTCACCAGTATAGCACTTGCACCGATTTACTGTTAGTCTGGGGCACTGTGGGATGACAACAATAGACGTAAGCAACGCAGTGTCTACACGGACATCTACACCTAACTACATTGACCTAAGCACTATGCCACTTGCGGAGGTGGAGTTAAGTCAGCATGGCAGGCAAGTTACATCGGCAAGAGTCACATTTTAGTGTAGCTGTTTATAGAGTTATGTTGATGTAAGCTGCCTTATGTTGACCTCTGTAGTGTAGACCAGGGCTTTGTCTAGTATACTATCACAGCTATCAACTTGGATGGGCATCAGTCATCATGTTTAAAAAAAAAAAGTCTACAAACACGACAAACTACTATCATTTCACACAAGCCATCACAAAAATGTATATTGCATCTGTAACACATAATTTATATAGTATTTACATCGCCAATGTTTGTCCTTTCTTGATGCTGCCATTGCAAAAACCTTGCTTCTGACCTTAAGCACTGTAGCGTCCTTTTCATCTTGATAGTTAATCCAAAATACTGTGGCAAAACCATATTCTTCTCTCTGATCCTTTTCCCCCTCCTTGACTCCTTTCATTAGCTTCCTTGCAAAATTAACCTACCATCCTTGTCTTCATTTTTCAACACATCTTTGTCCCTGTTCATACATCTTTAATCTTGTTTCCTCTTATTCTCAACTCTTGCTCTTCATTCTGCTCACTCTAAACTTTCTGCTCTTCTGGTATAAGCAAATTCTCTCCTGACAGGTTATGGCTAGGTCTTCACTAACCAAAAAAAGGTGTGCTTTTATTATGGTGTAACTAATGCTGGTTAGCTATTCTGTGTACAAACATAGTGGAGACAAGGCCCTTTAGTTTTACTGCAATGTAAACTAGGCAAGATCAACCACAGTCAGGAGTGTGTGTATAGTGCTAACCTCTCCAGGTTTGGAAAACTGACTGAAGCTGCAGAAGACACACACACACCTGTTCCTTGGGGGAACCAAGTGTAAGTGAGACACTGAGGGTAAAAGATTTATAGCTTTGTCCAGCAGTAGACTAGTTATGGATTTACATTTAAAAGAATAATGGTCCTGTATATACAAAGTATTTATTTTTGTATACATAATTCAATTCTTGCTCGGTTTTCTAATAAATAAGGTTTCTTGCACATAAAAAAAAGTAATTTTATGACAGACAACAGCAAGTCCTTCTATTCCAATTCTTTCTCTTGTTTATAATGGAGGCATCGGACCACTCTTTACAATGAACAGTTGTTTATTAGCACCAGATATTACAAATATATACACACACACCTATATCAAAAGATAAGCAAATACAATACAAAGAACAAGTGTGCAGAACCTGTTAAATGGAAATTACAAGTATAACATGCATAGTTGCCTAGTAACCTAATATAAAAACTTGTCCTCGCCAGAATATACTTGAAACTCGTTAGCTACAAAATTTAGAAGATTAACTGCTTTCAGCAGCATGCCATAGGAACTATTTGGCTCCTACAATGCCAGCACTTGACTAGTAATCATAATTTATTGCCCAAAGCTACTGCTAAACTAGATCAACCCCAGCAAGAAGCAAAACACTATTTAAATGAAAGCATGAGTTTTTTAAAATCAGCATTTTTATATTTACCTCCAAAGCCTGCATTCGCTTTAACAGCATTTTATTTTCCTCATCCTTAATCTTTTCTTCGTAGAATTCCCGAAATGTCATTTTGTAGACTAGTTTCATGCCATATTTTTTTGCCATTCTGTGAAAAAGCAACAAAAGCCTGAGTTTATCATAGTTGATAGTTTTGAACCACAGGGACATCATATGGTCTTCAGTAGGACTGAAACCTCTAAGGTTATATACTTATGGCTTTTATCAGAAAGGCTGGAAAAGTCCACATTGCCATCAAATATCCATTTGCAAGGAGTTATGTCATCAAAAATTCTCTGCTCTAAGCCTGGGTATAAATATTTCTGACTTGGACAGAGCAATTTCTCTTTCCCTGAAACACTGAAGTTTTGATGACAATTCAATCTGAATTTTTTTTTTTTTTTTTTGCATTATGCCCCTGCATCAAGATCAGCTACTATGACCCCTTGAACCCATGAAGAGTTCTATCAACTTAAATGGGATTCTGCACAGGTCTATACTAACAGAACCTAATACTGGAGCTGGGCCTATAGGAATCAGAGGCCTTTTGCCTAATTATTATTATTGTTTATCTGTGTTACCATAATGCCTAAGAGTCCTGATTATGGACCAGGACTCCACTGTACTGCACTCAGTACAGAGAGAATAAAAAGAGAGTCCCTTCCCCAAGTATAAGACAAGAAACAGCAGATAGATATAGACAGGGAATACAAGGAAACAATGAGACAGTATTGGTCACCATGATAGGCACTAGTATTAGCATACCAGCAGTCTAACTGTTGTCAAGTCTGAGGCATCACTGCAAAGGCGAGACCTTTAAGAAGGGATTTTAAGGATAACAAGGTAGCTTTGTGGGTGTTTACATGGATCTAAGAAATTAACAAGTGGGAAGTGAAGGCTGGCATTACTGGCCAATCAGCAGGAGCTGACATTTCAATAGTAAATGACAGATGACTAATAGGGGGATGTGCCTTGAAAGCGAGCACAAACATCTAACGTTTGATGTGAGAAAGGGAAGCCAGTGAAGTGATCCAAAGAGAGAAGTTATGTGGTCAAGGCAGTGGGCTAGAATAATATTCTTTGCAACAGCATTCTAAATGGATATGAATGGGCAAGACTGCATTTGTCAAGGCTAGAAAAAAGAATGTTGCAGTAATGGAGACATGAAATGGTGAGAACCTGGACAAGCTGTGCGGATGAATAGGAAAGGCTGTATCTTACATTAAGAGAATCTATAAGACTGAGATAGAGAATGGACGCAAGGATCTAGAAAGGTCTGAGTCAAAGATGAAGGACTAATTATTGACGTGGGCAACAAGCAAGATGGTCGTGCTTCAGCTAACGATTTAAAAGTCACAAGACAGAGGCGAAGATTTCATTTTGGACAGAAGGATGACGGTCCGGAGGGAAGAGATAGATCTGAGAGCTGTCACTATAGAGAGGATAGTTGAATTTGTGCTGCAGAGGAGATTATCCGAAGTGTAAAGAAGAGAAAGAGACCAAATGACAGAGCTTTGTGGAAGCCAGACAACGTTGGAGGTGGGGAAAAGGTGGATACACTGAAGGACTTGCTGAAGGAGCAATTAAAGAGGTAGGAGAAGAACCAGAAGAGGACAGTGTAACAGAAATCAAGGGACAAGAAGAGCATGATGATGGTGTCAAAGGCCACTGACAGGTCGAGGATGAAGAGTACCGGTTCTGAGCTTCGCCTAGGAAACTATCATTAAAGACTTTGTCAAGAGCCTTTTCAGTGGACTGCAAGGGGCAGGTATTAGACTGAAGAGAGTCTGGGATGGAACTGAAGGAGAGAAACTACAGACAACAATTCTAAATAACATTTTCAATTAGCTTAGACCTTGTCTACACTATGCGGGGAGATTGATCTAAGTCAATAACATAGCTGAAGTCGACATACTTAAATCTATTTACCATAGGGTCCACACTACGCTATGTCGATGGGAGACGCTCTCCTGTCGACTCCCCTTGCACCTCTCATTTAGGTGGAGTACAGGAGTCAACAGGAGAGCAATCTGTGGTTGATTTAGTGGGTCTTCACTAGACCCCTCCAGTAAGTGTAGACAAGCCCTCAGACACGAAAGGGAGATGGGACAGTAGTTGGAGAGGCAAACGGTGTCAAGAGTGGCATGTTTTCTTTCTTTTGGGTTTAAGATGGGAGAGGTTGAAGCATGCTTGTATTATAAGCAGAAAGAGCAAGGGGTTAAGGAAAAAAGTAAGGGAGGAGATAAGTATGGGTGAGAGATCAGGAGATGGGATGGGTTCAGTGCACAAAGTGGAGAGGTTAGAGGAGGAGACAAGGGAGAAAGAAGAGAATATGGGAAGGAAAGGCAAGCTGTGGGCAGAGGAAGGTCATATCTTTCGTCAATTTTTCAAACAGTGTTACATTTTTTAAAATCTGTTTCATATATAATGAAACAACTTTTAATTAAAATTCATTTTGTACATATGTATAAATTCCTCCCCACACACACAAGCACACACAAGAAGTTAGCTGAAAGTGAGATTTTTAGCTAGATGCATATTTACATATCCTCAAACACTGACCATAGAGCAGTGTTTCTCAACTACCAGTCTGTGGAAGCCTCCTGGGTCCATGAGATTTCACTGACAGTTTAGGAAGACAGCAAGTCAGTCCCAGATATCAAAAAGTTGAGAAACACTGCTGGAGTATATACTATTTCAGAGGAAGTCTTCGGAGGAAAAAAATTGGGCTTTTTACCTTCTTTAGCTTCATTATGATTTAAAAAGAAGGCCTGAAAGAAAGAAGGCCCATTTCACAATTAACCCCAATAATAAGAGTTCTCTAGGACAGATTATGCCTTCAGTGACTCCCGTGCAACCCTACTGCCTGCAACTAGTTGTGCTTTAGTAAGCATTTATATCAATAGACTGACAAGTCTGAACAGAATCCTCAGCATTCTTAGATATGTTGGCTCTACAAGCCTAACAGTGGCTTTTTTTTATTCTATCCACATATATCACATGGGCAGATCACTTCACTTTTTTAGTGATACTTTTCAGAGCAGAAATGCTCCCTGAAGGGTAAAATCCTGGCTCCAGTGAGTCAAATAGTTTTACACTGACTTCAACAAAGCTAGGATTTCTCCCCACGTATCTTAGCATTTTAAGTAATAGCAGCAGGGGAAATGAGTTCATTCTGAGGCACAACTGACATTTAGTAGGGTCCTGTTAAAAAACATGGAGGCCTTAAAATAGTTGGCAGCACAGCATAACCAATTTACAAATACTATAAAAATATAAAGTTTTAGCTACCTGATCAAGAATCTGAAACACTGTTTTACACCAGCATCTTAATTTGGGGCTACTACTCAGGATCTGAAGATAGATTTTTTTATTGCAAGAATTTTCACTACCAATACTCCAAATATGAATCAGATTTGAGAGAATAATAATAAAACATTTTAAGTAGTATATCCTGATATTACAGTAATGCCTGGTGGTAGATTTCTGCTAGACAAGTGCTCATATAATTCTTCAAAATTTGATTATATAATGAAGTCAGAAGTAAACTTACTCTATCAGCAAAGGAAAATAAACCAAGAACTCAGGGACATCAACAACTCCTTCCAAGTTAAAGTCATACTTGCAGCCAAACAACGGATACTCCCCCTTCTTCTCAAACTGTACAGTGTACACATCATTCCCAAATGAATCCGTTTCTGAGGCTTCAAGTCGCTTTCTACATAAAGATATATAAAAAGAGTAATCATTGATAAATACACTGTTATTCTCATTTTGCAGATAAAGAAACTAAAGAAAGGTGCAGGGACCTTGGACAAGGTCACAGAAGGACAAAGTCCATTCCAGTGCCCTATTCTCTGCACTGCACTGTCTCCCTTAAGAAACTTAGCCATCAATTAGGACTAACATAAAAACATGGGAATGAAAATGTTTTTATTCAAATTTCAACAGTCTGAAGATAATGGGTTATAACACTCAAAGGGGTCAAGAATTAGACAAGCATGGAAACTGAACTCTTTATCCTTTAGAGGCAGTTCAGGGTTAGAAATAGGCAGATTAAAAAATGTCATAGCGCTTGCAGCTACAGCCCACGTTGTACTTGTTTTGTCACCAATTAAATCAATACAGAAGCATTACGTGCTAGGAACTGTAATACCCTGAGGGCATGCCTCCCTATGAAAGATGAGGGTGGATGCAATCTGCTCCATTTTATTCAAGTTACTATATGTCTGACTCTCTCGGCAAGCAGGCAACACAGGCCCTCAGCTGGAAACATTTTGCTGTAAAATACATCAAGGGCACCCAAAGAGTGACTCTCCTTTAAATTTGATAATATTTCATACAATTTTAAAAATTAATAGAATGAATAGCACTTACACAAGCTCAAAGCTATTTGGAGTTGTGCCGATAAAATACCCTCCAGGACAGAGATTCCCGCAAGCATTTTTAAGCATCATGTCAGCCTGCTCATATGTCTCAAATGAGTAATGGTAAACAAATTGACAGCTGCATATGTCGAAGCACATATGTGGATCACTGTAACTGTCAGACAGAAGTTCCTGAAATGGATTAAAAAGAGTTATGAGACATATACCAAAGGCTGCAGAAACAAAAAAAAGTGGTTTGTGTTAATCCTCCAGCAGTGCATGCCAATCCCAGAATCCAAGTACTTGAAAGAAAAAAAATAAAGTTTATTTCCCTCTTCCCTCAGCAAATTCAGACATGAACTACTGCTTGGTAGAAAGAGAAATAAAATGAAATAGAAAGCCCATTAAGTTACAACTTTTAGTTTCCAAAATAAATTCTAGTATTTATTGCAAGCTGAGAGTTCAGCTGCAAGTGAATTATGGCAAATTTTATTAAGATGAATTTTCGGTTTACAAAATTTGTAGATATTTGTACATGTTTTTGTGCTTTCTAAATAAAAAACAGCAAGATATGTGACGTCAGTTTTGAAATACAATTTACTAGGTTAAAAATAATCAATGTATCATTTTTAATCACATGGTTTTATTGCATGCACTTGCACACACACCCTTTCCCCACAGACACAATTAATCTGTTATTGCTAGAATGAGCCCTTAGAATTTGAGTCAGACTGGTCTTTCCACAAGCCTTGCTACAAGAGACCAAAGCTGTGAAAAGTTATCAAAATAAGTTCTAAATATAAGCAATATGGAAAATAAAAATGCTACTGGAAAACTTCACCTAATATGCTGCATTTCAGTAGCATGAAGATTATTTAGTCCTCTTGCTCCTAAATTAAAGTCAGAAAGTCTTCCACATTTGTTCTGGGGGTAGAACAGAACACGGGCCCATCATGACAAATTTTTATAACTTCCCTAGTGGCTACGTAGCAACAGTTAGCAAAATTTTAGGAATAATATGACCCCACTAGTTAGTGGGGAAATTGAAAGGCACCTTTGGTAGGTGAAAGATGTATTCATCTTTTTCAAGAGTACATTATAAAACAACGAAAGAGTTTGTCAGAACTCGTTTTAAGCAACTGTTTGTTAACTTATATAGTTCTAATGATTAATGTAGGGCTTTTCTACATAGAGACTCAGCGTATAGCAAGCTGGGGTGTAAAATTTACAGCACACTAACCTGCTGTGTGCTAAATGGCCAAAGTGCACTACGGAATGAGTGTGTGACAGCAGAGTCCACACAGCCAACTAGTGCATTGTACATTTACACCCCCATCTTGCCACACACTAAGGCCTGGTCTACACTGGGGCAGGAGGGGGAAATCGACCTAAGTTATGGAACTTCAGCTACATGAATAATGTAGCTGAAGTCGACATACTTGGATCTACTTACCATGGTGTCTTTACTATGGTAAGTTGACGTCTGACACTTCCCCGTCGACTCCGCCTACGCTTCACGCTCCGGTGGAGTACCAGAGTTGACGGGAGAGCGCTCAGCGGTTAATTTATCACGTCTAGACTAGCCGCGATAAATCGACTCCCGCTGGATTGATGGCTGCCCAGTGCATAATGTAGACAAGCCCTAAGTCTGCATATAGACAAGTCTTTAGTGCAGGGGTGGGCAAACTATGGCCTGCAGGCCGGATCTGACCTGCCAGCCATTTTAATCTGGCCCTCGAGCTCCTGATGGGGAGCGGGGTCTGGGGCTTGCCATACTCTGGATCGCCAGCCAGGGAGCAGGTTTAGGGGCTGCTCTGCACAGCTCCTGGAAGCAGGGCATGTCCCCTCTGCAGCTCCTACACATAGGGGCAGCCATGGGGCTCGCTGCTCCCATCCTAAGGGAGGGCCCCACAGCTCCCACTGGCCGGGAACCACAGTCAACGGGAGCAGCAGGTGCGGTGCCTGCAGACAAGGCAACACGCAGCAGAGCCGCCTGGCCATGCCTCTATGTAGGAGCCGTTTGGGGGACATGCTGCTGTATCTGAGAACCACTTGAGGTAAGCGCCACATGGAGTCTGCACCCCTGAGCCACCTCCCCCAACCCTGATCCCCCTCCCATCCTCTGAACCCCGGAGGACCCTCCTGCATCCCAAACCCCATATCCCCATCCCTACTCCAGAGCACACACCCATGCCCCAACCCCCTGCCCCAGCCCTGATCCCCCTCCCATCCTCTGAACCCCTCAGTCCCAGCCCGGAGGACTCTCCTGCATTCCAAATCCCTCATCCCCAAACCAACCAAAGAGCCCGCACCCCCAGCCAGAGCCCTCACCCTCCCCCCTGCACCCCAACTCCCTGCCCCAGCCCTCTCCCACACCCTGAACTCCTCATTTCTGGCCCTACCCCAGAGCCTGCTGGAGCCCTCACCCCTTCCCACACCCCAACCCCCAATTTTGTGGGCATTCATGGCCTGCCATACGATTTCTACACCCAGATGTGGCCCTTGGGCCAAAAAGTTTGCCCATCCCTGTTTTAGTGTAACAATTTAACCTTAAATTAAAGTGCTCCCTCCTCGAAACGCTCCTGAACTTTTACTCTAGTGACTTCCAACATTTATTCAAATCAGAATGCCAAGAAACTAGTTACAACACTAGTAAATAAAGCAGAACAACTGTACCTTGGAGCTATCAGCTGTTATAAATTCTGCATTGAAAATGTATTCATTAGAACGACACCGGGCTTTCATGTCAGCATACCGCTGTTGGCACTGTTGCATGGAAACTTCAGCAATATCTATAAAAAAAATAAACTGCATACACAAACTTCTCTTCAGATAGGTATGATTGGAGTTAGAGCCGATATACCATAGTATGAGTAAAAGCTGGTTTTCAGTAGCTATGCTCCATTATGAAGTTTTATTTATACTTATGTGGACTACAAGGAACTAGGCACATTAACTTGTTACACACATACTTGGTACTAAAAATGGCAGAGAGCCAAACCAATGCCCTTAATTTTAATTTAGCCCTCATACAATAAAATAGAAATTCCACAGAATGTAAGCTTTAATAAAAGAAATTTCTAGCCATTACAGTTGTACTGGAAACCTTCACAATGTGAAGAGACTGATGGATGTAAAAATGATGCAGTGTTGTCTTCAAGAGTTTGCAGAGAACTCTAAAGAGTTCTAAGGCCTGGTTAGACTAGAAAAAAAATGACATTTGACATGGATGGATACAGTTCAACTCTGTGGGTTTTTGAAGTGCTACTGAAGGTGGTTTCTTTTTCTTTACACTTGCAGATAAAAGGTGCTTAGTTGAAATTATTGAGGACATTCAGGGCTGCTCTGTGCTACAAAGTAGCTGACGGCTGTGAAAAATTTCATGCCATGGGTGATGTAATTAAGTTGATCTAAGCCCTGATATACACACCACTGTAGTGTTTCTAACGTAGACATACCTCACTGTAGCAGTAAGAAATTTGTCTAGTGTAGACTACATCTAAGAGATGTGAATGCCACAGGCATAACTGCTGACTGAATAACGAGGACAATGAGACAGTTTTAAATATTATTAGTGTGCAATGTGTAACTGGTTTAGACCATTATAGGAAGTGTGTACACAAATCAGTTAACTGAACATGCAAATGGCCAAAAATACCCAATGAGGGTAGAAAATAACTGTGGTCCTCAAGATATCAAGAATAATTTCCCCCCTCTATAAAATACATAACTATTAGTAAAGGACTGTTACTATAAGGAAATCTTTAAAATATATCAGATTTAAACAAAAATGCTATTTAGATATGGTAAAAGGAATGAAGGGTTCAGTCAATCAGATCCCATCTCCTCCTCATAGCTAATTCTGCAGCAAAGACAATTCCAACCCTGTGATATCACAGTAAACTGGTAAAATAAAAATTAGCCTTTCCCCTAGCATTATAATTTTTCTCAGAATCTAAAATCTCTAAAAATAGTTCCTTGCTTTTTCCATAGTAAAGATAGTTTTCAGGATAACACCAATGCACTTGTTTTGCAGTGCTATATTGCCAGTATCTTCCTTTAAAACTTCCTTGATAAAATGCTCCAGTAACTAGAAAGCAAACTTAAGATCAAGATTATACAACTCTGTATTATTAATTCTGTAAACAACGGTTGATTAATTTGATTCTGTAATTAACTGGTGACTAAGGGTGTCTATACTATCTACACTGCAATTGAACACCGATGGCTGGCCCGTGCCAGCTGACTTAGGCTCGTGAGACTTAGGCTAAATGGCCATTTAATTGAGGGGTAGAAGTCTGGGCTCACGCTGCAGCCTGAGCTCTGGGACCCTCCCACCCAACAGGGTCCTGGAATCCGGTCTGCAGCCCAAGTCCAAACATCTATGCCACAATTAAACAGTTCCTTAGCCTGAGCCTGTGGGCTTTTAACTGCAGTGTAAATATACACTCCGTTTTTCACGGAGATTTTAAACAAACATTTTTACTCAATTCCAAATATTCACTTTGTATTTATGAGGTAAAATGGATGATAACTGAAAAGAAACACTAGGGACCTTCCCCTGTTTATGCTAACAGTTTAACCAGGAACCATTATAAAATGAACATGATAAAAAAAAGCCAGGGCAGAGCACTGAAATGAAGTTCCTTCACAGCAAGCACAGCGTTTTTGGACATATCCAGAAAGAAAGGAACGAAGTGTCGGGTTCATGGTACATGCATACATTTCCACAGAACCTTTTGTACTGTCTCTAGAAAGTTACTTTGCCTTCTTACCTGTGCACACAAGTTTGCTGATTTTGCCTTTTTTCCATTTAAGCAGGTCTCCACCTTTGCCACATCCCAGATCCAACACAGTGATATCTCGCTTCCTACGTCGTACCTTTTCTATAAATTCACCTACAAAAGAGAAAGCACACATTGAACTAACAATGAAGCCTCTTTCATTATACAAAGTTCCCTAAAGCACCAAAGTCTGATATTTTAGAATTTCAAAATTTATTGGAAGACTACATTAGAGTTTGTTTAAAAAAAAAAAGTTTATTCGATCTCTGTATAATTCTTTTCCTGAAGTATGTTTTTTTAAGTGTGTGTGGATTGGTGGGGAGAGGGGGAGACTTTTTTGAAAACACATTTTATCAATGTCATAAAAGATTTGGAGGGGAAAAAAAGAATGAATGCTTCCTGAGCTGAGTGTTGTGTGTGCAGCATAAGCCAAGCCTTGCGAAGGAAGGGGTGTTTTACAGGACAGAAAAAAAGCAATGTGTTGCTTTGTTTAACCCTGAGCCCAGAGGTGGACTGACAAAATACAAAAGGAATCTCATCCAGAATGAGGTTGGGTATGAATTATGAGCATGAGAGAACATTATTTTAATTAAAAGAAGGAATGAGCTACCCTAGTGGGTCTAGGAACACCATTGCGGACCAACTCAGAAACAGGTGGAGAGTGGAAAAAGGCAACAGAATATAGTATTTTTTTGGCTGCCATCATATTGCAAATTTACACATTTGATTCTCTCTTTACTACCCAGTCTAAGTTTTAGTAAGCATTACAAGGATTCTCCTTTCCAAAGAGTATTTTTTATCCCATGTGTGTTAGCTTGCATTTTTCAAAGTGGAATTTCATTTTGTTGCTTTTTATCCCTGGTATTACCCTCTCTAGGATCCTACATTATTTCTCTGCCCTAAGCAGTGTAAGGATCTTATGCAAATTTCTTTGATGTTAGTTTACTCCCAGTACATTCACAAAGTTATTAATTAAGCCTACACCCAACAATATTCCTTCTGGCATACCTGCAGACCCCTCCCTCCTCAACTTGATACTTCACTACTTCTTACCCTTTGTTCAGAGTCTTTTGGACAGTTTTTAATCCATGTTATAGAGCATGTACCCAAACAGATTTAAATGAATTCTGAATAAGATTTCAAGAGACACTACACATTAAATGCTTTATAATAATCTAAATATTACCCCTCACTGCTTTTATCCACTAATTTTTTAGTACTATAAGACAAATGCTATCAAGTTTTCCCTGGAAAAATCTTTTCTTTATAAATCCCTGGCACTTATTTCCCTTGGCTCTGCTATTCTTTATTTACGGATTTCTCTTAGTATCTGTTCCTTTACTTTATTCGAGTTTGAAGATAGATTTATGGGAAAGTAAGTACCAGGATCACTTTTGAAAGTTACTACATTTTCTTTTCCCTCTAATATTCTGTAGCTTTTCTATACCTTTAAAAATTATTGATCGTACAGCCAAGTACATTTGTCTCCCTTCACACTCTGACACATCAATGTTTTCAAACACTTAAAATGTACATAGTATAAAATTATTCTACATATGAAGTAATAATACCGCTAAAAAAAAAGATAATAAAAAATGATATATTAGGACTTCTACGGGAGATTTTACAAGAACAAATTAACTCCTGAGAAACAAAGATTCTGTTTGCATGCACATGTTACTTGTGGGGGAAGGATGGGGGAGCAAACTACAACAAGCATACTAGCTTCTAAACTTAATATCTATCAAGTTTTCAGGAGCGTCAACTGGTGTTTAATGTTTTAAACAACATTTGACATGACCATAATGTAAGAGTATCTTATCAGGACTGGGGCTCCCATTGTGCTAGATGCATAAAAGCACATAGGAAAAAGGAAGAAAAATCAATGCCTTGAAAAGCTTGCAATCAAATTTAAAAAGAGCTGAACTAAATTTCCTCTGAGTAAAGATACACTGTAATGAACACTAGAAAGCAGAAAATGTTTAGCTGCAGTCTTAACATGACCATGATTGTTTTGTGATGACCACAGGACATATTTGAATGTAACCAAGAAAATTAGATACATCGCAATAAATGATAGTATAATGACTAACTTTTCAAGTGACGACAAAAGTAAGCAATAAAGGAGTCATACCAATGAGAAGACTCTTCATCCAGTTATTAAAATTTCTGAGGAAAAAAATGCGACTCTGGCTACGTTTTTCTAGTCCAACTTCTTGAAGTTCATTGTAATGTGCAGCTACAGTTTGCCCATGCCCTTCTTCCAAATGCTATACACAATGGAAAATACGAGAATCAAATGAGTGTGTGTGAACACACTTCAGTGTTTAATTAAAAAGACTGATGTTGAGCTCAGGTTTTTAAAACACATAAGTAGTAATGGCAAAGTTTACCGGGTTTCATTTACATAAGACTATTTCCCAACTCCTCCCTTGATCACTGTCCTCAGTTCTTTAATTCCAACCAAAGAGGAGGACACTCTTTAATACCTAACACCATTATTATTATTAATTTGTATTGCTAGAGCACCTAAGACCCATAGTCATAGTCCAAGATCCCACTGTGCTAGACATTGTACAAACAGAACTGGCCAAAGTGGTTCCTGCTGAGCGATTCAACGCATCTCTTCATTGCAGAAAGATGGTTTAAGTTCTTGAATGCTATTCCCATTGTTCACTGAAAGAATCAATTTCATCCCAGTGAAGCCATGGATTTAAGGGCTGTATGTACATTCTCCAAAAGTTATTCCAAACTAGAACTTAGAAGTTTAGTATCAGAAATCCATTTTGAATTCACAGCCTCGGGGTACGTCTAAACTACAGCAGCATAGCTATGGCACTGTGCTGCAGTTGTGCTGCTGTAGCACTGTAATGTAGATGCTTCTTACATTAAAGGAAGGGACTTTTACATCAATGCAGATAACCCATCTCTCCAACAACTATGTCAATCTAGCCACCTTTACACAGTGGGATATGCTGAACTAAGTACATAACTGAGGCCTTGGCTACACTGGAGAGTTGCAGCACTGGTAGTGGCTTTACAGCGCTGCAACTTACTCCCCGTCCACACTGGAAAGGCACAAACAGCGCTGTATCTCCCTGGCTACAGCGCTGGTTGTACTCCACATGGACGAGAGGAATAAAGAGAACAGCGCTGGTGCTGCAGCGCTGGGGTGCCAGTGTAAACAGTGATTAATCTTACTACGCTGTAACTGACCTCCGGAATTTTCCCATAATGCTTTTAACTAAAGAACTCTCTTTGTTTTGTTGTGAACTCGGGGCTCCCGGAGCTGAGCTGTGTTTGCTCAAGCAGAGGCAGGCAGGGAATGTCCACAGCTAGTGTTTGCTTGAGGAGAAAAACAGCAGTGGGGGGGGGGGGGGGGAGACACTGCTTATCTGGTCTGAAGGCTATTTGCATTTAAGAGTGAATGAGAGAGGGGTGGGGGAAGTGGTCGGAATTTGCAAGGCAGCTGCTGACACAGTGTCGGCTCCAAAAATCCACTCTCTCTCCCCCATGCTCCCTGTCACACTCCACCCCACCCCACCCCCCTCTTTTGAAAAGCATGTTGCAGCCACTTGAACACTGGGATAGCTGCCCATAATGCACCACTCCCAACATCGGTGCAAATGCTGCAAAAGTGGCCACACTGCAGCGCTGGTAGCTGTCAGTGTGGCCACACTGCAGCCCTTTCCCTACACAGCTGTACGAAGACAGCTTTAACTCCCAGCGCTGTACAGCTGCAAGTGTAGCCAAACCCAGAGAGTACAAAAATTTTTACAGCCCTGAGCCACATAGCTGTATCAACCTAGAAGCGTACCCTAAACTCAGAAACCCTTTCTAAGTGTAGATCAACAAAAGATACATATGCACGGTTCATTTAATCCAACTGCCAGCTGGAGGGCCAGAGCCTCAAACCCCAGAACTCGGGGGCTGGATTAAAATGGTTGGTGTGCCAGATCCGGCCCGTGGGCCACAGTTTTCCCACCCCGGTTTAAAGTCTCTCATCATTTTAATTACCATCTTTCTTCCCAGTTCCTTCAGTTCCAACATAATTCTGTACTCAGTTTTCAGACAATAGCAGCAGATGCTAAAATTAATTTTTATGTTAAGTGGATCATGAGACACTAGCTGCTAAAATCTTAAACATACACTGTAAAAATGCTTGTTATAAATACTTTAAGGATCAATAAACTTCTCCAAACCCACACCCTGAAACAAAGATTTAATACCTGCCTATTATCTATTTTCAGTTATGTCTGACCAGTACTCACCACTTTTCTAGGATGATCTTCAAGTTCTGATTTTCTCTTTTTTGACGTGCTATCCTCATGGTCACTAACATCTTCCTTTTCATTTCCAGCACAATGCCCTTTACCTGAAGTTGTATTATTGTCATCTGAACTGACAGCAGACTCTGCCTCTGAAGCTTTAGATGCTGTTCTATCTCCTTCCTCAACTAAGCTCTTTTCTAACTCTTGTTCTTCAGCCCTGATCATATCAGACATGTTGGAGGTTATTCTTCTTGTTGCTTGATCAAACAGGAATCAGTGTTTTGTTCATGAATAAATTCTGTGAGAAAAGTGAGATTTGACTTTCAGTTTACAATTTATGCTTGTTCTCCCTTACATTATAAAAGCCCCATACCTAGTGCTATAGAAACAAATTAAAATCTGTTTTTGCTACAGAGGACACACAATCTAGCCCTCATATTTGATTAGTCAAAAGAAGACAGCAGGTTAAAAAGTAACATTTTAAATCTATTCAATTCGGTTTAACACAGATAACACACAAGTTACCATATGAGTCTCTCTCTCTCTGTTCCAGTTTGTTTTGAGCATTTGACAGGACTTGGTACAGCTAGCTTCACTGTTTCACCTGAGCAGCTCTCCTGTTGGTGTGATTCTGTCTCACAAAAGAGAGGAAAGAAAAAAATTAAAATTAGGCAAACAAGGTGGTCAAAAGCAAGGGGCTGGCAGAAAGGTCGGGGCTGGCATAGCCCAGGTAAGGGCCAGACACTCCTGTCCCCAGCTGGCTAGATTTCAAGCTGACGTTTTTCAGAGTCTAAAGCCAGAAGGGACCATTAGCTCATCCACCGGGTCTCCCTCCGCACCCCGGCTCGGCCCAAGGCAGCCCGGTGACGCCGCCCCCCACGCTCGGGCCCGGCCCCGGCCACACTCGGGGAGTCTCACGCGCTGGCGCCAGGCCTAGGCCTCGGCCCCGGCAAAGGGGGAACTAGGGCGGGGCTCCGGGCGGCAAAGACCCGCCCCGCCCCCCCCCCGGTCTCTGACCCGCGAGCAGCAGAAGAGACGCTCGGCCGGTCACCTTCACGGACCCCCCCCACCCCAGACACCCGCGAAAGGGGCGGGGCGATAAGGATGGAACGGCTCCTCCTCCTCCTCCCCCCAACACCGGGCCCAGGCTCCGCCCCTTCGGCCCACCCCTGGGCCTCTCACTGCCCCGCCCTCGCAGGGCACATGCGGACGCTAGCGCGAGCCCCATCCCGTTCCCCGGCAACAGCGCCCTCGCGCACCTCCCTCTTCTGCGTCCCACCCAGCAATCAACAAGCGACGGCGCTGCGAGCCCCTCCCGCCCTGCACCACTTTGCCCCGCCCCCTTCGCGCGCGCGCGCAACCCTTCGCTCTATCTCCTCCCCTGCGGTGCGCGCGGGAACGTGAGCGTCGGCCCCGCCCCCAAACTTCCCGCTCTGCGGAAAGCAAATGACTCGAACCGCAGAGGCGGCGCGGGCGCGCGGACGCTGTTTTCTGAAGGGCGGCTTCGCGCTTCGTGCTCCGAGCCCGGCCAGTGGCCCCCACCCGCGCGCGGCTCCTCAGGCCCGAGGAACGTACTGGCCTGAGAGTCTGCGCAGCGCTCACCAAACTAGGCTTTCCGCCATCCTGTTGCGGAAGTGACGCACATAGAAAGCTTTGAGATGTTTATGTCATATCCGGTGTGGGGGGAAGGAGGATGAGAGAGCCGCAGTGGGGCACCAAATGCGCACGCGCATACGTGACTCCTCGCCAGTCTCGAGCGCGTCTGAAGGGAGGGAACTGGCCGCGCAGGCAGCGGCCTGACGATTTCCAGGACTACGGTCCCCAGAAGGCCTTGCAGTGGAGCATGCGCAATGTGAACAATCGGGCCTGAAGGGGGTGGGGGTCCGGGAGCAGCTTAGTACAAACACGTTGCCTGGAGGCAGGGCGAGGCCGCTGCACTCGGGTCCCAGCGCTGCCCCCCCCCCCCCGCGTGTGACCCTGTGGCTCCGGCCTGATGGAGCAGCGGCCTGAGCGCAAGGTACGATCCCCGCGTTCCGCCGGCAGGGGCGGGCGGGCGGCGCGTCGGGCCCGGGGGGGCGTCCCTGGTCGGCGGGGAGCGAGGGCGTGACCCCGGGCAGCCTGACCCTCCGCCTGCCCCCGGGACAGCGCTTCGGCCCCGGCCCGTCGCGGCTGCCGCGCCAGGGCCCGGCCGCGAAGCGGTGCGGGGAGGAGACGTGCTGCGCGCCGCCCAGGGCCCCTCCGCCTCCTCCGCCGCCGCGCCCGAGGCGGCGGGGGTCGGAACGGGCCGCGGGCGCTCCCTGGCAAACGCCCAGGCCGCTCCCTGCTTTGGAAACCCCACGTCGCTCAGGCCCCACGAGCGAAGGAGCGTGTGTGTGAAAGCTGTTGTGTAAAAGTGCTTTTGCCGTCCCAGCTGAGCTCACTCCAGCATGTTTCCGTTCCCCCCGGTGGGCCTTGACCTCGTTACACTCTCCTTGAGCTGCTCTCTCTGTGAACGTGTTGCATCCAATGCGTTATGCTTTCCATGTGAATAACTTCTGAGTTCATAGGATGTGGCTACAGCGACTGCTAGTAGAGAGGGTCATTTCAGGCAGGGACGGGAGCCTCAGATTTGAGAAATCCTCTTCCTGCTACCCCTCCTCCCATGTTCTGCTCCCTTCTTGTTCTCTGCCTTTTTTGCAAGGAGGCAGCAGGAACCTGCCTGTTGAGGGTTTGGGGTTTTCTTTGCTCCCACCTTGGCTAACCTTCCTAGTCACCCTCGGACCAAAGCAGAAAGTAGCTGACTGAAATCAAATTAGATAGAGAACTTTGTGTCAACTTTTGTTACAAAGTTGCTCTGGGGAACTCTCAGCGGATGTCTGCTAATGACCACATGCAAGACACTAAAATGATACAACATTCATTCATAGTAGACTAAAGATACCTTGTGGGGGTGTAAATATACCCATAGGCTTGGCTCCCCCTCTGTAAGGCTCAATGCCTACCCTCAGTGGGAATTGGATTCCATGCTGGTCTCTGTGTGCCTTCATTGCAGAATTAACCTGAGCTCTTACTCAATTGTTGTTGTTAATGTGACCTGCCCGCTTTACAGTGTGGATAATAGGCTAAAGGACTGGAGTGCCACTGCTGATAGTCCTCCAGTGCCTTCCCACAATTCTCCATATATCCAGGAGCATTAGCAAGTTCTCTCACAACTCTAGGAGAGAACTATAAAGCAGGTCTGGTTACTGAAGCACTAAGATCCATGAGTTATGACCCCAAAATCTCTAACACCTTACAGTAGCGTGAATGCAGCAGCTCAAGTATGGCTTTGCAATTGTGACAGCCATGACCCACAGTAGACAAACCAGGTGATCAGACACAGTCACCCAAGTTAATACTTCAGAGGCTTTGTCTACACTAGCACTTTTGTTTGTGGAAAAAAACACCCCTGACCGAGATAAGTTTCACCAACAAAAGCACCAGTGTGGACAGCTCTTTGTCAGTGGGAAATGCTCTCCTGCTAGCATAGCTACTGCCACTCATTGGGGATGGTTTAATTAAGCTGGCGGAAGAGCTCTCTTCCGCTGGCATAGAGCGGCTACATGTGAGACCTTACAGCAGTGCAGCTGTAGCGGTACGGCTGTGCTACTGTGAGGTCCGTCGCGTAGACATAGAGAAGAGATGCTCTGACTTTCTCTTGATGGGGTATGGGTACGTCTCCTCCCCCACACCTGTTCCTTGAATTCCACACCCTTTGTTTTATAGGCTCCACGCGTCAAATTGAGGCGGAGGGAGTGGTGGTGGCACACACCCAAGCACCACCTTCTCATGGAGTCAAAATAAAATATCACAGCAGACTGTGCTCATATTCATGATTTGATTGCTGATCAAAACATGTAAGAGAGGAACAATAAAGTAGTTAATGTTAATATTTATCAGATGGCATCTGAATTAGATTCCTATTGAGGTTAACGGGGCAGTTCACAACTCTTAGCAATTCTATCAGGCTTACTGAAAATATGGATAGACTTAGCTGTATTTTACACTTTGTTCACTTTAAGAAGATTATCTTTTTCAAATCTAATCTTACATTCAGGAACACAAGGTAGCTTCAAAAACAAACAACTGCATTTGGGTACGAATCAGCATCCTGGCTTGCTTTCTTTGCTCTCTGGGTTTGTTCTTGAAGAGGTCGACATCTTCAAAATTCAGCTTAGTGTATACTTAAGTTTGACTGCATAACTATGTTGGTGAGAAGTGTTTTTTTGTTGTTGTTAGCAACATGGTTATGCTGGTGTAAATTCTAGTGTAGATGCAGTTGTAGTGCTATAAAAGTGCTTATATGTTAATATAACTAAGCCTATACTATGCTGTTTTTGCCGTTTTAACTATGCGGACATAGTTAAAGCAACAAAACGTTTGTGTAGGCCAAGCCTCAGACTTTTACTCCTTCCCTTTATCACAGTGAATTTATTGGAAGACAACCTCAGCATTCTCCTTAAAGAGTTTGCTGAGAAAAAAGTGTCACTTTGTATTCCTACAGTTCTTAGCATAACCACAATAAAAGAAGGGCATCATTCCTTTTGACTTTTACTTTCCATTCCTGGAGTCCAAAGTGCTAGGAGGAAGGACCTCTCTTTTCTGCATACTTTTAGAAGATCAGATATCTGGGTCTTCAGTAGTGAGTTGTTTCATCATGTTACTCTACCTTGCAACCTTCATTCTCTGTCAGACCAGTTCCCTTGAACCAAACTTTTAGGGATCTACTTGAGGTACATTGTAGTCCACGGGAGATTTGGAATCTGAGGCTGATCCTTGCCCTAACGTGGCTGAACAAGTTCGTAAAATATCAGTAGGTCTAGCTAGAATCTTGATAATTCACTATAGTGGTGGCTTCCTGATGTTTTCAGTGGGTCAGCAACATTTCCAATAGACTTTTGTCTCAGACTTTCACTAAGAAAATGATGATAAAAGCAGATGCTCTGACAGGAGGGTCCTCTAAGGGTCCACTAAGAAAATGATGATAAAAGCAGATGCTCTGACAGGAGGGTCCTCTCTAATCATCTTTCTCTCACTCTGCCTGTTTTGTCTATTTAGATTGTTAGCAATTGCTAACAATTGATGTGCTTGGGCTTCTAGGTGCTACTTCAATGCAAATAGTAATTTGTGACCCCTTTAGTCTCTGAATTTCAAAGAGATACCCTTCTACGAGCAGTTCTGATCCTTTCTTTAAAAGTACCCAGTCACTTCTCACCCTCAATGTTTCTCTCAGTTCTCACAAATTATGCCTCATCACACCTTCTGCCCATTTCATGATCCCTCACAAGAACACAGTTCAGTTCATGGTGCACTGACAATTCCAGAGGTGAAGTTTCTTCTGTTGTGGAGCAAAATGGTATTGTTAAATGCTTTAGGTAGGGCCTATGTTATTTGTGGAGACTTGAAAGGGGAAATGCCACTTGGCCCAGCTATTCTTGTCATCCTATTGATCTGCCGTCTGATGTTGCCCAAAAACTGATCTTGTTCATGAGTAAAAGTTAAAGAAACAATTAAAAACAGAGTTGTACAAATGTACTGGTGATTGTCATCAGTTATCAGAAATAATGCTTATCAGTAGTCTCTTTCCAGACTGTAAGGGAAAATGGAAGAGTTAGTGAGATGGTTGAGGACACATTGTAAAATATCATAGTTTCTAGATTATATTTATTTAGATTTTTTTTTATTATGTAACCCCTTTGGGGTTTAGCGAGCATGGCCCCTTTAAATCTTTTTCCCGGGGGGGAGAGAGGAGTTTCCCTCCTGTTTTTCTTACTCTCTCCCTCCCCCCTGGGAAAAAGATTTAAATTATAGCCCTGTTCCTACAGTGACTTCAGATGTCTTTTTCCAACAGAGGGTGGCGAGGGGAAAAAAAGTTTAAAGATGCTGTTTGATGGATCTTGTCTCCAGCATGTGCCAGTTGATCATCTGTCTGCCTTCCTTAAGAATGTCTAGATTTCTTAGTTACTCCATTAGATATTTTTCTCTTTCTTTTTCTTTCTTCTCTTTATGAAGCAGAAGGAATTATGCATTGAAGTACTGCCCTTAGCAATTAGAGACTTTTTTTTATCTCATCTCCCGGAATCCAATATGCTTTTGGAGGATACAGTGGTCATAATATCTGCAGACCCATCCCCATCACTTTGCTCTATTCTCCAGTTATAAGTGGCTGACTTAGGATTTGAAAAATTCTCTTGCCAGCTGAGCATTAGTCCTTTTCAGAGGTCTAAGCAATGGATTTAGAAATTAATTTTTAAAGTAAATCATAATCATGATGGTTGTAAAGATAACCCAGCAAAAGTAAACATGCGGTGTTGTCATCCTGAGTCTGCAGACAGCTCCAGTATCTCTGCTGCCACTCATAGCATTTCCAGCCATAATGATATAGTTCTGCTCAGTTTCATGCTATTTTTACAGCTCTGACTAGCAACGCTGACACTAACCAGAAACGTGTCAGTCATGTTAAAGCTATGAACGCGAAAGGTAGGCGCTGAGGTAGTCACGGGGGATGAGAGGAAGACCAGTTTTCATAATGAGAAATATTTCTTGGCAATTTGTGACCAAATGAAGGTGGTAGGCTACTCTGTGCACAGCAGCATATCCTTATCTGAGCTAACTTGAATCCAGTTAGCACAAATAACAATACGAGTGAAGAGAGTGCAGCGTGGGCATTAGAGCAAGCTAACAAGCCAAGTACATACCCAGGTTCTGCGCCAGGCTTGTACTACCTGCGCTGAAGCCCCGCCTGCCATGATGGCCTCTGAACCATTGTGGAATATCCACATTTTAGCTGAAGAAGAAATTGTTTAGTGATTTGGATGCAGAGGAAGTACATTGAAACCAAAGGCCTCCCTTGAAAGCGGTAGAGCAGGATCTGTATGTTCAGGTGAAGGTGATGTCACTGTAGTTATTCGTGCCAGATGTTGCTAAAGGGCCCTTCTGTTTTACTATATTCCAGATAGACCTGAGGATTTCTGGTCTTTGAACATGTAAATATTCCAAACAGCTATAAAACATTAAAGTGCTAAGTCTGTTACAATTGTAGCTTGATGGGAAAAGTTAAAGGCTTGGCTAATGTTATACTCCCTTAGCAAAAGTATAGAGTTCCATATTTTGAAGTAATTATGAAAAATTGTTTTAAAAATGAAATTAAGACAACTTAAAAAAAAGCACTACCTTTTAGCCAAGGCTTGCTTGCTTGCTTAAGTTTTAGCTCAAAGAGGACTTACTGCTCAGTTAACAACCCCCAAAACCAAAAATGTATAAAGCAAATTTTGAACTATATTGAACCTACAATAATTGGCCATAAATCCAAATCAGACGTTTAAAAGGCCATTTGTTGGTTTATGGATCTAGTCTCCTATTCATCGATTTTGTAGGTAGTTTTTACTTAACTCATGGGTAGAGTACAAACAGCCCAGGGACCTGTTGAAAGAAAAGGCAGTAACCAATTTTTCTGAAAGTTGTATTTTTTTAATACAATATACTGTGGTAAGGGGACACGAATACAATGCTAATAGTTGCAATACATTCTGAAGTTCAAGTGTAATTCTGTAATAATGCAATAGAGGGCAGAATAAAACTTCTAAAGGAAAGAGCCCAGCATAGCTGCTCAGTATTACAGAGTAGGGATACTGAGTGGTTACTATGGAGTTGGAATTAGCACCATCCAATAAAAAAAGTAGTCAAAGCAGTGACTGCAGTAGGATGCAGAAATGTAACAGCCTAGAAAGAGCTATAAAGAGTTTTGTATGTTGTATTTGTTTTAAGAAGCTGTAGAGATTTAATTTAGTGTGGTGTTAAAAGGTAGAACTAAGTACAATGTAAAACTTCAGATCTCTGACTCCTGTCAAAGTAAAGGCGGGGGTGGGAGTATTTCTGTCATTTCTAGTTAGATGCAGATTAGCTAAACTGCACATCATCTTAAAGAGTAATTGAAATGCTTTTTAAGTAAGTACAAACCTACTGTTTAACATCCCACGTCTTTAACTGAATACACAAATTTAAAATACAGCTCTTCTACTTATATACTTCCTAATACTTTTTTCCAAAGTTCTGTCACTAACACTTGAAGATCTTTAAGAAAAGCTGTTCCCTATTCTAGTTAAGGTCTGTCTACACTATAAATACTGCTTTGTCAACAGACTCAGTTACAGCAGTGAATATTAAAATCTAGATATAGACTTAACTTGTCCAAGGCTTCATTATGGTTCTGTGATCTAGCTAGATCCCATCTATCTACATATTTAAACTATGTTGTGACCAAGCAAGGCAAGGTTAGATACAATAATATAAAAATGTTGGTGACTAGCCTCTGCTAGAACCACTGGAGCCGCACCAATGTAGCACAGTGGTGGGAGATTTAGAAGTGCCAGTGAAGACACAGCCACATGTGGAAATACCACAGAGAATAAGGCCTTGTCTACGCTACAGAGTTTTGTTGACAAAAGTTTATGCTGACATATAGCCACTACTTTAATTAAACCACTGTTGCATGTCCACAGTAGCATGTCTTGGCAGAGTGCATTCACACTAGCAGCTCTTGCATCAACAGAGCAGTGCACTGTGGGTAGCTATCCCACTGTGCAACTGGCAACAGAGTGCTTTGGGAAGGGTTTGCAGTGCCTCCTGAGGCGGGTACAGCGTCAGGTGATGTATATTTCTCAATCCCATTGTTCCATGGGCATCCTACTAGATTTGTAGCTACTTTTGAACTGAAGCAGGAGTGGGGTGGGGAGGACGAGTGTGTGGCGGAGTGTGTGTGCATGTGTGTGGGGGAGGAGAGAGACCATGTGTGTGTTGGGGGATTGGAGTGGGGGAGTGAATATGAGAGAGTGAGTGTCTCCGTTGGGGCAGAGTGAGTGTATCGTGTTGGCATGCTGTGTCTTTAACTTCAGACAGCAACCCGAAGCAACCAGTCCTAAGGTGGTGGAGGGGAACAGGTTCTGCACAGCGCACCAGTCCACTCCCTCCCTCCCTCAGCAGCAGCCTGCCTGCCACTGTTCTCCTGGTGCTGGAGAGAGCAGGATTCCATATTAATTATTTGCTCATTGCTGTTGGAACAGAGCAGCATGCCGAGCTGTCAGAACTTCCCGGAGCTTTGAAAGGAGAAGGGCACATGCTTGTGTAGCTGTGTGCAGGGCAGCCGAGTTCAAAACAGTGAGCAGAGACGTCACTCACGGTGGGCATTGTGGGATACTGGGGGACTCCTGTTATGGCAACATAACAAATCATCAAAGTAGATGCTGCCATTCGTCACTTTAACTTTGCTTCAAAAAGCATTATGCCTCTCATTGAGGTGGTTTTAGTTTGTTGGCAAAATAGGAGAATTTTGCACCAAAAAAGTAGCATTCCAGTGTGTAACCTTCACTGTTTTGCCAGCAAAAGCTGCCTTTTGCTGACAAAACTGTGTGGTATAGACAAGGCTTAAGATTGTGGCACAGTATCCTTCACTGCTGCTGGAATGTGCAACAGTTTCTTACTGAATGTGGTTCACATTACAGACGTTCCCTAACTTTATGGTTAACATACCAACATCTTAAAAAAAAGTGTTCTATCAATTCACTTCTTGGCAAGCTCATGTACTACAGTTTGGGGACCCTGTACAAGAATGTATGACTGTACCAGGTATGTCCAGCTGCCTTGGACAAACACAGTTGCTGGATTTTCCCAGTTAAATCACTTAGCAGAATAGTTAACACTGTCACATTTAGGGATATAGATTAATACCCAGTTAAAGACTTACTGATACTTCATGGAAAAAGGAGGGAAAACATTGCATTAAAGAAAATGCTTTTAAAGGTTAGAGGGGAAAAAAACTAATTACTCTTCCCATTTCTGTAGAGGGATATTTACAAGAAAAACTGGATGTCTCTTTTGTTGGCGGAAGTGGTGGTGGTATAATTCTGCTGGCAATAAGCAGCAGAAAGGGATGAATTTAAGTTCTTTAAGATCTTGTTTTCATGTTAGCATTAAGCTGTTTTGTCGAAAATATTGTATTAGTAGAAGTCTTCCTAAACAATATTGAACACTTCCGTGGGGCACCACTAGACTTTTCAAATGAATGTGGGGAAGTCACATCTTAGACTTTTGTTTCCTATGATCCTAGGTCTGCATGCAAAGTAGGGCTGGAAAGTTAGTGTTTGGAGATTTTTAAGAACAGGTTAGACAATGGGAATTTCACAGCTTCCTTTGGAAGCCTATTCCAATGCTTAACAATCCATATAGTTAGAAAGTTTTTCCTAACATCTAATCTAAATCTCCCTTGGTGCAGATCAAGCTGATTACTTCTTGTCTTGTCTTCATTGGACGTGGAGGACAATTGATCACTGCCCTATTTATAATAATCCTTAACATATTTGAAGACTTATCAGGTCTTTTCTCAAGACTAAACATACCCAGTTTAACTTTTCTTCATGGATCATGTTT